>NW_020194709.1:1361793-1478107 GCF_003025115.1 Trichoderma citrinoviride | reverse complement strand
TGGTATGAAGGATGCTTGTTTCTTCCAAGTTGAGTACATACAAATCGGCCCATTTTATACCCACGCACACTGTGCCTTGTACCTTCCTCCAACACCCTCCGTTGAACGTACAAAGACACGAAATCTGTGGCTTCGAATGGCTTCTTTTGGGGCCGCGCTATCGACATGAAGTTGTTGCGCAGCATGTCATACGCAAAAAGACCCCCCTGGCCAATGCTGGAGATTTTACACGCTTCCTTGTGGGTGACACGAGTGACCCGACGCGCGTGCTGGTTGCATGTGCAGAAGAGGGCTTTGGATAAGGAGCGGCTTATCTCAGAGTGCCTGTAATATTGGTGACGCGAGAGAGCTGAAAGCCAGTAACGCAGCGATTAAACATGTACTTGAGCCATTGATTTGTCCCTCTGATTGTTTACGGAGTACCTAGGAATGAATCAATGAGGTGAATCACTTTCCAAAGGCCAGGCACTCTCCGTTTCGCAACTGCTCCAAATGCCTCCAAATTAGGGCCCCCCTGTTTGGGCAGGTGGGCAATCGGATAGGCCCTGTTTCGGGAAGTGCACCTTGGTGTGCCAAGGCGACAGGGCAAAGCATGATGCACTTTGTACAAAAAGCCATGGATTTTCCAGCTTTTCCACGGTGCGGAATCAAGGCATACGACATCTGTTCTCAGGCGTCATCTTGCAGTGACTGGCGCTCGAGGCGCTTTGGCCTTGCGCAGAGGACAATCCAGTGACGCAAGAGTGCCGTTCTCTTACGAGACATCCACGGTGTTGCCATTGTTGAGCTCTTCCCCGCATGCTTTCGGGGCTCGTACTCGTACCCGACGCGAAGCTCTGGGCGGAGTAGATCCGCCTATCTTATCTTCCGCGTATCAGCTATGTACTAAGGTATGCGACGTTTCGTCATACTTCCCGACTGAGCACGGAGCGATTACGGACGTGGAGCGACATTCTTTCTTCAATACCCTAGATTATCAAGCATCTTCACAAATTGGAAAAGGCAGGTCAGTGACTCCGTGGAAATTGCTTCCAACTCGACAGGGAGATATTCAAAATAAAATAAGATAGTGACTACCAGTAGTATTAGGTAGTATTTGGATGATTCCTATTCTATCCTGCTGATGTGCATCTCATGAGAATGGTCTTCGAAACGTTTATTGCTCACTGAAGAGCAGAACGTACATTTCATGGGCTTGACAATACATCAGGCTCAATAGCAGACTCTACACGCACAAACAAGAGAGAGCTACTTCAGGAGAAGCTGAGGTAAGTAAGGGAAAGAAAATAAAACAAATATAAATACCAAACGAGAACAAAGAAGAAAGCTGCATGCAAGATGCTAACTTCCGTCATTGTATATCCGTAATCCAGATGGCCAAACTTCGGATCAACCTCAAGTCGGCACCGACCGGACATCCGTGGGAGCCACAATTTGCCGGGGAAACCCTCCAGGCTACCGTCAGCATCCCACCACTTCTGCCGACTACATTCATTCTCCATCTCGTCCGTGTCCTTATTGTGTCCTCCCGGATGACGCCGCGGTAGAGCCAATCGATCCTCGACAATGCCTGGCATGCTCTGTCGCAGCGGCCTCGGCCTGAGCCTCTCCAGACAAGCTTTGCTGCGAAGTCGCGTGCCCTCACGATATGACGTCTTCGTCCGGCGCATACAGAACTCGGGGCCATTCCAACCTCTGCGACCTCCGTCCCCAGCGAGTCTCGGAGCGCCGCGAGCCGCCAAGGAGTACAAGGGCAGCCGGAAATGGGGACGTCGACTCCTCGTCACGGCCGTCGTCGGCGGCACGATCTATGTCGTCGACCGGCAGCTCTACGCCTCCAGCGTTGCGCGGTCGCTTCGCACGTTTGGCACGGCGCTCGTCGCTGCCCTCGACTACAAGATCAACTTCCGACCGGAGCCCTGGGTCGGAGGGACCGTGCCTGATCTGCACATGCGCAATGCGGAACGGCTTTTCCATCTGCTGCGCTCAAACGGCGGGCTGTACCTCAAGATCGGCCAGGCCATCGCAATGCAAAGCGCTGTGCTGCCGCCCGAGTTCCAGAAAATGTTTGGCAGAATGTTTGACGATGCGCCGCAGGACGACTGGAAGGCCGTGGAGGCGGTAATACGGCAAGACTTTGGCAAGAGCGTCGAGGAAGTGTTTGGAGTCAGCTTCAGCGGGAAAGAGGGCTATGGCATCATGGAGAGAAAGGCTCGCGCCAGCGCAAGTGTTGCGCAAGTTCACTGGGCAAGGCTACCCGATGGGAGAGAGGTTGCAATCAAGATCCAGAAGCCAGAAATCGCGAAACAGATTTCGTGGGATCTATGGACCTTCAAGTATGTCTTCCTCTGTCGCTTCTGTCCCACCAACTCCTTCCTGTATTGCATGGTTCTGACTATGATGGCCTGATCCGAACAGGACCGTGACCTGGATATTCTCCAAGTGGTTTGATCTTCCCCTTTATACCTTGGTACCGTTCATCTCCGAGCGTCTAGAGCTAGAAACAGACTTCTTGAGCGAGGCGCGCAACTCCGAGACGATGCGCCAGCTGGTCAACTCAGAGAGCCGTCTCAAAGGGCGGGTCTACATTCCTACTGTGTATTCCGATCTCAGCACGAAGCGAGTATTGACGACCGAATGGATAGAGGGCATTAGACTGTGGGACAAGAAGGCTATGACGTCGAGATGGCTGGGTGGCTACGGAAAAGGCAGCCCGGGAGCCGGAACTCCCTTGCCGCCGGTTGATATGGATCTCGCCCGCCGCGAGCTTCGCACAAACCCGTACCAGGAAAAGATCAAACCCGAGCGACAGGAGTGGAAGGGCCTTCGTGGGAGAGGCGGCCTTGGCCTGACGACCAAAGAGGTCATGACCACCATGGTAGACCTCTTTTCCGCCCAAATCTTCAAATGGGGTGTCGTCCACTGCGATCCTCACCCCGGAAACATCTTCATCCGACGACTTCCCAGCGGCCGCGCGGAGCTTGTACTGATCGACCACGGCCTCTATGTCTACATGTCCCCCAAGTTCCGCCATCAGTACGACAGGTTCTGGAAGGCACTCATGACGTTTGACAACCAAACTGTCGTCGAGGTGACCGAAGAATGGGGCATCAAGGCCGCCGACATGTTTGCGAGCGCGACTCTGATGAAACCGTACGAGGGCGGCGAGTCCTCTATGCAGAAAGACATCAAGGAGCTAGAAGGTCTCTCCCCAGCGGAGCGGCACTACTATCTGCAGCAGAGGATGAAGCAAGGCATCCGCGACATCCTCGCAGACGAGGACAAGTGGCCCAAGGAACTCATCTTTATCGGACGCAACATGCGCATTGTGCAGGGTAACAACCAGTATCTGGGCTCGCCCGTCAACCGCATCAAGATGATGGGCGAGTGGGCAAGTCGCAGCCTTTACGAGGACCCCAATCTTCCCTGGATGCAGCGGCTGACCAACGCATGGCGGCATATCATCTTCAAGTCTGTCCTGACGTTGACGGATGTTGCCTTTTATTTCTTCAAGCTGCGACAGCTACTTGGTCTCGGCGGTGGCATGGAGGATGAAATGGAGCGCCGCATGAAGAATATGGCGCATGAGTACGGCATCGAGCTGCAGCATGAGGTGTTCGAGGGCTGAAGAGTCGATGGTGCGTTTGTTTCTCTTTCCTTTGTGCTTGTGTATTTCCAGACATTTCGGTAGAGGCGTTGGACCGTATGGCTTCTTATAGAGGGAAAACAGGAGGGCACAAAGAGCGTTTGGCTTTTGGACACCCCAGTCCGCCTGATGATCTCTGTATGTATTTATATCCTTGTACGAGTATAGACGATATACCACTCACCGAGACGGCATTGGCAGCCTTTTCCTTGCTTCACATGTCTGCTGGCGATGGCGGAGTCGTAAGGAGCTCCTGGTTCCTAGAGTGTTGTGCAATGGTAGGTAGGTACCGTAGGGAGAGAGTTCGTACTACCTTCGTGGGATCGTAACTGTTGAGGTGATATCATCGGTCGGGACACGAGCACCACCGAGAAACTGTCGAGATGCCCCTACCTGTACGAGTAATTCAAGACAATGGCTGCTCCGTCCTGTGCCATACTTGAAGGATGCTATTCTCATCTCCGTCCTTCTATTGGATCTAGTGTCAGCCTCGTCCTGTGGCTAGCTTGGCGGGCTTTTGTGGCCCTGTCGAGGCCGGTTTCACCTTGACCACGCGAGAAGACGCTGATGGAACCAGAGGCGATGCGTGATTGGTGTCCGAGTAGCGTGACGACTCTTGAGATGGCGAATAAGAGCGGACCTGTAATTTTAAACGCTTGCAGGGATCGCAGGGGACCAGCTGCAAGTCGGTGCCAAGAATCGGGCAAAGCTCCGCGATGGGACTTGGCTCCAGACCATAAATGATGTTCTGTTCCAGCTCTCTCTGTGTCCTGAATCAAGCATCTCCCGCAAGGCAAAGCGGGCTTTTGCCGTTGCAATTTGAGCGGCTCAGGACCAAGACAAGAGCCGACATGGTGTTGAATGCATCCCTGAGCCATTGCTGCATTTGTCCATTTCATCTTCTTTTCGGGCGCCATGCACACTCTTATCCTTAATTAGCCTGTCCCGGCCTGGTTTCAAGGAAAATCTCATTTGGGGGGCGGCATGTGAGGTGCGGAGGATACAATTGTATCGCAACCCAACCGAGCCAACGAATCCCCCTGCTGATATGCGCTGGTATGCGAGCGAGCAAGGCATACGACGTGCTTGTACTCGTACTTCGTCCTTGGTTGTAGTGTGCATCTTATCAGAAGGAAGCCCAAAAGCAGCTTGTGAAATAGAACACAATGCACCTTCTGCTGCTAGCAATACCTGGTAGGTATTACACGAACGTCGTGGCAGGCTAGGTAGCAAGCAGTAGTGGTGATTCGTGTTCCGTACGACTTGCACTTGCGTGGACCACATGCTTCATGCTCCAGATAGGTCGGTACCTTGCAAAGTCCGCTGTGCCTGCAAAAGCAACCAACCCGTCATGCCGATGCGGCCGATACAGTAATACCATACCCAGCCAACAAGACCATGAAAGCAAAGATCTGCCGTGGTGCTTGTATGTACACGTACCGTACACGGCACATATGCTCGTGATACAAGTACTACGCCGCTCTCCTCTCTGTGCCGTGGCGAAGCAATATGTCGAGGCCGTCGCGTCGAATCAAGACTCGCTGGGTAGCTTGGTAGCTTTAGGTGCCGTGTTTCATGCTCACCAGGGGCCGCAGGACCGGTCGGCAGGAGACCTGCAATCGCCATGACATGATGCCTGGCCAGGGTTGGTTAGATGCACTTGTGGAGAGGCGAAATGGGGCCAGGGTCACCTAGCATCACGAACCTAGGACCCTCGATTGGCGCCTCTGGATGGCACTGGCTGTCGGTGGCTCCCCTGAAGCCCGAGAGATGGTGCAGAAGCCAGAGACGAACGAGGACAAACGCGCGCAAGCTGTCGAGGCCGATGCGCGCTCCCTCCTTCTCCTCTCTCAACTCTTTTTACCCTCCCCTTCTGCCCTTTCTGGGAGTGTCGAAGCCTTCGCTCGCTCGATTTTGTTCCCTTGCCTCATCGCCGCGATATCGTCGACCTCTGTTCCCCGATTCGCCGCTTCCTCCCCTGGCTTCTTCGGCGCTTGACGCTGCCGACAAGTCCTTGTTCTCTTCTCTCTCGCTCGTTACCGCTGTGTCATCCGACCAAGCAGACTGTACTTGTAAGCCGTGACCCTGGCCCTGGTGATACCTGTACCGCAGAAAAAAAGCTTTGGGCAGGTTCACGAGCTGAGTCAAAGCGGTGTCGAGCTCCAGCAAAACCCCCGGCTTCAGTTGCCTCTCTTTCCGCTTTCCTTTCACAACCCGAGTCAAGGCAGGAACAACCACAACACCTGCGATTTCCTACGATCTTCATCGTCTTCCCCGCGTCTCGGCTGGACCAAGAGAAAAGAAAATAAAAAATACATCAAATTAAAAACAACTACCCAAATCGCCAAACAAGAAGGAGCAGGACGAGAAAGAGAAGCACCCACGAATCACTCAGACACGCAATTGTAAGTTGACGAGAATCGACATCACCTCTTCCTCCATTCCCTTTGCTTTTCAAGCCTCTTTTTCGCTACATTTCCCATTTTGCTGTGCTGTCTACAGTCGGCGGCAATTGCAACAATCCTCCCTGTTGCCAGCTTCGAAAAGAGCCGTGGGACTGCAATTGCTGCTGCTGGACCATCCTGAAGTGGCGCTGCGCTGGAGACGGCATTGGCGGGCTGCGGAGGAGAGCGACGAGCTTCAGCCTTGCGACAAAACCAACTCCTCTCGCAATGCGGCGTGGCCAGCTGCAGAAGCAGAGATGGAAACACGGCCAGCTCCTGGACGACAGATGCTCGAGATGCTCAGAATTGGGCTCGGAGAAACAGTCGCGACAGAGCATCGGTGGGCTGTTCCAGTCGCCCGCAGCTCCCGGTCGCCGGCCTCTGCAGCTGTCGGCTGCTGTCGCTACCCCGACGCGTCGCCTGGCGACCAGAACCCTGAGACCCTGACTTTCTGCTTCTGAATGGTTGCTAATCGCCTCCCTTTATCATCTAGTGACCATTACGATCGAATTGGAGTCGTCTCCGCTGCAGAAGCCCCGCCTCCCCGCCTCTTTGCCTACGTAGCTGGTGCATTAGACCTGCATTGGCATCCTGTTGCATAGGAATTGTTTGCCTGGGTATGCATGGCATCCTCTTCTTTGTTACGGCAATTCTTTAACCGCTGGAGTTTGCTTTGTTGCGCCTTTGTGGATTTCCTCAGTGCGTCTCCAGCGCAGTGGGAACAAAAGTCCAAGGCAGCAAACAAAGCACCAAAGTCACTTGCGGATTCAGTTTTTTTCTGACCTGTCGTGTGCTGAGCAGGGATATCGCCTCAATCTTGCAACTTTCAATCCGACGTTTCAGAAGTCGATACCACCCTCCTAAATCTTCCGTCTTCATTGTCGTCGCGACACAATACTTGCTCTCAATCTTCCACGACATATCTTCCAGGAAGTGGCTCTTTCATTCTTGAACGAGCCTTCAACCAGCAATTCATCGCTGGCAAGACAATGAGTTCGCCTCGTCGCTCGAGCTTCGGAATGCTTCTCAAACGGACAAAGAGCGGCGATTTGGGCAAGGGCAATAGAAAGGCCCTCGCCGAATCCGACCGCCAGCATCAACCCACTCCGCGAGCCGCTCCCAAGCTCCCCGAATTCTTCAGCGGTTCCGAGCAGCTGTCGAAGTCATTTGCACCCGAGCTGCAGGCCAATCCCGTCGCCCCAAGCAGCCATTCTGCCCGCGAGTCGAGCAGTCGTTCCTCTGCGGAGCCTGGTCGTGCCATTCCCAACAACATCCCGATTCCTCCCATTCCCGCCAATGCCTTTGATCCCTATGCCAGATCAGAGAGCATGACGAACCGGGGTCGTTACAGCTATGCCAGCAGTGCTATGAGCACCATCAACAACCCTAGGAGAATTCGCAGACGCAAGGACCCGACTCCATTCAAGTAAGCTGCCACTCGATTGATGCTCACAATTCCTTCTCTTCTGTGCCCTCTTGTTATAAAGCCCAAGCGGCACTAGGCTAACTATATCTACAGCATCCTGATCCTGGGAACGCAGAATGCTGGCAAAACCTCTTTTCTCGAGTTCCTCAAGACTGCCTTGGCGCTTCCGGCAAAGAAGCAGGGCAAAAAGCAGGATGAAGAAGTGCTCCATGCCCCCATCCCACCCGTTGGCAACTTCATCCCGCATTACCTAGAGACGGAGATCGACGGCGAGCGGATTGGATTGACCCTTTGGGACTCTGAGGGCCTGGAGAAGAACGTCGTTGACCTTCAGTTGAGAGAAATGTCTGCTTTCTTGGAGAGCAAGTTTGAAGAGACGTTTGCCGAGGAGATGAAGGTCGTGCGCTCTCCGGGAGTCAAGGACACCCATATCCACGCGGCTTTCTATGTCATGGATCCTTCGCGCCTGGACCGTAACATTGTGACCGCGAAAACCGCTGCTTCGCGCAATGGCTATGCCAATGGAAAATACGGCAATGCTCGGACTATTGGCGCTCTCGATGAGGATATCGACCTTCAAGTTCTCCGAACCCTCCAGTACAAGACAACCGTCATCCCTGTCATTTCCAAGGCAGATACCATCACCACCAAGCACATGAGCGTCCTCAGAAAGGCTGTCTGGGACAGCATCAAAACAGCAAACTTGGATCCCTTGGAGGCTCTGGGCTTGGACGAGGATAGCAGCAGCGTCATCGAAGAGGAGTCCGAGGAAGGAGAAGCAGACGAACCTGTGGCATCACCTGTCTCCCCAGGCCACTCGAAGAGGCTGTCCACCAACTCCATCCGCAGACACAAGTCCCAAGAGGAGGCCAAGGAAGAGGAGGCACCATTCCTTCCCCTTTCCATCATTAGCCCCGATCTGTATGAGCCCGGCGTCATCGGCCGGCAGTTCCCCTGGGGATTTGCTGACCCTTACAACGAGGAGCACTGCGACTTTGTACGCTTGAAGGAGGCCGTCTTCACCGAGTGGCGTGCCGAGCTGCGCGAGGCAAGCAGGGAGCAGTGGTATGAAGGCTGGCGGACGAACAGGCTCAAGCACCGCGATCTTCCCCATGCGCGATAAAGGCTTGCTTGCATACAGCCTTTATTTGCCCCGTTTGCCTTCATTCCTGCTTTCAATTTGCTCATGCATGGTGTGGCCGCTTTCATGCGCTGTTTTCCTTTGAAGCGAAACAAGCCCTTGTCTCTTTGTCTTGGGAACGATTGCCGATCTCGGACTCTTTTTCTTGCATGGCCAAAAACCAAACATCATTTCAGAAGCCTTGATCCAGAGATGTCATAATCCCGGCTCTGTGCAATGTGATGGAGAGAACCGCATTTCCTCCATTTAGCCAGATTCGCTTCCTGTCTCTACCGCATCTTTCTCCATCTCGCTTCTAGTTCAAGGCGCGTTTCTTCTGCCGCACTTGTCCGAAAAATAGGTAGCTGGCGAGGTGGACATTTCTTTTTTCTCTCTATATTCTTCCTTTTTCTGATACGCAGATGACTTTTGATTCCCCCTCATCATTCTTTTGATGTCTTTCCATCCTTATACGATACCTCCGGGGGTTACTTCCCTCGGAAGATCAACATTGGAAGCATGGAAACGGCGACCACGAATGGTGATTTCTTCTCTTTATATTCCGCAGCCTGGTGCGAAGCAGTATGATCGATACCCGATGATGGGAGACCTGTCCTGGCGGCTTGCCCTGTCTTTACTTTCCGAGTCCTCGGTCTCTTTCTCCTTTCTCCTTTGCCAGAAGGAGAGAAGATGGACTGGCAGAAGAAAAAGAACGAGTAGACGGTGGCCTGGGCAGGAACTCATGAGTATGTGCGGAGGATTGCTTGGACAGATGTAGAATAGGATGGAAGAGAGACTACTTCTTTTGTAAAGAGTCCTTTTATTTGGAATTTTAACTTGACCGCCCTTTTATTGTCCCTTCTTTTCTACTCTTCCTGACTTGTGCCTTTTGAGTCGCGTAATGAGGCTTTGCACCTTGAAAGACGGTGCCTCTGACGTTGCGCTGAGTATGAGGTTTTGAGGGATCGGGATTCCAAGGTAGGTACTTTGTTCAGACTCATACATCAATGTGTAGATTAAGGTATTCAATAGCGCCAATCACTTTACCTGCGGATATGCTACGAAAGAGGTATTGTGCTACTATGAGAAGAACTTCCCTACTCATTCAAAGATCCTTGCCTCGTTACCATCGCATACCCAGGCCCAGAACCGGCAAGAATCCGCGTCGGAGTCCACGCCCTGAAGAATGCCACCTAGCCAAACAGCAAATGATTCGTGAGATATCCCGCTCCTAAACCATGTACCATGTCTTGAAAGACGAAGAAAAGAAGAAAATGAACAAATAGAGTGAAATAAATCAGCTGGAACGGCTCCGAGTGCCGGATTTATGGGACATACGCCGTATTCGTGGGCCTCCCACGATCGTCGATATCGCGCTCCCGCCTATACGGATTCTTGCCCGTGTTAACCACCTTCTCGATTTCCTTACGGCTCAGCGCCACCTGATCGAAGCCCCGGGGCAACGGCGCATCGGAGATGAGGAAGTCGACCTTTAGGTTGCGAGCCTTGTCACGGTACGCTTGCGCGTTGCGCAGATGCTCAAACTTCGCGTTGTCGAACCTGTCGATGTCGGCCCAGGACGCGGCGCGCTTGGCAATGAGCGCAATCAGGGTGTTGGAATCCCTTTCGCTCCAGGGGTGGCGTGTCTGATGAGGTCGCGGCTTGTCCAGTCGCGCTGTCATGCGGTTCACCTCCTTGGCGTGCTGCAAGGCTGCGTAGTCTGGAGCGGAGGGCGTAGGAGCGGCGGCGGCGGCGGCGGGAGGGCTCTCTCGCGTTTGCGATTCCCGTGGCGGCTGTACGGGGGCGGATGAGGTAGCTGTCTCGCGCCTCTGGGCGGGTCTGCGGTGATCTCGTGAGGCATTATGGTGTTTATCTTGGATTGGGTCGTCATTGTCGCCCAGAGAAGGACTGTCATTATCGTCATGATACGAGTCGTTGCTGTCTGACCTTCTTTGTTCCGATGGTCTTCTGCGCACAGTGGTAGAGGAGGTGGCTGTCTTGCCCTTCTTGTGAGGCCTCGGGTCGACCTCGAAGCCGTCGTCGGACTCCACCTCCTGAGGGTCGCTTCGGGTAGATCGCTTGCGCGAGGACTTTGAGGTGGACTGCTCTTGAAGAGATGACGCGTTAAGCATGCTGACCATGTCCCTGGCGCTGAACAATGATCGGCTGGAAACGACGGTTAGTTATGAAAAGGGGGCTATCAATAGAGGATGGTGGTCTACCTGTTATTCGAGGTGCGTCGTGGTGTTGGCTCAGGCTGAGAGCTACTGATGCTTTCAGGAGAGCTCTCCCGGGCGCCTTGTTGAAAAGCCCATGAGTCCTTGTCAGCAGCATTGGGCGATGGGTAGCTTCCCGGGAGCGCAGCTTGTTGCTGACGCCGCGCTCCCTCTCGAGCGCTCTCTTGGGAGGCTTGTCGTTCCCTGAGAATTCGTTCTTGTTCTTGGTCCTGCTGCCGCCGCTGTTTTCGAGCAAGGGCTTCCTCTCGAGCCCTGAGCTCTTCTTCCTTGGCTCGCCGTTCCTCCTCATGAGCCCTTCGTTCCTCCTCAAGGGCACGTCGTTCCTCCCGACGCAGTTGCTCCAGCAGCCGCATCTCCTCCTTGGCCACCTCTTCTTGTTTGATCTTTGCCATCAAGTGTGAGATGCTCTGAAATCTATCCATGAGCCAACCTTTGAGATGGTCAAGCATGTTGTGGATGGGAAACTCCTTTCGGATACCGGTCAAGTTCATGGGACTTCTAATCGCCCTCTTGTTTCGGTCCGAGAGAATCTCCCACATTTGCACAACCCTGTTCGAGCAGACATCGATGAGCGTTTGTGCTTCGAGTCCGGCAAGAGCCCTGTAAGGGCCCTTCTTGAAGAGTTCGGGGTATCCTCCCTTGGGAACTTGAGCGGCCCCAGGCTCTGTTGGGCAGAACACCCAGCTAAGTTCCGTACGCTTGTCTATACCGTCGGCGGATCTGGCAATGCGCTCGATTGCTCGCTGAGTTCGTATCTCCAAGGAGAGTGACAGGTACTCTTTGTTTTCCTCAGCGGCAAAGAGGCGGGGGAAGTTGGTGTCTATGGCATCGAGGAATGGCTTCAAGCTCTCTCCTTCGGATTCGATCCTCTCTATGTGGCCAAGCGCGGTGGCGATGTTTGCCAGTTTGATGGCAAGAAGAGCAGTAGCGCGCGTGGATTCCGAGATTTTGAGCCTTGTCTTTTTCAGCCACTCGTACTGGATAAAGGGGAATGCTTGTCCATGGGCAAGGAAAACGCGGCGAGAGGCCTCGAAGGCCTGCATCTTCAGAGACAGTACTGTTTTGTAGGATGGCCGCGATTTGTTCTGAAGCTGGCCGATGACGTTCCTGGCGTCCCTTGCCAACGAGTCGACAGCTTCGATCTTGAGCTGGTGCTCCGCCTCCTCAATTTCACGCGAAACCATTTCTTCCGTGAGCAGCTCCGCTGCGGATTTGGGAGGCTGTGCGATGGAAGGCTCGTCGTCAGAATCCCTCTCAGGGCTTATCCTTATACTGCTGTGGCTGGCTCGGCGAGGGGCCCCTCGGCGCGGTACTGGATCGAACACAAGGGATCCTTTGCGTGGCACAGATGTCAGGCCCTTTGGCAATTGCACGCTCGGTAGCGAAGGAGATGCGTTCGGCGGTGGAACCGATGCCGAAGGGGCAACTGGGGGTGTTGAAGGAGGACCGACGCCAGAAGGATGGGGGGTAGGAGGAAAGCCCTTTTGTAGTATGGTGGAAGCAGAGGTTAGGGCAGGACCGAGGTCAGAACTAGAATCCCTGCCGTCATCCTGGTTTTCTTGTTGCCTCGTGGCTCTCGGGGGGTTTCGCCTGACGCCTGGACGGGCAGGAGGCGATGCTGGCGCGGCTGCAGCGGCCTTGCTGGACCGCCTGGTCTGCATCTCGACCCAGCTAGACCAAGAGATGACTTGAGAGAAAGTGGGACTGCAGCAGTCAGAGCGGAGAAGAAGAGGATCAAGACGGCGCCAGCTGATCCTGGGAATATGTAGAAAGTGGGAGGTGAGAGGCGAGGCGAGAGGGCTGACAAAAAAGTGCGGTCAAGGAGGTGATCTATGCGCCATATATGGTGCAGAAACGGCTGTTGGCAGGGCTCTTGGGACGATCAAAGAGCACGTCTGCGAATTATACGCTTCCCAGCTGTGCTGCAGCGCTGGTTTGGTCTCTTTATCGCCTCTGCTGCCTTTGTCGTCTGTTTGCGAAATCTGAAAGCTGCGTCTGTTTGCTTGTAGAGATTTCGAAAAGTCTAACCCTAACCCTCGAAAAGTCGGGAGTTTGTTGTTTTGACTGCAACGTGACGAGGATGAGCTAAGCCGGATCCGGCTCTTCTGCGTCCGGCCAGAGGGGCTAACATGCGCTATGTACATACCCAGTCAATAGGGGGGGCAGGTGAGGAGATGATGGAGCTTTGCTGTGAAAAGTCGACAGGCCTTTGTTCAAATGCTCTCAACGAAAAGAAAAAAAAAAAAAGTAAAAAGAAAATGGCTGCTAAAATGGATTAAGCTGCTTGCCCAGAAAGGAAAATTAGCAGTGTTGGACGTCCATGGCAGTTATCCGGGTGGCCTATCAAGAGCCGCAGACGCAGGCTTGTTGGCTCGTCTGGTGGAGGATGAACTTGGCAGCGCCAAAAGTTGACAGCGCCAAAAGTTGACAGGGGAGCTTGAACAGGTCACGAAATGCCTACGCGGTGATCAAGTGAATTCTACATCTGTACCGAAGGCAACAATGAATAGGAGTTTGTTAGAAACATGCGAGCATTACGGGCGCGGCTTTTGTGTTGGCAGCTCTTGTTGAAGCTGCTCCTCAATCACGGGCAGTGATTCAGCCCGTATCGGGGACGCAGCATGCCCCAGTGAGAGCACTGTGGCAAGACGAGCACGACATAGAGTGATGCTGAGATATTGCTGCTACTGGTGGTCCGTATCCCCTGCAGATAACCGCCTGGCGGACAAAGGCAAGGTAGAGTTGATTGCCTGCTCGCGCAACAATCGGGTATCGGCAGCATTCACTGGAAGGCGACGCAGAGGATTCAGATCCCATGCTATTGCACTTGTTATGCTTTGTCCGAACTTCAGAGTTATTCTCTTACAGAAACGGTAGATACATCTCTGAGTTGTTGTCAAAAGGAGAGCAATCGTGGTGGAAAAAGAGCAAATGGATCTATGTGTGAAGAAGCACTATATACAGATAATCTTGTAGATATCTTGTCAGATCGTGCCATAGTTCCATTGACCCAGCCGTACATTCGGCAGGAAGAGAGTAAAGGCACGGGCGCTTCGTCAGTACTGCGAACATGCATCTGATGGTGTGTTCAAGCAGAGAGAGGAGGTCATGGTCGTCAGACAAGGAAAGAGATAGAGAAACAAGATCACTATCCGTTCCTTGGCCTGTTCATTTGCTCTTCTTCTGGGTCGTGATGGCAGCCGGCCCGTGCCTATCCGGGCCAAACATGCCTGAGAGATACGCAATACGGGTGAAAGCTAGAAACAACTGTCTCGTCCGACGCGCGGTTAGCTGTAATGCCAACAAGATGCAGTAGTGCTGCAACTCGAGCTGCAGTAGAGGACATTGCTAGTGGTTTCCTTTTGCCTGGTCTTAATTACGACTCCCTGGGGGTGGGGGACGGGGGCGCGAACAAAGAAGGGAACCTGGAGTCAAAGAGGGCAGACGGCGAGGGAGAGAGTCGAGTGACATGGGTCGAGTCAAGGGAGAAAGGAGACGCTTACCGTAGCCCCCAGGTTTCCCCAAGCCATGGCATTCCATCCAGAGACGTCCATAAACCTGTCCGTACCCATGCCATACCATGTGAAGCCAACGTGGCCGGCGTCAGCAAGCAAGAGGGCAACGAGATAGCTTCGGATGACTCTGGCCTCAGACGTCGTCCGGAACAGGGCCAAGCCCACAAAGCACATTGCGAGATACATGTTTCCCAGTTGATGGGCCATAACAATGCTATTCTCTGAGGCAGCCACGGGTTTGTCCTGAGGAATCTGCTGTGCAACGAACCATGCCGGGTCGTAGACAGCGCCGGCGAAGCCTGCTACGCTGTGATGTGCTCAAAACCTAGGTTAGCCGTACAGTTGTCGAGAGAGTTCGGTCTCGTGTCTTATGACTGGCTGATGCTGGTGTCTGCAGAGCGTCTCTCGCTTGCATTCTGCAGACTCTTGCAGTTTGTTTTGCAGTTGGGTAGAGTTTGGGCAGGTCGAGATTGGGCTTGCTGCCACCCCTCCCAACTACCTACAACCCCATATTTTCTGCAGGAAAATACCTAGGCGAAGCTGAAAGGGGAAGAGAAAAGGCAAGAATTGAGGGAATAGAGACGGAGAGCTGTCTCAGCCATGGTGATTGGATGGGCCGAGCCATCATACAGCAACTGTGCTGGGCTGGCTGGCTCATCTGGACTGGTTTGGATTGGACGCGGGGCGGGTCGGGTCTGTGGGCTTACAGCGACAAGGGCTCGAGGACCGTGAAGACAAGGCGGGGGAAGGGCGGCAGAGAGGCGGCCATCATGTGCTTGTGCGTCGGGGGGTGACGGGGGAAGAGGGAAGGGCAGGAAACGAAGACGACAAGAGACGGGACGAGGATGAGCAGGCGAGTGGTGTGAGCGTGACGACGCCGCGTTGGAAACGTGAGTTGTATCGAGGCACTGACGACGTCGAACCTGGTGACCAATCGGCGATGATGAGGACGGTGATGAAGATGGACAAGACGATGAGAACAGGACAGTGATGATGATTTCTGTGGGCGATTCAGCTAGTATCCTCGTTGGACATTCGTTGCAAAGGTAACAAGGCCCTCGTCGGCGTGGGGAAATCGTGAGATTGATCTGATGCTCTCGGGTCGGGATAAGAGGAGACGAAGCTGTCGGTCGTACCGCGCTGTAGATCCCCTGCAGTTGGACACCAGCCAGTACCTCCCAGTACCTCCGATGGTATGAGAGCAGCCGGCATTTGGGCACAGCATTCAGCTGACGAGCACAGATCCATCAATGCAATTCCAGTCCATTCCAGCGGTTGTCATGGCGCCAAGTTGGCCGGCTTGTGCCCCCGGCAAGCCGTAATCACTCGTCTCAGTGGCATGTCGGCACAATTCGGGGCCGTTTTGGGCAACCTGGTTCACTTTTATAACAGGCAGCCCGCATGCAGCCAGTGGCAGATTTGCTGCTGCATTGAGAGTTCCTCGGTCTCTTGTCTTACCGTTCTGCTAGTAGTACTCGTACTCGTACTTGATACCCGCCAGAATGCCATATTAGATGAGTGGCTTTGCAAAGAATGACCGCAGACGTTCCACTCACGTCGGAGCTTCCAAATGGCAACGGTGCCTCCTCGGGTGTACGGAGTCGGAGTGAGGGGAGCCAGAGCGTTTCCCTCTTTGGCGGTACCTGTACCTGAAGAGGTTACGCGATGCTCGCACGAGGTGGCACTGGCGTCACCAAGCTGCCGGTACCTGTACGCGATTGACAGGCGTTCCCCCCTCTTCTCAAGGTTCCGGTTCTCCTCCAGCCAAGTTCTTCTCCCTCTCCGGCTTCCCTCTCCCTCTCTTGCTGGTTCCCTTTCCAGGGCACCCTCTTCCCCAGAATCGACTGCTAGCCTGTACAGTGTGCCATACATACCAGTACTTCAAATCGAACTCGGTGCCTTTCATACATTAGAGTTCAGCAATAAGACACGCAACAGGTACCACGAGACAGAGGTAGATGCTTCACGAAAACACGAGGCAGCAGCCGGAAGTCACTCGAAGTTCCTTTTTCTACACGCCGTCATTTTCCCTTATCTTTTTCTTTCTTTTTTTACTTTCCTTTCTTTTTTCCTCCTCGTCATTCTCCCCTTCTCTGCTAAGTCGTAGCGCTGTCTCGGCTTCCTTTCCCCGAGCCCACTAATTAAGCCGCGTCTTGCCAACTTCCATGCCTCGTTTATCATAAGCTGCCAGACGTGAGGTCACATAATACATGACTGTACTTGCTGGAGCACTTCACGTGCTGACACCACCTCTGAGGCCGTCGGCTTTAGCACTCCCTTCAGCGCTCTGTTTATCGGCACACACACCTCGTCTGCATGCTTCTCAGCTCTCGCCATCTCCCTCCCTTCAAGTTCGGCCTGTACTGTGCCAACCTGACCTACTAGGTACCTCTCTAGGTGTAAACTCAAATCCCAAATCCCCTCCTCGTCCCCCCTTCCGGAGTTCCTCTTCTCTCATCCAAAAAGGGGCCTTTCAGCCACTGCAGCCCGCAGCAAGCAGAAAGAGGGAAAGAGATAGAGAGATCAGGAAGCAAAAGCCAAAAAAGTACAGAGGCTGGTGGGACGGGGAAGGTTGGGGATCCCGGCGCCTCGCCCCAGCTCTCTCTCTCGCTCCCTTTCGTTCCCGACCAGCTAGACGGCTCAGCGAACAAGACACTGAACGGCCGAGGGCCTGGCTAGAAATGTCGACGCCTCACTCTGCGGAAGTGCGGCAGAGCAACATATCATAGGCCTGTTTCCTCTCCCTCATCCTCACCCTCATCCTCTCTTCCCTTTCTACTATTTCTGCATCGACCCGACATCTCTTTCGTTTCTGCCGCCCATCCTTCTCTTCTTCTTCTTCTCCCTCTTCTTCTACTGCTTCCTCGTCCATCTCTGCATCACTCTGTCACTCTTTGATCCGTCGAAGCCAAGGACCGCGAATACCCTCGCTCACGCGCGCTCCCGCGTCGATTCTGCTGTTCATGATCCAGCTTCTTCTGGCCATACACGTGTTGCTTGTTGCTGCCGTTGCGCCAATGCTGAGAACAGATCAGCCACCGCCGCTTATACTTTACAAGTCACCATGGCCACCATTGAGCCGCGTCTGATTCATCTATTGAATGATCCGACCACTCCGGAGGCCCCCAACACGGATGGCCTCAACACGGAGGGCCTCAATACGGATGGCATCACCACGGAGGATCTCAATATGGAGACCTCCAACACGGAAGTCCCCAACACGGAAGTCCCCAACACGGAAGTGCCCATACAGCCTTCACTACCTTCGCTGCCTGCGCTGCAGCTGCTGCCATTGTCCGGGAATCGAGACGGCCCTCTGCCGCCGCTGCAGCTCGAGGGACTTCGAGCCGACAGATTCTTCGGTAGCGCTGGCCGGAATGCCGCTCTTCCCGGCCCCAGCGGCGGAGCACTCGGAGCTCCGCTGGCGTCCCCCTTCATTGGGGACCAGACGACGGCCTTTGGAGATTTCAGGAGAGAAACCGACTACTCCAGAGAAGGCAAATATGCCGGGAGCGCGGCCCTGTATCCGCTGAAGCTCCTGGTGAGCGAGGTCAATATGCCGCCGATGCCCACGCCGCCCGCCCCGTCCTTCACCAGCATTCTGAACGAGGGGCCAGATTTTCAGGATGACGCTCCTTCAGGTTCGTTCTTGTCTTCGTCAACTTCCATGTCTATATCCACAGCCATACCCACATCCGCGGCAGCTTCTTCGTCTGCGCCGACGTCTTATACCACGGCCGCGGCAGCTTCCTCGTCATTGCCCTTTCCCTCCTCGTCTTCCGCAACCGCCACAACCGCAGCCGCAGCCACATCCAGCATCGCCTCCGCCTCCGCCTCTACCTCTAACTCCAACAATAAGAGACCAGCTATCCATATCAAGGATGATTTCATGCAGCTACCGCAGCCCGCCAAGAAGCCAAAGGCGCACCAGGCTCCCCCGATGCCGCCAATCATCAACGGACTGCTTGAGCCACCGCCCCATGTGTCTCTCTTTCCTCCCATCGAGTCCAGCGCCTTTGACGATACCGACGCAGGTCAGAGCAAGCTACTCCACGAGCTCAACTACAGTCCGCCGGGCCCTCGTTTATCCCCAGAGCCTAACCAGCCGATGACCAAGCCGAGGACCACAAGGAAACGTTCAAGCAAACCTAGGCGAAAGTGGTCAGAGGAGGAAACGAATCATCTGCTCAGGGGTGTCGATCGCCATGGTGTGGGCAAGTGGACCAGTATCCTGGATGATCCCGACTTTCATTTCAACTCGCGCTCGGCCGGTGATCTCAAGGACCGCTTCCGCACCTGCTGTCCCGAGGAGATGCGTGTGACCGATGTTGATGAGCGCCACTCCCTTGCCCGACGGCGCCAGCTCCGGAACCAGTTCAGGCAGCTGACTTCGCCACTGAAGACGCCGGAGAAGACGGCAGGTGAGACGTCATTATCAGAAGGCGGGACTTGGTCGGGCAAGGATTCGGCCACCGGTACTCCGAGTGAGATGGATGATCCTCCCACGAAGAAGAGCCGCGCCCATCGCATGAAGGTGTCAGACCTCGCGGGGCTTGGCATCACCGGCCCGTTCAGAAGGGCCCGCAGGAGAGAGAGGACGGCCTTCTCCAACCGGGACGACCAGGAGATCCTGCTAGGCCTTCAGACGTACGGCCCATCTTGGTCTAAGATACAACGCGACAAACGCTTTCACCTGGGTAACCGGCAGCCGACGGACCTCCGCGACCGGGTGCGCAACAAGTATCCCTACATCTATCAGCGAATCGAGAAGGGTGTCTTCCAGCCCAAAGATGTCAGCAGCACAAACATTCTCGAACCAATGGTGAACACGAACATTGCCAATGCGTTCAAGCCCCGAACCACCGCCGCAGCGCCATCACTTGCACTGACGGCGAACAACTCTGCGAGCCGTGGAGCGACACAAGATGAGCTGCCAAAGTGGCTGTTCCAGACTGCTGGTACAACAGAGCAGCCGCAGCAAGCTCCTCGAGACTCTGACGAGCCTACACCGTCAGCTACTGGCGGAGAGATGGATATCGCCAGGCTGTTACTGGACGATGCCCAAGCAACATCCAGCATGATTTGATCAAGAATAATACCCCCTATCATAAGGAAAAGCAAAAAAATAAAGATAAAAACGGCAACTATCAAGAGAACGAAGCGATGGGAGAACATACAACAAGGTCAGAAGCGTCACGCTCACATAATTATTAGATCAGACCAGGGGTGATTGAGGTACATACTGGGTAGCGTAGAAGGGTCGCGACACGTTCATTGCATTGCTACTTGCTGCATTTTCACATCGTTCTGTCTGTTCCAGCCCCCCTTAATGCGTGCCTCCACGGTAGAGGACCATCATACTCATGTTCATGTCGCATATAATGGGATGATATAATAGCTATATAACCCGAGATCTAAATAATTGAGATGATATTGCTTTGCTCTGCCTCTCGCCTCACACTTGATAGCTATATCCCTTAGTAGTAGGTTAGTAGTACTAGTAATAGGATGTCGGAAGCCTTTCTCACCACCGTCCCCCTGGCGCTACCCTGAGCTTTACGGTACTGCGTTAGGTTGGTCGAATTGAGTTGACCTAAGGTAATTGAAAGGCGGAACCGGGAAAATCACGGCATGGGCCCCACGAGTTGGAACTCACGTGACCAGTTTGATCTCTCTTGCGGGTCTTGCCAAGCGGTAAGCCTTAGGGCAAGAAAGCCCCCACAATTCGCGCGGCCGAAGCGAGAAGAGAAAAAAAAAGGTGTGCCGTCAATTTAACATTTCTGTGCCTTGTTCCACGCTCAACCTTCTTCGTCGTTTTCATCACCGTCGAGAAATCAGCCAGTCGTCACCATGGCCCGAGGAATGTGAGTACAGACGATCGCAACAGACATTGAGCAGTGCTGCTCTCTACGATCTAGTGGAAGAGGAAGCAAGAGAGGGATCTTGATGTTGTCGACGGCGAATGGCGTGCATCCTGAACAGCCCTCTGCTTCGTCCTCTTCCTCTGGAAGGTCGTTGAGGATAGCCTCAATTGCACGACACATTCTTCACTTCAAGGAAACACAGCTGACCTTTGTCTTCCCCTCACAGCAAGAAGCACCAGAAGCGCCTTAGCGCCCCCTCCCACTGGCTGTTGGACAAGCTGTCCGGCCTCTACGCCCCCAAGCCTTCTCCCGGTCCTCACAAGCTCCGCGACTGCATGCCCCTGATCGTCTTCATCCGAAACCGCCTCAAGTATGCTCTCAACTACCGCGAGACCAAGGCCATCATGATGCAGCGCCTGGTCAAGGTCGACGCCAAGGTCCGCACCGACATCACCTACCCCGCCGGCTTCATGGACGTCATCACCATCGAGAAGACTGGCGAGAACTTCCGTCTCATCTACGACACCAAGGGCCGCTTCACCGTCCACCGAATCCAGGCCGAGGAGGCCGAGTACAAGCTGGGCAAGGTCAAGCGCGTTCAGCTGGGCCGTGGTGGAATCCCATTCTTGGTCACGCACGATGCGAGAACGTGAGTTCTGTCAGACATCATTCAGCCGTTGGATCAAGCTTTGGTCGATTCAGGGAAAAGGAAAAAGAAGGACAAGAATTATCATTATTCGCTTCTTCTCTTTTTCCTGCTTTTCTGCTGTTCCTTGTTCCCACTCCCACTTTCATGGAAGATGGGTCCAAGAAAGAGCAAAAGCAAGAAGACGATGGAAGCTTTATTTGACGGCTGTATGTTCCCCCTCTCCCTGCTCGAGTGCTGACGTTTTTTCTCCTTCCACAGCATCCGCTACCCTGACCCCCTGATCAAGGTCAACGACACCGTCAAGATTGACCTCGCCACCGGCAAGATCACCGACTTCATCAAGTTCGACACTGGCAACGTCGCCATGGTCACTGGTGGTCGTAACATGGGCCGTGTTGGTGTCATCACCCACCGTGAGCGTCACGACGGTGGCTTCAACATTGTCCACATCAAGGACGCCATTGACAACACCTTCGCTACCCGTGAGAGCAACGTCTTCGTCATTGGCCAGGAGAAGCCCTGGATCTCCCTGCCCAAGGGCAAGGGTGTCAAGCTCACCATCGCTGAGGAGCGTGACCGCCGCCGTGCTCTGGCTCACTAAATGGAGAGAAGGAAAGATTAGTAGTACCCCCTTTCTTTCTTTCTTTGTTTAGTGGATGATATCAATCAACGGTTAAAAGAAACAAAATGGCATATATGTGGACTGGAGTCTCGGATTTGATGTTTGCTTTATTAGGGGGGAGCGGTTCTCCTTACGTGACCCTCCCCTTTTCCCTCTCCACGCCTGGAGATGGCTGGCCCTGAGGCTAACGACGGAAAAAGACTTTTAAAACATATTGAGCCCAAGCTTGTCTCTGTCCACTGTGCTTTACATGTGCAACCTTTTTCGATGCTGGTGAAGTCCGAAATGCTTTGTATTTCGCATTTGTGAGTCAGGTTCCATTGAATCGGTGCTCGTCAGGACATTTTCGTCTTCTCATGATCAATCGCAGGTTGCAACTCGTGAATTATATACAAGCCATCGACTACATACAAGCAATCATTTCACTCTCATCTCGTTTCTTCAGCCTTGGGTATATACAACTCTCCTCTTCTCTCTCCCCTGAAATCACCACCCCATCTTCTCTCGTCCTCTATATAACATGGCCACATCTTCAACCATCACTTACTCTCACTACAAGTCAGCCACCCGGCTCAAAATAATGCACAGCCTCGACATAGTGCGACGAATTCCCATTCACATTCCCGCCATACTCGAGATACCCCGTCACGTCTGGGTAATTGAGCTCGAGAATGTCCTCCGCATCGCCAAACACCCAGACGGTCTGCATGCCCATGACCATATGCTGCAGCGTGTGGCAATGGACCATCCAGACGCCCGGAGTCCGCACCCTTAGCCGCCACGCCCGCCATCCCCACGGCTGGTCCGGCTGGACATGGGCCGTGTACCGGAACAGCATCGTCGTGTCTCGCAGGACCGGTTGGGTCCCGTGGCGGAGCTGCCGGGCTACTTTCTCGCTGTACACGCCGGGCCCGCCGCCAATGTCATAGAAATGCTCGCCGTGGGCGTGCCAAGGGTGCGTCTCAAGGCCTCCGTCCGGCGAGCCGTCGTAGGAATGAGCGCCGACCTGCTGGAAGATGATGTCGATAACTTCGCCCAGCTTGGCAGGGTATGTCTTGGTTGCCGGATCAAGCCCGTAGTTGGACACGGACGCCTGGAAATCCGGCAGGAACTTGCTTGCATTCTTGTACAGAGACACCAGGTAGGGCTCGTCCGGGGTAGTGAAGGGCGACCTCTGAAAGTGGTCATCGGTCCAGGAGACGCTGTTGTCCGTCCACAGGAAGAATCCGTCAATCCGCTGCTGGGAACTCACAAAGATGCGACGATTGACCTCGGAATCGGCCGGGAAGTTGTTTGGGTGCAGCGGCTTCAGTTGGTAGTCGAGGAAGCCCTCGATGGTGGGCGGCAGGTCCAGGGGCCTGATCCTGGGCAGCGCCGTCGTCGACACGCGCAGGTCGTGGACGTGGCGATGCCTCATATTAGCGCAGGTGTTGCGGTATCGCAGCACGGCGTAGCTGACGACGCTCGTGGGCCGGTCGCGAGACTCCATTTGCAGGTAAAAGTCGAGTTTGCGGAGCGCCTCGAGCTCGGCGCACGACTTCGCGCGGAACAGCACGCTGAAGCGCTGGCCGGAGCCGATCTGCATCAGGGGTGTCTCGTGCGGCTTGGTGTAGTGGCCGTCGGCCTCGATGATGGGCATGTCCGTGTGGTTCTCAAAGGCAAAGGCCGCGTACGAGAGCGCCGTGGCGCCGATGATGCGGAACCGGTACAGCTTGCCCGGGTCGACCTCGATGACGGACAGCTTGGCAGACGCGCGGTCGACGATGGGGTAGTCCGATATCGTGTTGCCGTTGATGAGGAAACCGCCCGTCTCGCCAGACCACACAAATGGCGTTGCCCGCAAGCCCTCGGCGATGGCATGGTCCGTCGAGTTGAATAGCTCGTGGATGTGGATGATGCGGTCCCCGTCGACGGGATACGGTTTCGAGCCCGAGTCGTCCACAATCAGCGGCCCGTTGGCCGTGCCGGTCTGGAAGCCAACGTGCGAGTGGTAAAAGTATGTCCCGGCCGTTCCTCGAGGCGTCTTGAGCTCGTAGTCGAAGTAGTGCTGCGGCGGAATCGGCCACTGGCTGGCCATGGGGGAGCCATCCGAAAACGGGGCTGCTGCCTGAGCGAGGCCATGCCAGTGCTTTTGATCTCAAAAAAGAAGGACTCGATGTAAGCCAATGTTAATCTCACTTGAAGGGGCGCTACGCAAAAGAGTTTGGCTGGATTTTGTGGCTATACTCACCATGGTTAGGTTTCCATCCTCCAAGTCATTGTACACTCTGATCCATACCACCTGGTCCTCTGGGATGTGGATCTCAGGGCCCGGCAACGTCCCATTGATGACCGTCGTAAACCTTCTGATGCCCCCGATGCCAATCTCCTTTGCCGTGACTCGGAGCACGTGGTCGGGGACGAAGCTGTCATCGTGGACCTGAGGGCTCGTTGTCGCTGCCGCAGATCCTACTGGTTGCGAGAGGAAGAGGAGGATGAGGAATCCATTAGATATCAACCGCCATGCGTTGGCTAGGGGGACATTTGCAGCGCGCATTTCGCGAGCCACACACAACACCTTTTCTTGCCTTATCCATTTTTCGATCGTGGGAACCTCTCAGAACAAGACGTCGAGAAGATGGGCCTTTTTGTGTTCCCTCCGAATCATTGCATAATGCGACGCATTGTGTATTATCACCATCATCTTTGAGTAACACATGCATCACATCTACAAACCTACACGCCAACACTCTATCTCACGGCATACTACCCACGAAAACATGCTCATATTCGAGATAAATATACGTTTCTTGCCCTATATTTCAGGCCTTACGATGAGCTGACGAGGACAATGCAATATTGCGGGAGATTCGGATAGTGAATCCGAAAGCGGATGCCCAAAGAGGAGAAACCCATCCTGACGCCATGGCGTCGACTTGGCCCGAGTCGGCATAGATACAGACAGCTATCTAGATGCTGAGTAGGTAAAAGCATAAATAGAAGCTTGAGCAGATCTAGGTACGAGCGGCGAGAGAAGAGGCAAGGCGTCGCAGAAGGGCCGAAAACGTACAAGACCGGGCCAGAAAACCCATTGACTTCTCCACTAGAACACCGTGATATCCGGCAGAGAGCGAGAAGGGTAGAGAGAGAGAGAGAAGGGAGAGGGGAAAGGTGAGTGAGAGTCGGAGGATGGACCTTTCCCAACAAGGCTTCAGAAAGATGGGGAAACGCCTCTACCCACATGGACGCCTCACAGCAGGAAGAAAGGCAGTTTGCCCCCGCCTTGCCAGTACGGTCTGAGAACTCACCTGTCTCTCGGAGAGATAGTTACGACTTTACTACTCCCCGCAATTCTTTCTATACTGCGGAGATATGCCACTCACACAATAGACTATCAAGTGTCCTTTCCGGACGCCGCTCCGTTGACGGCTGATATGGTGATGCCGATATTCGGAGTGTTGATGTCACCATTTGAAGCATCTTGTCTCAACTTTGTCTTTTTATTTCTGCTCATCAGAGAGACACGTATGATGCTGCTTCATGATTCATTTGGTGGCGTTCTTGTGGCTCCCCCCTACTTTGTCACATGTCATGGGGGCTGTATATAGGACACGTAAGGTACCTTAGGTAGGGGTACTCCTGTAGCATAGCCCGAGACCTTTTCATCTGGGGGCCGTGCTATCCGCCGGGGAAGTAGGAGTGTGAGTCCCGGGCGGCTGCATGTGTCAAGCCACTAGTATGAGTCTCCTGGGGAGGACGGCTTGTCCATGGAGGAAGAAGGAAGACACGGGAGCGAGCTTGGTTGTGTGAGGGGAGCAGGGGGGGCTCATATGATTCGCGGCTCTGGAAGGTCTCATGTAAGGAAGATACGAATACGTAACATGAGATAGTATGAGCCTTATGAGTAGATACGCATAGAGAGATGATGAGAGACATTCATGAAGATAGGGAGTCAGAGAGATGGACACGTAGTAGATGTTTCGAGCGAGTCAAGTTATGATAAGCCCAAGTGTAAGCATCATCAGCCAGTTACGGGAGAGCAAGTACATTGACACATTCGTTTTGCTTATGGTTTCGTCTGAGGTCAATTGGAGCTTTGATACTTGTTCTGGGTGACGATTGATATCTGAGCTCCGATTCTCTGCTACATAGAATCACCTATGCTGCATCACTGCTGGATACGGACCAACTATTAGAACTATAGACTACTTTGGCAGCCAAATTATTGGTTACTCTCTGTCCGTATTGCTTGCTGGCTCTACTACTGTATCTTCCTTTTGCCGCACTCAAAGTCAGGGGTCATGACAGCCTAGTCCAATAGTCTTGGCCATCATGGAACCATCACGCCATGTCAATACTGATCATAGAACAGGGCTCAGATCAGTATTATGGAGAACGAGGTAGACTATCTGATGGATAGTCGCTGGCATCAAATAAATCAAGCAAAAACGAGTGGTAAAGCATAGCTCTCCCATGGCAGTAGTAATACATGCAGTATCAGGGCAGCGCCAGTTGATACCCCTTACAGTACCAAGTAGGCTAGGCTCACTCTTCTATCCTTTACCGCAGTACTGTAGGGCGGTAGCCTAGAATCTTAGTCCATAGGGCCTAGCATCGTGAGCTAGAGAGCTTGACGGGAGTGTTCCCATTGGTGACTGGACTTGGCGGCAACTCAGCCTCATGAATGAGTCGTGGATAAGTAGTATGCATGTATTTTACTAGTATGTCCTTTACCATGTCCTTTTTGGAAGACTCTTGTACGTACAAGCATAATATGATTGCTGTGTGTCCTGCAACACGGCACAGATGGATTGCTGCCTGAGCTAATGAGACAACGATGAGCAACCTTGCAATGTCCCGGATGGAAGTTGTCCCGATGCAAGACGAGAACTCAAGACGGGAAAAACAAGGAAAGGAAGCAATAAAAGTTCCAAGACAATGAGGAAAAAATCAAGGAAATCAAGCAAGGCATCTAGAGCCATGTCGCAGGTCGGATATTGGCTTGCTCGTGGGCAGGTAGGCAAAAGTCGTGCCAGGCAGGGGTCAGGCCCGAGATGGGCTGAGGATCGACGACGCCCGATATTTTTCGGGGCCGATATTCTTCGGGATTTCCCTTTCCCCATACAGGTACCTACTTTGGGTTCCTTTCAGCTTGTACTGTATGATGACGAGGAGCCAAGAGACGTACATGTCTCGGCTATGCTTGGATCCGGGCTGGTTGAGCAGCAAGAGGCTGGAACATGAGATTCAGGCTTGATCGAATCCAGGTATCAATGATGTCTGAGCTGCTGTAATTCAGACATCCAATCTGGCTCGTCTGCCATTAATCGCCAATAGCCTTGAGCGTGTCTGCCTTGCACTGTACAGCGCATCCTGCATTGCATCGCCGCACGTCAACCACGCTGCAACCAGTCAAGTTGTACGGAGGACTCCCTACTGTACTTCGTATCAGAATTGAGACCATCTTGGTCTTCTGAATGCACCTCCAGCCGTTTGAAGGCGGAATCTGCACTGTACTATTTCGTCAAATCGAGCCGTCAAAGCATGCAGGTGCTGTCCTCCAATCAGAGCGCCATATCAGTGGTCCCACTTCTGCGATCACACGCCCCTATCTCAGTCGAGGTAGTCGCGCTGAAACAGACAAACGAGGAAACAACGCCTGAGCAAATGGCAATCATAGGAAAGGGCGTATTGCAAAGCGAAGGCTGAGCACACCGCTTTTCCACCGACTCCTTCATTGTCATCATCTCAGGCTCAACAACAACGACCCGGACAAATCGAGATTGAACCAAGCTGAACAGAGCGACTCCAGTCGATATCGAGGACCCCGAGGGCCAGTAGTAGCATGTACAGAGGTATGTACATATGTATGCACACTCCCCGGTTCCATGAGTTGGTGTACATTTATGATGTACGGAGCACTGATAGCGCAAAACCCATCACGCAGCCAACCGGATCGACAACCCTGAGATTAAATTATGGAGTTGGGAGACGACACGGCAAGACACCAGCAAGATGGAACAACTGATCGCATGAAGCACCGGCAAGGTGACAAGTGAGCCACCACTCGTCTGTACCTTGCCTACTAGGTACGCATTGCACATTCAGAGGTACTCCGGTGCTAACTGCTACGTATCTAGCCTGCACCAGCTGAAGCCGGGGTCTGCCGAGTCTCCCAGGCAAGGCGATTGTATCTCGTCGTCATGACTGAGTACCATCTTACACGCATACTATGCACCAAGGACCAAGCATCGGTCAGCTTTCACTGCATCATACAGAACCAGACCAAGCGCCCTGCCGGCAGAGTCAGTACCCCCCCCGCCTCCATGCTCCCCATGACTCCGCCAAGGCCCAAGATTGACGAACAAAGGCCAGGATCATCGATCCCAGAGACCGGGTTTTCCCCCCTCTCCGTGATGCCGTCAATCCGGGGGCGGCAAGGGAACGACAAGGGCCGCCCGCGGCACGGAGTCGTGTGGCAGAAACATCAGGTCATTTCCCACACGTGATCCATCCTAGCATGTCTTAGACTGCTGAAAAAGAAAGAATACTAGAGGAAGAAGAAAGAACGAGAGAAACAGGTTGTCCAGATGCAAGGGATTGCGAGGGTGGCTATCGTGTAGCTGCTCCCCCCCAGATTGCCATCAGCCAGCCGTCCTGCATGGGCCGCCTTCATGGGCCGCCTCCGTGCATGGGTGCTGTGCCGTCTGTCTTGAGTTGAGGCCATCAACTCTGAATTGATGGGGCCGAGCCGCCAGTTCATGCGCCATCAGAATCATCACCACCTTGATGTTGACGTATACTCTGAACTTCCTTTGAGCATGCATTATCGCCTCTCGCCAGCATAGTCATTTTCATGAGACAGTTGCAGGCATATGCAACTCGACAGCCCCCACTAACCTACTATAAAGAAGGGGCCAGGCTCCTCGAATCCTCACTTCGGTTTCAAGGCCTCCATCCTATCTGTTCTTCACTTACAATTACGCCGTCATCGTTTGCAAACACAGCAACGGACCGTTTGTCAACCCGCCATCATGTCAGCAGCAGTAAGTGATGTCTCCTGACAACTTCGTGTTACGCTCATCACATTGACCTTTTACTCATCCAAAGGGGGAGCCCCTAAGGCCGCGTGGAATGTTCATTCCGCGCCTCATCAGGAATTCCGACTCCTGCATCACCTGTCGCCGCCTGGGAAGGAGATGCAGACTGGGCAAGCCCAAATGCGAGGCCTGCGAAGCTTTCAATCTCGAGTGCATTCAACCAATCAATAACCTGTTCGATGAAAACGGCGTCGAGTTCGCCCTAGAATCGGGCGAATGTAGGAAGAGGCAAAAGACTGGCCCCATCTCTCAGGAGGAAGTCGAGAGTGAGGCTGGGCCTGCCATAGAGGCTGAGTCCGAGTCCGAGTCTGACTGCGAGTCTGATGTTGGATCCCATTTCAACATTGCAATACAAATGGAGCTTTGCACCATGGCCAATCACCAGGAAGAGGACGATGAAGAAGATGATGTCAATCCCGTGGTCTTTGACCCCAACAAGGCTGCCTATCTCGAGAATTTGAAACGGCAGATCAATCGAGCCCAGCAAACCCGCCTTCAGCAGATTCCAGGCTATGTTCAGGGCCCCGTCGGCGACGTGCCTGGTCCTGATGGCGACCAAGATCACGACTATGCCTGCTATTATGATTATCGCCACGACATCGACTCTGACGATGTCAGCAGCACGGACAGGGACAGAAAGCGAAGTCACACCCCTTACACCTTGGATTCGGCTTCTCGCACCTCCACCGTGTACCAGGTCAAGTGCACTTGGGGTGGGCAGGGCACGCCCCCTCTGTCCTCTCGTCTCAACGACTTCATCGCATACATGAAAGAATGCCACCTGACCCATGCGCCATCCGCCGCTCTGCCATTGTCCCTGCTGCCGGCAGACGACTACGCTGCGTCCGAGATGCTCAAGTACTACGCTAAGCGTCCGGAAGACCGTCAGACGAAGCCTGTGCCTGATCTGAACCCCGTCAACCCCAAGCTCATTGATCTGGCCTATTCCAACCCCCTCGTCCTGCAGCTCATCATCGCCCAAAGGGCCAACCATCGCCCGGTGTCTTCCGCCATGTTGCCGACCGGCGAGAGGGCCGAAAACTTCTACGCTGCTGTCATTGCCGAGTTCGGACCCGTGATTGACAGTTACCTGGCTGGAAACGAGCAGGATATGCTTCCACTCACCCTGGGAAGCCTGGTCATCTCTCTCACCGAGGTACGTGTGTAGCTTTCTCCCAACATGCCAATATACTTTGCCTCCTTTTCCCATGCGCTCTTTCGGAGACTGAGTGCTGATCAATATTCGTGTATTCCTTCACAGAGGGCCCGGCTTGATAAACGCGGCCAGGCTCATAACCATCCAACGGCAGCCAAGAGCATCTTGAAGACGCTCCTGACCCTCCCTCATGAGGAGATGTGCAAAGAGATTCCGCCCGTCTTGTTGGAGTACTATATGCACGCTGCATGCTTTGCCTGTGTTGCAGCCGATGTCACCAAGGCCAAGTCAATTCCATTCATGAGCGAGGCACTTCGAAACGCCGTCGATGACCTGGTCCAGGAGAGATACGTAGGCAAGCTCTGCGGGACTTGGCTACCGATCATGGTTGTCGTGCAGAGCACCTTTGAGCTAGGAATGGAGATGCGGCCGTTTGCAGATGACGCGTCGGATGCCCCCGTGGGCGGTCCCTCCACTGGCTACATGCCCAACCACTTTGTCACCTTTGGGCAAATCCAAGAGCGCCTCTTCAGGTTCAAGCCTCACAAAGACCCCCGCTGCGAAAGCGTCGAGGCGGCCACGCTGTTCAGGAACGCTGCCATGCTGTATCTCTGGAGTCTCCTGGAATGGCCGCACGCCTCGACGCCCCCGGGATCGTATACCAACTTCATGGAGAGCGCTTACAGAGACGCGCTCCGGCAGCTGAGTCGCATCTCGGAGATTTCCAGCATCAACAAAGTTCTATGCTGGCCCTTGCTCATCGTTGGGTGCTTCGCCAAGACGTCGCACGTCAAGGGCATCATCACATCGCGACTCCTCAGCATCGCGGGGCGCTTCAAGGTCGGCAACGCGCTCGAGACCCTCTTCGTGCTGCAGCACGTCTGGACCCTGCCTTTTGACAGGCGCAACCCCTGGATGGTCCACAAGTCCATTCGCCAGACCGAGTGCTGCGGAAGCGTATGTGCTGAATGCATGACTCGATTGTTTATTTGATTGGTTTACTTGCTTCTTGTTTAGACTGCCTTGACTGTTGAATATTTACTTGATCGTCAGCTGTTTTATTCTCTTAAATTTCCTTGGAACAACATGGCGGTAAACGCTTGGAGGAACCAAATAAATAAAATGTCGAGATTCACTTTCTTGTCGAGGTTCACTTTTTAGTCTATACTAGTAATAATTTATTTGGGTATTTTTGTCAATCTCGCTGAACTGGGTCTCAGTAATTCTGTAAAGGCTCAGCAAAGAGGAAAACGCTTGGATTTATCGAAACGTATCTGAATCATGTCGACCTTGACTCTCCCGCCTCATTCCACTTCCTGCTACCAAGAAAGAATTCCATGACGCGGCTCGCCATGAGAAGCCCATCATGGGGCCGGCTGACACGCCCGAGGGCGTCCTGGAACGTTTCGTCGTCAAAGACATGCCCGGTGTCCTTGTCCCCCCTGATAATCTCCTCGTTGATGAGCTCGTCGAATTCGGGGTGTCCCTGGAACGAAAGCAGCCGGCCGGGCTTATAGAGGATCTGTACGGGGCATTTTGTGCTGGAGCCGAGGTTGGCGATGCCAGAAGGGACGGTAAGTACAGCATCGCGATGCATCTGATGCAGTTTCTATGACACAGCCGTAAATATCCCGTCCTTAACTCATAGAAATGCACATATCAGCTAATAATTGGCTCAAGTTCTTACCAGTGACGGGACACCAAGAAGCTCCTGGCCTTGGTCGTTTAGAGAAACGCCTTCGACGGAGAGTTCCCAGCCAAGCCGGTTGCGGTTGACGTCGGCTCCGAGGGCGCGGCCGATGACTTGATGGCCGAAGCAGATGCCGAATATCTTTTTGTCTGTTGACTTGAGGGCGAGTTCGAGGAAGTCGACGAGAGTTACGATCCAGGGGTCGTTGTGGAAGGCTGTGCCGTCTGTGGATTGTTTATCAACATAAGGTTCTGTTCGAGTCACCTCATAATACCGAAGAGTAAATGCGTACAGCTTCCTGTGAGAGCAATTACATCTACATCCTCTATCCGAGGATATTCGCCTGCCATGGTGTCCCACTTGCTCACGTCAAGCCGCACATCGGCTGCCTCTGGCCCGAGGCCCTGGAGGCCGTAGGCGAAGAAGTCGTGGAAGATGTCGCCGAATGAGCCGCGGGCGGCTTTGGCTTTTGGGAGGAGGGTGAGCGTTTCGCACTCTAGGATGGCTACGCGTAGGATTCGAGACATTTTGGCAGTTTTTCTTCCCTTTTCCGAAGTTTGTTTTCTTTGTGATCTGGGCGATTTCCTGGGAGGGTATCGAAGGGGAGGGGTTATATAAAGTATTTTGGTCGACGATGTGCCTTTAGGTCATATTGAGTTTGACCCTACATTAGCAAGCCTTGAACTAAAAGCCTTGAACAAAAATTCAGGCGTTGAGAAACTGCAAAGATCCAAGTTTCAGTTCATACTTCATATAGGATTGAATGACCGAGTGGCCATGTGCTGTCGTGGATCTCGGGCCGCGATTAGCATCTCCAAAGAAGCCTAAATGTCACTGTTGGCGGGGATGAGATCCGCTACTAATCTCAACTTAATCTCAATGCAGCAGTTTAAGTGTAAGTGTTGCATTATCTCGACATAGAGAAGAGCGTGTTCTTTGGAATCTTAAATGTGGCACATTTAGACAAGATTCAATGAAGAGGACGTAAATATTGGTGAATCTGCTTTACTGCATGGACGCAGGCGGCAATTCATGGAGAGACCGGTGCTTGGCATCATTGAACATGAACACGACGAGAGGTGAAAATAATGATTGCAAATTCGCGGATTCATTGACTCATATATCTCGTGTTATTCTCAACTCAAACGCTTCTCGTACATTTAACACACATCAATACACAGTCTAGTTGATGGCGACAGCGCACTCGAAAGCGGCAAAGGCGCCGTTAACAATGGTCGCAGCAGTGTCCCTGTTGTACGCGGCGTAAGGGACAGCGCAATCAGGAGTGCTAAAAAATATCGATGTCAGTATTTCACGTTAATAAGTAACACAAGTATTGGAGTGATGAGCTTACTTGTAAAGAACACAGGCGTGGCCAGAAGCCACCTTGATGGACTGCACAACAGGGCTAGGCGAAGATGATTCTTGTTAGCGACGATTGAAGATTGATCATGCAGGCAAGTAAAGCTTACAAGTCAGCAACGGGCGTGCATTTGCCAACGACGTCGTCAGAGCCGCTGATGGTGTAGGAGGCGCCCTCGAAGTTGGTGCCGGAGAAGAGAGTGGCCTAGACGCCGTGATCCAGCGTCAGTCACATAAGAATTATGCCTGTCGAGCACATCAAGAGACTCACCACATCCTGGGAGGCGACAACGGTGGCAAGCACCAGGGAGAGGACGTTAGAGAACTGCATGATTGCGGTGGAGGTAGGTGTTATCGGGGTTGTGGAAGATGATGGAGATGATTGTTTATTGTCTCGTGCGATTCCGGAGGATATCTCACGATCTTATATACTTGCATTCTACATACTCTAAGCCAATGGCAGAGAGACCTTTTACAATTGATCCGAACGTTCGGCCCCTCGCTTGATGCCCCGTCAATTCAGCCTCGTATGCGGGTTACTCCTAACCAGGCCATGCTGGCATAACAGAAACCACCTCCTTATTACAACTTAGATCAAGAAGGCTTTCGCCTCGGACGTTCTAGCAGTCGAATCGAAAAAGGAAGGCTGAACGCGAACCATAAGACGCGGTGTAGAGCAAGCACAGTCCGCTTGCTTACAGCATACAATACCGACTGATCTATTTGTCTGCATCCCTGACCATCATCCTCTCGATTACTTTACCCCCGACTTGGGATGTCGCCGCATAAAGCGTTCGGGAGCGGAGCAGGGATGTCGGCTTGCTGACTTGCCGGAATAAGCTTGATTTTGCTGCGCCCGAAGGGTTGGATTGGACCACGACTTGTCCTCATTGGCTTATGCTGTCAGTTACCGGCATCTTCGTTTCTTTGATTACTTCTTCATGACCCTCGGCATCAAGTGAATCATCAGATATCCCTGGCCAAGTGAATGCTATGCCAGTCTCTTCAGGGAGCTTGTAGTTGTCGAGTTGTTGTGTTGAGCTGGGATGAATGGAAGACCGGCGGTGGAAAGAAAATATTATGGAATTGCGATGTAACATCGATAAAAAGCACAGCATCAGAGATATAGAAGATGCGTCGAGCCTTTGCCTTGTCTGTTGGCTTTGACAGATTCTCGACGTCCATTATATGTACGACGCCTGTGCTTCATCAGTCACATCGTGGACAAGGCACTGGTGAATGTTTCCTGGCAGAGAGGCAATCCAGCAGCCATTCTGCCATGGAAGCAGGAGGAAGACAGCATTGATTGTTCGGCTCTCATACACAGAACAGGGACTTCTCAATTTTCACTCCGTCCATATTTTCGAATATGCCGCCCACTGCCAGAAGCGCGCAAAATCTTCCTCCCGTGGAATTTTATCCGTTATTTTCGGCATGCCGTCCGTGGGTGGAGAGCCTTTCTTTTTTCTGCCAGTCAAAATGTCGGTGATCAGGAGGCATTGGCTCACCGCCCAGAAATTTTTGGCTCACCGCCCACGCAGCTCTGCAGGCTTGCTATAAATTTCCGTCGAGCTCGCCGCTCCTTTGATTTTTTTCTTCTTTTCTTCTTCACGTCGACAATACTTCAGTATGTGCACCCCTAACTGTGGCCTTTCTGGCTCTCAAAGCAGCTGCTAACCACGTCTTTTCTACAGGAGAATCATTTCTATAGTGTTTGTCTCTCGCTTTGGTTCCCAAAAGAGCCATCGAATCCACCCTGGTTGATGATTGTATATCCTCAGCACCCAAGAGTGAATATTCCTGGTCCTCTCGCTCTGTCCGCAAGGATGGCGGCAGTTGCCTCGTGCGGCTGCTGTATAGAGAGTTGTTTCTCTTGATGATCTCGACCCTGTCTGTTGTTTGTCTTCGGGCACGCGGGCAGGGTGGGTGTTGATGGACGTCTGACAGGCGTGTTTCCTTTTTCCTTTTTTCTTCATTGCAGACTGGGGCTTGCCCTGGGTGTGAAGAAGATCTTGCCATACTAGTACTTGTGATCTTTGAAATTGGCCATGCAAATTCGGCTTGGTGATGGAATTTTCTTGTAGCTCCATTTTTGATCAAATTTTGCTAGGATGCTGGAAGAAGGCGTGCAGAATTTTCCATCACTTGACCCAACATGACCTCTCCTTTATCCTGAACTTGTTTATCGCCTCCACATACTGCAGTTCTCAATGCACAAAACATCCTTCGCTGCTGTTCGTTTGCAGCCAGTCCAAGCTTGGCTGATACAAGCAGCTCGTCATGCTCGTTCCCATGGCTGGTTGAGCGAAGCAATAACGATCTATAACGGCGGCACAGGATGGACAGCCCACAGCTTAGACATTACAAGTTCCATCACAGACGACATGGAAGCACAATTCAACAATTTTTGATTACATTGTGTTACGCTAACCACGGCCCCTCTATAAGGTAAAAGCCTCCCTGCCTCTACAGCATAACAAAGGCTCCGATTGCAACTCCAGCTACGGCCAACAATGAGCCACCCATGGTATTTCCAGCATTGGGAGTCGACGAGGTCGTCGCGGAAGTCGTCGTGTTCGAGGCAGCGTGGGTGGCTTGGCTCTTGGTGGAGAGAGTTGCTGGGCTCGTAATGGGAGTCTTGGTCGAAGCAGAAGCAGGCGAAGAGGCAGAGGTCGTGATTAAAGTCGACGGTTTGGCGGGCGCCACAGTTGATTCGGCAGCGCTTGTCTCGCTGGCCGGCTCCTGAGTCGTTCTTCCAGCTTCAGAAGTCGAGACGGCGCTCGTGATTACAACGTCGGCGGTTGTTTCAGCAACGCCGGCAGCAGTTGAACTTGTCAACGGAACGGCATTCGAGGGTGTGAAGCACGACAGGTACGAGATTGGCTCGCTGAGGATCGTGCCACTATACAGAGGGCAGCCCGGCACGTCGGTCCTAGGGGGAGCTCGACCGCCTCCGCAGTCCTTGGGGTCGCAGATCTGGCCATCGTTCAGATCATACCAGTGAATGATGCCGTCGTCGCAGGACGTGTAGCTGTAGTGCTCGCAGGCGGCAAGGACGAGGTTTGCGCCCACGAGGAGGGAGAGCAGAGAGGTACCGATGGATTGGCGCATCTTGATATTGACTGTGATTGTTTTCTTTAATCGGCTGATTACTCGAGACGGTAGAAGAACGAATGGCTTGGTTGAAGCAAGAAGTTTGAATGAATGACTCGGTCGGAAACAAGGCAACGAACGGATGAGTTGGTCAGGGGTAAAAAGCCAGCTTTGAACGGCATTGTCGACGTCTATATACTCGCAGCGCCATCCTTCTGCAGCCGAGGGTCCTTTGCTAGCCTGGCCAATCCATCTTGGCAATGTAGTCGCGTGTTCATTTCCCGATCCCCCATATCGTCCCATCCGGGGCTTGGCCCAGCCATATAGCCGGCCGCTAGTCCTCTGAAGGGACTGAAGGATTCACAACCTGGTTGTTGACGATGCGGTGCGCTTCCAACCAACAACTAGTGACACATGGAACCGAAGAACCAGTTGTGAAGGTTTCATTGCGTGCTGCTGATTGGGGGAGTGCTGCCTTGTTTATTCGAGAGACATACCCAGTACTATGCAGTTGTTCCAACGTCCAGCTTCATCGGGGAACTAAAAATGCTGCATGTTACCAGTCTAATCACGAGAATTTTCTAACAAGCAGATATCGCAACCAAAACGCAAGTATCCCATGACGTTCGTGTTCGTAGAGCAAGCATTGAAGACAAAGGGCGGCCAGCAGCGGTATATGATGTTTGCGAAGACCGAATCATGAGTTCCCAACTAGCCCACATCTTTCGTATCTTTGCTCACCAACCCAGATTGCGGATAGTCAAGCATAATAAGCAGATTGTGAATTGTTGAAATGACTTTCTTTGTTCTCCTTTGTAGGTAGTCTAGAGCAAGTCTTTGGAGGTATGACGCTGCGTGGTAAAGCACATGTGGTTGCTGGATAGTGATGTTCTTGGTATAAGACGCCTGGTGAGCTGTCGTGACATGGCCTGGTGGAGGTTGCGATATCTTACCAATCTGCGAAGAGAAAAGGAGAATGGAAAGAAATGAGGGAAAAAAAGAAAATTTTGTGGCGCAAGAATTCATATAGATTGAGAGCTGACTCGCAGGTAGAGATGAAGCTCAGAATGTGGCCAAAGAAGTCATGAAGAAATAGACCATCTGTCAGATGCTCTGCGGGCAAATTAACGTGCTCGCCTTCAAACCGCAAAACACAACATCAAATAGTTCAGCGATCAATATTTGAGACTCGAACCACTCAGTGAATGGATGAAGAGATAATATCAAGAGAAAAGATAAGTTGTACTTGATCGTAGGGTAGGGGAGGTCGAATATCGTGAGTGTTGATGCCATCACAAGCTCGATATAAGACCAAATACGGCCGATGGCTTTCAACAGACAACGGGCGTCTCGACTGCCCGGTTAGCTCAATCGGTAGAGCGTGAGACTCTTATGAGGAACACGTTCTGAATAATCTCAAGGTTGCGGGTTCGACCCCCGCATCGGGCTTTTCCTATATCCAAAGATTGAGAAAACGAGCGTCCAATTTTTTTGCAAAATCTGACGATATTTTTTCTCACTTAGCTCACGCTTTTTTGGTGGAGTGTCGATATGGGTGACGCCGAGCCCTGCGCTAACGGAATACTTGGAGCCAATCAGAGCGCGGGTGACCCTGGCGACCCGCTTGCACGCCGAGGATATCTCAGCCAATCGATTCGCGCTGCCGTCGACAAAAACAGACATGGCGTCTTTCCGCGCAAATTTTTGGTATGGGTTTCTCCCGGGTTTCTCTTCTTTTTACTTGCTTGCCACGGCGACGCATTTGATGCTGGTTCAAAAGAATCCCAGCTGTTGACCATCTCGACGACAGACACTTCACGCTCGATGAGCAGAGGCGATTTTCCCCACCTTCCCAATTACTAGCTCACTGGTCGGTAAGAAGGCAGGCATCGTAGCCGGAGGTTGCAGTTACCTTAGGCGGTGCAATCTCCCTACCACCGCCCTGACAAGCTTCGTCAAAGCAAAGACGAATTGATTTATCACACAGTCCGACACTGAACGTGTACGATAATGCTCTTGATACCATATTCGACGCATATCAATCTTTACCTGCATTCTTTACACGCGCGTACAAAGACGTGTCCCTGAAACTTCACTCCTGGGATCACGTGTAGTCACCTGACGCACAACAGGACGCTCCTGCTGTGTCTACACTTTGTGCTCCCTTCAATTTCTCTCCTCTTTGCCCAAGCCTGACTCTTGCATTGCCTCAATGAACCCTCCAGGATGCAATCGAACGGCAAAGTGCTGCCATTATCGTGATGCCTGATGACGAGCCACGATCATCTACCTCCACGGCGGGGGATCAACGTGATACCATCAACTTCCGCTATTGCGACTCCAGTCGAAGCTTATTGGTCCGTTGGCCTTCTTTAAAAAGAGACAAATTCTGCCGATTCCATCATCATCGTGAGTCTTGAAGTTTGGCTTCATTCTGCCACGGACGAATGTTCATGACTGACCTCTTGTACCAGCCGGTGCCGGAACGTCTCGTGTGCAGAAAACCATGATTGGGACTTATCAGCCATTGACCACTCTTGCCAGCCATCTCCCTGACACGTGATCCAATGTCAAGGCTGAAGATGGCTAGAAATACCGGCGATAGAGAGCCTCTCATGTCAAACGAAGCTTTTTCAGCAGAAGCATGACAACTACCCTTCTGAGTGCCAGCCTTTTACAGAAGACAAAGCATCTTTCCCGTCAAAGGGGTCGCCCTCAAGTGGATCTGTTATCCCAGCCCTTACAAGAGAGGTGAATCAGTAAGTAATACGCACATTGATGCTTCGATTCAGTCTCTGCCTCTGACAACCTTGTCACTCCAACCTGCAACAAATAGGAGCACACATAATACTATCCATCTAAAGGGGTCTATGCTAATGGATCAACTAGTAAATCTGACACGCAGCATACGTTATGCCTACCCACCGTTCATCCCAGAATTGCCACTAACCCAGCTCAACGGCCTCCTTCATCTCTATCCGTCAAGCACGTCGAGTTCGTTGAAGTGAACCAAGATGTTGAAAAATCTTTCAGAAATGCCCCAGTTCTCGAGGCGGTAGAGCATTTGGAACGCATCTTGCATGATTTGGTCGGTTGAGCACCCGACTTGGATGCGATGGCAAGACCCGATTCGCGCAGGGCCACCAGCTTGAAGCCACCTTTCGACCTCTGCCTCGCAGAACGGCCACGCGTCTGCTTGAAATGGTTCGACTCCATCCACGTCTCTCAGCGACGAAGGACCGTATTTCACAAACGCAATGATGGCGAGATATGCTGAGAAGATGCGCAGATTGTCGCCCGGCGCAAAGACTGCATAGACCTTTGCTATCCTGATCATCTGGCCTGCGTGCCAAATATACTGCCGAGATTTGGGCGGATCCACTGCGAAATGGTCAATGAGCTTTTGCTGTGCCCATCGCAAGGATGTGCGAGAGTTGGGCGACGACGGCGAAGCGGCTACGCGGGCGATATATGTTATCAGATCCATGACATCTGTGTACACGGATAACTGCGCGTAATGGCGAATCAATTTCGTGGAACTGCGGAGCAGGTTAGCGAATCGCTGTGCGAGCCAGAATATTTTTTGGAGGGTGGGCGATGGAGGTACCAGAAGTTGACAAGGTCCGAAGTTGACAGCGCTGCTTCGGTCCCCTCCGCAGGTATCGACTTGGCCAGGAAGCTGATGGCCCAAATCACCTTTGCCGTGCTCTCCATGCAGACAGAGGCGACGTTGAGACCAACGTGTCGGCAGGCCGCAACAGTGCTGTCCCGCTGGCCTCGCCTCCCGAATCCTCTGAGAATCCTCTCAAAAATCTGGGTGCACAAACGTCTGGTCCAAGGAGAGACGTCTCGAGACAACGGCGCCGTCCTCTCCGCCGAAGCAGCCACGACAGCGGACACCAGCGGCCCTTGAGAACGATTGGGCGATCGTGAGCGGAGCTCAGCCCAACATTGGGCGTCTGGAGCTTCATATAGCTCATCGGCGCATGGGAACCTCAGAGGCAGATCTCCCAGCTCTATGACACAGGGGCGATTGGTGAGAAGGGAAACGCTGCAGTCGTATTCAAATACAGCCCACGTCGTTCGGATTGCCTGCTCATAGGCAATCCATGCGGTCCATTCAGCCTGCACTGGCTGAGTTACCGTTTCTTGCGCCGGATCGGTCCCATCCTCGTCATCATTGCCAGAACCCAGCAGCCCCAGTCTTTGCAGACTGCCCACCAGAAATGCGCGGATTCGGTCAACATGGTGATACACGTGCTCGTCACCAGACCCAAGCAAATATGTCTGGTGAAGACACACAGCAGCTAGGAACCTGATGTCTGGACCATTCTCAGGAGGGATGACGGCCTAGCCAGAGTCAGTAACGGCAACGACATCTTCAGAGGTCTAGCCGGACGGCCTGCGCTTACCATGACGTTGAGCACAGCAACGCACCGTGAGCTTATGATATGCGCCTGGTGGGCCGTTTCATCGTCCTCATCCAAAAGAGCGCCAATACAGGCCATTGCTCCAAGCAGCGCCAATGGGGTTTTGACGAACTTCCATGTGGCAAGGTGGAAAATCGGCTGGATCTTTTGCCACTTGAGGAAGAAGTTGTTGACAAGCTGCCTTAGCAGTTCGATTCCTGGCAGCAGCTTGACCTGAGCCCCTGACAAGCCTGCTATCAGGGGGATGCAGGGTGCTCTAAAAAGAAGATCCAGGCTGTCAAGTGCCATCACCAGGGAACCATACGTCAAACTGCAACCGCCAAATCTTTCCTGAGAACCCGCACTGCCAACCTGCAGTGAAGAACCTTGGACTCCACGGAGAGGTGAGCCAGAGGCCGAGTTGTCAGCGTCACGCGATCGGATACAAGAGACTTTGAAGTCCAACCAGCCAAGGCTTCCAGCCCGGACATCGACCTCTCCAGGGACGGGTGGCCCGGAGGCGAGGCTGATAGTGCTGCCTGTCGGGCTAGTTCCACCTGTCGTGTGCTCATCAGCAGGCGGATGATCAGGCACTGAAGGTTGGTGGGCGTGGTCATGCTGGACCGGTGCAGCATTTGGCGAGGCTGGTCTTGCTGACGATGCTCGTCGAGCCTGTGCCTGCTGCTGCGGAGGTGTAGCTGGATGTGCATCTGTCGGTGCAGCAGTGGGCAACACAGACTCCGACGCAGGGCGCGGAGCCGAGGCCGGGACCGGGACCGGAGCCGACATGATCTCGGGAGGCACAAACATACAGAACTCGGCTTTATCATCGGCGTTACACCACCCACAGGGAGAGGAGCCATCACACCTGAGCTTATATCGCAGACAACGCTGACAAGAGTTCCGTGGGTTGCCGTCGACGGAATGGTAGGCATCGATATGCCTCTTGAGGACTTCACTGGTCGTGAACCTACCCTGGCAGAATTGACAGACGTTACGAATTCGTCCCAGACCGGCTCGCTCAATAGTGGCCTGTTGCGTCCGCTCTCTGTGCTCGGCTTGCTCAGCGTGTATCTGGCGATGACGATCCAAGTGGCTTCGGTCGCCGTATGCTACCGGACACTGGTCACATGGAAACATGATGTTCCTCCGTGGAGCGGGTAATCGAGTATCGCTGGCTGACATCTTTGCGGGGTTTTCGATCTGTCTCTCTTCCCAACGTTAGCAGAGCCTCCTTGCTCCGACTTAGTGAACGTCTTCAAAACACGGACGATCAACAGATGAGACCAGGAGAAGCCTCTTGCTTGTTTACCGAAGAAAGGCAGAGGTACCAAAGCTGGTGCAAGAGATGAAACTCGCGAAGAGGCCGGAGCGTTGGATGCTTTCTGTTGGTGAACGGATGATTGAGGGCTGAAAACGACAAAGTGGAAGCACAGAGAATGACAAGCAAGAGTTCAATCGAAAGAGAAGCAGATGCTGAGGCTGTGGACCTCCCTACCGGTACTTGCCCCTTATATCTTGGTCCTTCTTCTTGCTTTGTCAGACGAAACAAAACAGCAGCTTTGACAATGGTTCTCGATGCTGTGTCTGTTCTGCCTTGCTGTGTTGGTCCACTCGAGAGCCTTCGGCTCCGCACCTGGCTTGACCTTGACATTGCCTGCCTCACTGGCCGCCCCGTCCTGCAGCAGTATTTGTTTGCTACCTAAGCGAAAGGACGTGGCTACTTGCACGTGCATGGCTCGAAGCCAGAAACACCAACCTCCCCGATATTCTTGCTCTGGTAGGACAAGGTCAGGGCCTCATGCATCTTGACAGCTCCTAGGCCTCGTCCTTGGGCCTCCAGACGCCGGCGCTCGCATCTCACAGCATCATCCACCGCAGCACACCGACGCTGGCGTCGCATTCGGGCGACGTCGTGCACCTGGTTCCACTGGCACGCATTGACCGGTCTGCGAGGCACTGGAGCAAGGAGCAAGGAAATGTTATCGTTCAGAGAGAGAGAGCAAATGCTTCCCGGCTGCTCAAGACCCGGGCAGCTTTGGCTTGTGTGCCGGCCTAGACCACGGCCGCAATCCCCTGGTCCTGCAAGCAATTTTTCCTGTTTTCCTCCTATTTTTCTTTTTCTGTCCTTTCGCTAGCCTGTGAAGCTGAAAAGCTAAACATCAAGAAGTCGTGACCATCGCTCGCCGGGGCCCTCAAGCAGCATCCGCGCAGTTTCTCGACGCTGAAGCAAAGCATATGCGAGAGGTGACTATCTGCTACATTATGCTAAGATTGCTCGGCTGCTCGGCAGGCTGGCATGGATCACAGGTCGGTACACTCATTGCATAAATCGCTGATCATGAAAACGATGAGGATGGCTCGCACTGGGAGCCTGACCGGGGGGCTATTGCGGGATATCTAGGGAACAAAGTGCATTATCTCATTCTTCTGGACTCGGTTCTCGTTTGAAGCGGGTTGGCTTACCTTGCCGTACTTGCGTGAAGTACACACCGGCGTGTAGTCAAAGGCATCCAATGTTCACTGTTTGCCATTATATTTTCACGCCTGGCTTGAAGCACTGCTGTACCATATCTCTCATTACGGTTCTACGTTGATTGCAAGCTCTTATCCCTACTACAACGGGACAGCCTAGGCGGCATCGACACAGTACGAGCCGTGGTTCAAGCCATGAAAGGCAAACAATCATGCGCTGGCAGCCCGGTCGGCCCCATAATCCGGCGTTTATTTGGCCCTGTTCATCGGCTATATCCTGGTTCCCTTGTTGAGCTCGTGCTGTCTGATCCACACGGGAAATCCTACGAGCGAACCGCTGCGGCTGATGTTGGAGCCAAGCAATTGTGAGCTGATGGTATGTGTGCCATGGTGGCCGTAGCAGAGGGACAACAACACTACCTACACGGCATGGCCTCTCCTCGTGCAGTAAGGAGAGGAGCGCAATCTGCTCGCATGATGCGAGACAACGTTGTCCATGCAGGAGCAGCACTGCAGCAGCAGGAGGGACTCCTCCGTCCGTCAGTACAGTACGTACCAGCAACACCCAGGTTCAAGCCGGTCTGATCACATTGCTCTTGCAAAGTGGCATTCACATCACGACGCCAGCAAATCAAGACCAGTCCTGGCTCTCCGACACTGGGTACAGCAAAATTGCTGTTACACAAGACAGCAGGAACTTGCTTTTTGATTTGCCTAAGGCCCTCAGTTGGAACCACAATCTTTGCGACGGCTGCAGCACTTGCGCCCAGAATACCCCTTCTCGAGAATACATGGTGGACATGATCCTCTCTCGACGCCGGAGTTTTTTTTTAATTTGCCTCGGGAGCGGCGCGATATGGTCTCGCCAATCCGCAACTTACTCCTCAATCTCACGATTTCGCCGCTTTATGCAATGTCCCGTTCTCGATCTCGCCAGAACCCTCTTCTGCCAAGGCAAACCCCACACAACATGCTGCGTGTGCCACAAGTCTCTTTGCAAAAGCCCAGGCTGGTACGGAGTGGAAGGGTTTACGTACTGGGCTCCTTGAATGGAAATGCAGGCTGCATGATTTGACCCATTAATTCTGATATGGCACAACAACTCACGGTTTGGCCGTTCTTCTATTCCAGGCTGGCTCACCTCGAAAATGACATATAAGGGTCGCTATTACAGGAGACTTTGGGATCGAGTGATAGAGACGTCGAGCGAAGGTCGTTGCTTTCAGAATGCTCTATCATCGTCTTCCCTCCACACTACACTCTACTCGGCAAATCAAAGTCGATGTGGTACAGCCATACAAGAGACCAGGCATATTCACTTACATATGCCCTATTTTCGCCTTTCAAATGATGTAGTTTCAAACGTCGTGGGGCCCCGTTCTATGGCTCGTCTCCAACTGCAAATACCCGGGGGACGATCCAAAGCAATATCTCACACATGATCAAAGAAGGAAAATTCACAGCAGACGCAAATGCTCCTCAAGTACCGAATAGCCATGGACCTTTACGACTGGATAGGCAACGATGCTTTACTTCTACACCGACAGAAGCAAACCGGCATTTGTTACAGCCTCAGCAATTCGTCTCTTGGTTCTATCATTGGACTTGGTGGTAAGCCTCCTGCAAGCCTCCATGCCATTATGCAGCCGGCAGGCAGTGAATGAGACCCATCGGAGGAGCGGGCGGCTAATCAACGAGAGGCAATAGACGAGGAGAACGATGGGCAAACAAACATATTGCTCGAGCTCGGGTTGGCCCAATGAACGCCACACATCTTCTCAAATCTCTCAGCCCCAGCCATTTTCGGCGTGCTTTCACATTGTCTTGGATATTGGGGGCGGCTGATTGGATACGAGAGCCCGGACCTTGGAGCTGTGCACTGGGGCGCAACCATCCAGTGGCCTCTCTTTCCCTGCGAGCCTTTTCTTTTTCTGCCCGCCTTTCTTCTTTCTGGGAGCCAGGGTGTACGCCACAGCTGAATGTCATGGCCGAGGCCAAAGACATGGGTGGGTATCGAACTCTGAGAGCGCGCACCCTTGCTGCAATGCTTCGCTGTTTCCCCAACCTTCCTCGACGGAGATTCCAAGAGAATGGGGACCCAAACATTGCGGGATGAGATGAACGGCATTTGGAGGTTGGGGTCAGGAGAAGAGGGGCGTCCGACTTGCTGGAGCTGTTTTCGCACCTGCTTTTGCCAAGTTCAGCGAAGGCTTCCTGTTCCACAAGATGTCACACGACAAGAATAGAAACATCTTGTCCCGGAGCATTACGCAAGTACCTCTTACGTGGGTCAATCTATGAAGTTTCGTACCTACTGCGTATGCGAGATGGAGTGCGAAGTGGCTAGATCGTGTATACCAGCCATATCCATCTCGTGTTAAGCATACACCAACGCTTACTGCATCCAAAGTCCTGACAGTGGATCTATCCATATCTGCCCTGTTTCAGTTCGGGGTCCACGTGAAGTTCTGTGAGTCCTAGGGAGGAGGGATTGAAGAGGATGCTGGAGTGGTCAAAGGCCTCCCCCAAAGGCAGCCTGGAGGTGATGATGGCCGAGACGTGCTCACACTCATCACCTATCAAATCCTGGCCCAAAAACCTCCATATTGCTTCGAGCTGCAAAAGGGATATCGGTGGGTGATTGAGATGAGTGAGAGGCGTGTGCTGGGATGGATAGACCGCAGCAGCTGAACTACTTGATGGACAACACTTCAGCAGCAAGGACATGAAAGACGGAAAGCCTGGATGAGTGGATCAAGGTCTTGCCTCGAGCGCTCTGCACGTAATTGTCCGAACAGATGTCTCGCGGTCCATGATGCTTACTATACAGGTACCAGCATAAACGCACAACCAGCGAGTCAGAAGGGGATGGCGAAGGAAGCAGGAGTCGCACCGGGCACATGACCGATGCTCTCTTGATGACTCAACCGAGCCGCGCCATTGTTCGAATAACATCGAGTGGTGTTCATTTGATAAGAACACTTGATTAACTTAAAAGGAGCAGACCTGGTATTACGACAGCCAGCATAAAACATAAAGGCCCATAGCAGAGACCCCGAACTCAAACACTTGAAGCCTGTGGTTGGCGGTCGAGTCGGGACTTCAGCTCCGTTAGTACAGTACTTGTACCTGGATCCGGTACATGTGGGGCCGCACCAAGACCATGAAAGAGGTTGAACCCTTTTTCCCTGAGTGCTTCATTGGAGGGCAGAGGGAGAAAGGCAGAAAAAGGCAGCAAAATTCAGAAAGGAGAGGCGACTTGGAGCAGAGGCATTGTGGCCGAATGACGCTGGTCAAGGCTCTAGCTGTCGATTTCGCATTGAGTATCATTCCATCCCCAGTGAAAGGAGGCACAGCTACGTCGTTACGGAGCAAGGACGAAGTACGGCAATACGCGTAGGCTTTGCGCCTGTCAAGCCAAAGTGAGAAGAGCATTCTCGAGAGCTTCCCCTGTTTGGTAAAGTAAGGTCATTCTCAATGCCGAATTCTCTCTTCGCTTCTTGAACCTTGACGCTAACTGCCTTGCTCGGTACTGGCCTTCGCCTCGGCAAGACTGGGTTTGGATCTAACACGAACCACGGCCGCGTAGCCCGTCCGTCCCGGGCCTCGAGCCTAAAAATGGACAAGTACAACGCCCAAAAAAGAATTTCAAACGAAAAGCAAAGCAAGCTACCTAAAACACTCAGCAGTATCACCTGTATCAACATCACAAGGCGCACGCTCTTTGCGCTGCACCATCCTCTTCTGAATGGCATCGTCTAACCTCGCCTTATACCGCTTTCGGTGACAGCTTGCACCTTTTCGCGGCTCGTCCTTTTCCATCCCTCTCCTCTGTCTCTGGCGGATGCTTTGAGGCGGGCGGGCGTGGCGATATCGTGTCTCGGATCTTGCGCCCAGTCCAGCTGTTCAGCGTCGAGCCCAGCTGGCCATCGGCCGTCGAGGTTGCTTTTTCTGTCTGGATCTCTGTCTGATCGCTGCTCTTTTCTGTCCAGACACACAAAGACATTGATTCACGGCTATATGAAAAAAGCGTCGGGAATCGAGTTCTACCGACAACTTGCCCTGTCGAGTCACGGCAGCTTCAGCATCCCCACGCCGCTTTTTGAGTGTGTGCGTCACTTCTGCTCCACCCACCGACTACCCAGGTAAGGTAGGTAGCGGTATTGGCCAAATCACTTCGGCTTCACCTCAACTCAGACTTGGGCTTGACTTCGCTTCACTTTTCTCTGCTGCCACGATCCCCCCCCCCTTTTTTTTTTGTTGAGCACGTCAAAATAAGCATTCATTTTAACTCTTCCTTGGCCCGATCCACCCGCTCCAGTCCAGCCATACCTTGCCCATCTCGTCCTTGGTCCTTCGCGCGGTCAAAAGTCTATCCAGACACCAGGGCAGCAAACAGCAAGACGAGCAGGAATCGGGCGGGCTCAAGGTTGCATCGGCCCTGTGTTAGTGCTTCAGCGTCTCCTTCAGCGTCCTTCACCAGCGTCTTTTGAGTACTCTGCGGTGCCGGCTTTGTACCTGCGCTGTTTCTGCATCTCGGCCTGCATCTTCTGCGTCAGATCACGTCCCTGCTGCTCTCAGCCTCTCGACAACTCTATTGACTGCTACATACCTACTTTACACACTTACACATACGCTTGGACTGCCGTGTCACCGTTCAGGCGATCGAAGGATTGGGATCCGTATCGTACCATACACGCATCTGCCTGCCTACGGCCATAGATATCCCGCGGACACGGGTTGGGAAAAGACCTCACTGGCGTCGATTGACCTATACGCACGTGCACATACAGACAGACAGACGGACAGACGGACAGACAACAGACAGACATACCTTACACTGGGCCCAGATACTCCACTACGCTGCCCTGTCATCAATCCCATATACAACACATTACGGCATCCAAGCATCGACCAAGGACCAAAGAAAACAAGGCGAGCATCAACACAACGCCGCTATCGTCTGGTTTCCTTACATCTGGTAAAGCCTGGGTCCCTCCTCGACCAACGAGGCGACTCGCCCAGCTCTATTTATGGATTAAGCTTTCGATAAAGACAGCTCCTCTGCTCGCCGTTTACCGATCATACCAAGCCACCACGGGCTTGGCTTGGATAGCCTCAAAGTATCCTCGCGGAGGGCTTCCTCCTCTTTGTTTACGCTTCTTTGCCTTTACTTAAATACCGGCCACTCCCTTCTGCCCATCGACTGCTCCTCTCTCTCTTCTTCTTCTTCTTCTTCATCTCGCTCGCTTCTTACGTATTCTCAGCTTCTACCAGCACGTCAACCCACACCATCTGCCTGAAAGCTCGCCCTCTGCTTCGCATTGGTATTTCTACGTCAAACAACAAGCGTCTGAATCACTACACATCTCGTATTGTTCATCATGTCCCGCCAAGCTGGTCTCTGGGAATTGGAGGTGAGGGGAGAGAGCTCCACCTCGCAGTTCAAGTCAGGAACGGCAAACCACTCTTCTCTCTGGGATTATCCGGCCGCTCCTCCTACCTCCGGAACCGCTCAGTACGATCTAGGTTCCACTGCCAATGAGAATCACCACACAATCGATCAAACCTCCATGAGTGGCATTGGCAGCAGCACATTGTATAGCGCTGCTCCCGACCCTGCCAATGGCAATGGCGATGTCAAAGGCAAAGGCAAAGCCCCTGTCATCGAGCATGGCACGTCTCTGCTGAATTCGGGCGGCCTGCCTCCCTTGGAGCCCACAATGGCACCGTTTCACTCCTCTGGCCACTCGGATCACTTCTCTTTCCCCGGACACCACCACAGTATCTTGCTCAAGACGCTCGCGCACTGCGTCCCGCCACAGGACCCCAGCTTGATGAGTCCCTTTGCACCTGGGCATTACTCATATGGCCCTCCCTCTGGTGGGCAGCCTCGCCGGCAATTGCCATCAATCTTCGGACGTCAGAGTCCCGGTCACGACGGCCCAAAGTGCGGTTGCGCCATCTGCTCCAGTGGCCCGCAAGCCATGTGCTTCCAGCAGCAGTTGGCTCAACAGCAGGCTTCGATTAACGCAGCCTGGGATGAAGAACGCGCCCGCCTCGAAGCGTGTCGGGGCCGGGTAGAACTCCTGGTTCGACAAGAGGGCAGGATCATACTGGACCACCATCGCCAAGAGTGGGACGAGGAAAGGGGCAAACTGCAGTCCGAGATCGCCGCCCTACGTAGGACCATCAAGGAACTCGAGGACGGCCACTTGCAGCTTTGCGATGACCACAGCGAGCTCTGGGTCGAGAACGTGAAGCTTGAACAGGACAATTCTAGGCTTCAAGAGGAAAATTCAAGGCTCAAGGATGCCTTGTCCAAGGCCAGAGATGTCTCTGACCAAGCTCAAGGTGGTGGTGGTGGTGGTGGTGGTGTTGAGGGAATTACAGTCCATCACCACGACGTTCAGCCTGCCGTCCATCATCACGACGTTCAGCCTACCGTCCATTACCACGACGTTCTGCCAATCCATCACGTCAACGTTCAGCCTGCCGTCCATCACGACAATGTTCAGCCTACCATCCATCACCACGACGTTCAGCCTACCTTCACCAACCCTTTTGAGCACGCCGCCAGCCCACAAGGTGATAGACCTAGGGGGTACCACGGCGGTCGGGGCTTTCGCGCGTCATGGACCGCTGGGACTGGCTCGACCTCCTGGTCTGCCTCCGGTGGCGGCCGTTTGAGGTCGTCGTGGCCTGTCCAGGCACCGACACGCGCCACATCCCGCAGTCCGCCGCCTGCGGGCATCCTGGCGCCTCAGGATCCAGGGCGTATAGCATTGCCATCCAAAAGATGGAGAGTACCCATGGCTCTTCAACCTGAGCCGCTGTATGCAAACTCGCCCTCGCCAATGCCCCGCTCCCTTTCGGCCTCACCCGCTCCGTTCTCTCCGGCCACACCAATACCCCGTTCTCGTTCGGACTCACCCGCTCCGTTCTCTCTGGCCACACCAGTACCCCGTTCCCGTTCGGGCTCACCCGTGTCGTACCATCCGGTCTCCCCAAAGATTCCTTTCCGGAAGTCGCCCTCTTACTGTCCGGCCTCACCAAGCCAGTATCGTCCCCGTTCGAAATCGCCCTCTTGGCGTCCGGCCTCACCAATTATGGTCTCAGGCTCGAGCTTGGACATCCCCGAGAGAAGCCCCAAGAGAAGCCCCAAGCGGCGGCGTTCCGTCGTGGATGTCAACGAGGTCGAGGCGGGACTTGACGGAATACCTCTCAGGGCAAACACTGTCCGAAGAGCTACCTTTGCGCACAATACCCCAGGGGGTGCCCCTCCGCTCAAGAGGCAGCGAAGCTTGTCCCAGGAGTACTGCATCGTCGACAACCCGTTCGGCAATGATGATGAAGAGGGAGACGGAGAGAGGGACAAAGAGGAGGTGCAACGACTCAAGATGCACGCCGGGCACACTCCTCCACGGTCACCCCCTATGCGCCACAGCCAGGGCAGCCCAACCCCGATTGCCCCCTCTTCCCCGCCGGAGCCCAAGTCGGTCATCATCGGTGAAACTGAGATGGCGGAGGATTCGGGCGACGTGGCGCTTACAGGCCCCCTGATGATTCAGAACGATCCTGCTGAGGATGAAAGTTTCCTGGCCGCTTTAAACGAGAAACTCGGGCCGATCAGCCAGGGAGTTGATGCCCTCCCCAGGGCGGTGCAGCCTCCAATTGCGATGCCAGTACCAGTGTCGGCTGTGCAAGGCGAGCGCATTGTTCGCTGGGTGGAGCCGTGGTATCCCCCGATTCCCGAGGGCAAGAAGCTCTCAAACCTCCAATCGAAAGATGGAGAAAGTGACAATACACCACACGCCAATGAGGACGATGATGGCAGCGACGAGGCGACTACAGTCGCGGAGCCTGAAGTCCCCATCAAGTTCAGGTCCACGAGCAACTTTGGGGCGCCCTTTGGGAGGATGTAGAGCACTATCCGAGGGAAGCGGCAGAGCAGCACAGGCCAGCGGTGTCTCGTTCAGCGTGGTTTGGGTTGGATTGAATTGTGATTATGGCTTGTTCTCTGCTTTCTGTGGTCAGCGTTTGATTTGAGGCTTATGTCCATGAATTGGACCTTATTGTTTGAATACACGGTTGGATATGGGGCTTGGGCTACAATGAGAATCATTAGCTGGGCGTGAAGGGATTATCCTGTACCTTGTAGCACTTATAAACATGCTTATACCATCTTCCTGTCTCTCTACGTGATTGAATCAACTTGTGTTGATCCTGCACAATGCAACGTTCAAGATACATATGGATAGAGTGCCTTGAGTGTATGGAAAGAGCGCGCAATACAAATTGATTGAATGCTTTTCATTGACTGGCCGACAAGATTGGGTCCCGCTACTCCGCAGAGTCTTATCAAGCTTGACCAGATGCTCGTGAGCCGTGTCTTGTTGTTCTTGGCCAGCTGTCTGAGATGGACAAGCAGGGAGACGAGGCATGTTTCTGCGCGGAGAGCGAGAGTCTGAAGTGCGGAGGAGCGACAGTGATTGGTGGCTGATGCTCGTTTACGGAGTACATTTTGCACATTTCGAGTACCTTAGTAGTAATACTAAAGCGTGGGAGATGTGTATAAACCTTTATCACTTCAAAATCATAAGTGATACGTCGAATATGCATGTGTTTCTGACGTGTGTTGTCGTACCGATTTTTCTTTTTCTCTTTCCCCTCCTCTCTCTCTTTTCTTTTGTGAACCCTCTGTAATACGGCTCTCCCTTGTCTTCCTAGGCCATACTCGTACCTTATCGTGAGGAATCAGCACTTGACCGTCTGCTAATGCATGCTGGGCCGGGCCGGCGTTGTTCCCGCAGTGGCAGATTAGGTTGGAGTACACGCGTATTGCAGGATGTAGGTACAGGCAGGTACGCTCACAGCAGCTGTGCTTGCCAGTTTCTAGGATCGACGGGTCCTGCGTCACAATTACACGCCATCGTCATGGAAGTTCGGAGCATAATTGCGGTGTTATGTCATGAACTGCTGCTGTCGATCCCGCTGCTTGTAGTATGTATGTACTCCCGGATCTCAGCGAGCCCGTTCCTTGGGCTTACAGTAGCGCTGGGGCGGCTCCATGCTTAAAGCTGCCTAACCAGGGCGCAGTTTACGGTTACAGTTGCAGTGGATAAAGAGTGATCGGCTCTACCAGATGCACGGTCAAAGCGGCCCAGACGGCTGGTACCGGTACCTGGACCTGGACCTGGCTGGACCAGGTTGTACCTGACCAGGCGGTCTGTACATCCTGCATGTACCGACCTCTTTCCTCCATGTCATTCTCCAGCTCGGGTCGGTTGTTCTTTGCTTTTTCCTGTCTCTTGAGACAATGCAATACGACTAACTTCCAGGCACATCTGAATCGTTGGGTCACGTTTTTGCCGCCTTCCGTTCTTTCTTTTTACCTCTCTCATCTTTTGTCGTTTGCCTGTCGTCTCGAAATCCCCTCGCTCGCGCTCTCTCTCTCTCTTTCTTCTCACTACATCTACCTTACAGAACAAGACTGAACACCACATACTCGATACAATCTCATTCTCAGCGAAGTAATCTCAAGCTGCCTGTCATGGGTATACAAGCAATATCTGCTCAGCCCTACACGGCCGACATCACGAGAACCTCTTCAATGGCCTCTTCATCCTCTCTCTCACTAACATCGTCACTTTCTTCACTGCCCTGTTCTTCTTCCACGACCTCGACTCCAGTATCTTCGTCCTCTGCCTCACCCTCAGCTTCAGACTCCTCACATCAGGCTGCCCTCTCTCTCTACGGAATCGCCCGCCGTTACTGCAGAGAAGAAATCCTCGTGACCCCCCTTCGATGGACCGGCCGCCACCTTGAGCTCCTGCAGTGCTCCTTTGACAAACCACTTCCCGAGCCCATAACAGTCGCCACATACTCGGTGACAGAAGCAGACTATTCCGAAGAGCGCAGTGGCACGCCTCACTTGGAAGACTTTTTCCGCTACTACTACAAGGCTCAGTTCAGGGAACAGGGAATCCGGCTGCTTCTCACCAGGGACGGATGCCCCCTGGTTGCTTAGTTCGTCCTCTCCTTGCCTCTTCTTCGCCACTCATTAACTCGCTAACCACTACTGTCCTCCCACCAGTGATTCCGTCAGGCTTTACTTCAACGGCTGTGTGGCCAAGAGGATGGAGTGTGTAAGTCTCTGCCTTCGGGGCGACGATCAGGAGACGCTTGAGTATAGACGACCCATCGCCGGCTTCATTGACCGCAGCCACATTGAGCTCCTGAGAAAGGAGACGATAGGCTATCGATCCCGGCATTACAATCCGCCCATCTTGCGCCTCTACAACAAGAAGTGGAGGAAAATCAGCCCGCCTGAGCCATTGTATGACCCATACATTGTCGCACTCCTCATTGGCGTCGCACAGCAGCGGAGGAGGCATTTTCGGGAAATCGACTCAAACGAAGAGGCCGTCAAGGGCATGGTCTTTGTACGTTGCTCAACCCATATTCTACTGCACTCTTTCGTGTGACTGACGCAGGCAAACACACAGTCTCAGGTCTTGTCCACATACTACTCCAAGGGCAAAAGCGAAGTGAAAGGCGAGGAGGCCTACATGGGCTGGATGTACCTCTACCAGGCCAATATTCCCTCATCGCTACTCAACATGTTCGACGACCCCAATGCTCCTCCGTCAGCGCCGCCGTCAGTCTTGGTTCAGATCATTAAGATATCCTACGCCCCTTTGGCTACCTTGCGTGCTCGGCTGCTGGAGCTTTTGTTACCCGAATCTCTCGCAACAACGATTCATTACGGTTCGTCTCCAGGACGGAAACGAAAATACGATGGTCAGGGCACTGGTCAACCGTCTTTACGGGAAGCCCCCTCGGGATGAAGTTCCATCTCCTCTCAGCTATCACGAGTAACCGGCTGGATGCGGCCGTGACCTGAGCAACCGCCAACCGGTAACCACAGTGGCTTAGGCAACTATCAAGCCAGGCCATTATCTTCAGTCGCCAAGGATGTCTACTACGAGGCCAGTTCCAAAACACGCAGCTTCTTCGTATGCGATCCTGTCTTCATTTCCATCTCTAGAGATATTTTTGTACTCAGAAAGAGTAGCCGAGGTAATTTGGCCATATCCGAAGTACTGGAGCCCCATAGAAGCCATTTTGATGGTTCACGAGACCCGCGTTCGTACCTCATTTGACGTTTTACCCCGTCAATGAATAGAGAGGATCGGCCTATGAGCCAAGCAGCCTGACAGAGCCGTAGCTCATACGCCTCTACCTACCAATAATACCAATCCTTTTTCCACCGGGATTGATATGCCCAAGTTGGAGAGCTAGACCGGGGGCACCTATGCAGGGAGGGCACTTGTGACCCCGGGCCAACTGCCACCAGCTTGACAAAGATGCATGCAAGGAGGGGGCGAAACAGGAAAAAGAAATTTGGAGAAAAAAAGAAAAGAAGAGAAAAGAAGAGAATTCGAGAGAAAACGACAGTGACAAGGAAAAGCGAATCCTACCGGCAAGTTAGCAGGAAGTACTCCAAGCCCACTCCCAGCATTGTCCCATGGTATCAGTGATTGGTGTCTCGCAAGCCGCATAGTCACATCTGACCCGCGCCATCACTGACGTCCACTCCAACGGGAATGGCGTCCTTTGGATATCATTTTGCGAGTAACACCGGTGGTGTCTCAGGCGCTCCCTTGGGCAAGTAGCCCTGCGAACCAATCACCTGGTTGAGCCATAGTTGGGGGAAAAGCACGGCTTGGAGGCGGCCCATGACGGCACCCGGAGAAGGTCGTCTGCCCTAAGGCCAAGACGAGGCGTCAACTCGGGATGAGTACGAAATGGCACGGACTATCAACCAGCTCTGACACACGGCTACTGCTAGCTGCATGAACCCGGGGGAGATGTCCGCTCACATTTCCATGAACAGAGATCGCAGGCCAAGCGGGAGATCTTGCATCTCTTGCATCTCTCGCATCTCCCTCCACGTATTGATTGATTCGGGCAGATACACCATCAGAGGAAGAAGGACCTTTGGCTGCCCTCATGGAGTACAAAATGCGATATCAAACCTTGACCGATTCACAGATGCCAGTCTCCATCTACTATCGAGCCATCCATCATGTCTTACCTGGTCAAAGCTGTCTAATATCACCTCGGCGATGTCCTTGCATGTACAGAGTACAATGAGCCCAATGGCGCGGTGAATCTCGATGACCCCCTGCAGGGCTGAAGCCAAGAGGCGGGTGGGCAGCAAGGGCATCGGGCGCTTGAGCTGATCGGGCTATTTGGTACCCCGAGCATACGGAGCCCTCGACAGGCGTCTCCAATTTACGGGTTAGAAAGCCATGAATTGTGCAAGACTGGCGGCTCCTTGACACAGTACCACTACTTACCTCGAGATAATGCTGCTGCCACGTCTGAGATTGCTCACATTAACGCCGACACCACCCCAGTTTCTGTCTTGTCCGGTCTGAGAAAGAGGGCTGTCCGCTGGTAGCCGAGTCAACCAGCAAGACAGAAGACGCGGGATGTAAAACCTGTATACTGATCAAGTCACATTTCACTAGGAAGGATCTACAATGCACAGCAAGGGACAAAGGGAGTTGATTCATTCAACAGATGAGTGAGGGGTCTTTATCTTTTTGGCTTCTCCAGTGAAACATGAAAAAGGTTCCCCAGCAGTTCTATTATTCTTTGCTACCCTGAATTGAACGAAATAACACCTGGATCTGAACAGAATGGGCCATTTGACTCCTGGGCAGTGATGCCCTTAACGCCTACCGCAGACGCATGAAAACCAAGAAACAAAAGCGAAGCTACAGAACTGATTTGATATGATTGGAATACAGTACAAACGTGGGGCGTTATCAAGTGGGCTTGAGCATGGAGCAGTTGTGGAAGAGCATTGTGGGAGTCCATTGTGGCCATTCTTCCCTCCTTATTCTTGAGATTATTCTGCTCATGTTGCAACTTTAGACTCCCATGGTGAAATCGTGCTCGATGCCCGGGGTGACGCTGGCCATGAACTGCGAAATCAGTCAGTAATCAGTCTCTGAAGACCAGGAAAAGAATGTTCACAAGCAAAAATGAACCGCTGAACAGACAATACGCACCTTGAGAAAGACGACCAAATACTGGTCTACTCGGATGGCAACCTCTTGGTCGTCCACCTCGTTCTCCTGCACCTCCTCCCACTCGTCCTTGTCGGCGGCCTCGTGAGCGCCCTTGACGTCGAGGTTGCCCAGCTCCTCGGCCAGGCCCTCGACGTCTTTACCGTCCGCGGACTGCCTCTTGCTCGCCTTGAGCTTCTCCCTGCGGAGGCGCAGTGCGGCGTCGGCGCGGTCCAACAGCGACTTCATGACGGGCGCGTGCTTGCACGGGTGCACGCTGGCCATGCGGACGCGGCTGGAGAAGAAGGGGAATTCCTCGAGCGTGACCGTCTTGTCCTTGTAATCGCCAACAATGTCCTCCATCATCTTCATCGGAGGGAGAGGGTGGCCGTTGGCTTGGTAGCCGGAGAGGTAGAGGCGCGGCGTTCGGTAGTAGGGCGTGTACATGATGTAGAGGTTGTAGGTTCGTCGAGCTCTGGATTTTATGAGTATAGAGGTCAGCAACAGGCCATGGAGTGTGTCTTGTCGTTGCTATTTGAAGCAACAAAGCAAGACGAGAAATCTCGAATATACTCACGTGTTACCAGGCTCGATGCGAAGCACGGCATCGTCCTCCTCCTCGTCCTCCATATCCGGAATGTCATCGTCTAGCCCGTACAAGTCGTCGTCGCCCACGTTGCCCGAGTCGTCGACGGTCTTAACCTCGCGCGCCTTGAGCGGCTGGGAGCTCGCCAGCCCGCCGGTGCGCAGCCAGCCGTCGTCATCGGCTGAGTCGGCAGCCGCCTTGTCCTTGAAGTCGTCGCCCTCGTGGATGATGGACTCCTCGTGGGCGGCGTCGCCGGCGAAGTCGTCGTTGAGGCGGCGGTGGCAGGGCACGTTGCGGGTGACGAGGAACTGCTTGCCGGGCGGCAGGTAGCTGGCGCGCAGGGACTCGGAGTCGGCGTCGCTCCAGGACCAGGTCGGGAACTTGTAGACGAGGTAGTCGCCCGCGGCGACGAACTCCTCGGGGGTGATTTGGCCGGTGGTGCGGAAGGTGGAGGTGTGCGTGACGGGGGTGTAGCGGTCCCGGAGGGTGTTGACTGTTGAGTAGAGGTAGTTCATGGTGGCGGTGGTGATGATGTCGTCTGGGAGGTATTGAGAAGGGATACGACGACTTTCGGTGAGGTTTCGGATGGAAGTGTCGAAGAAGAAGTGGATGCAACTAGGCTAGAGAAGACGCAAGCCGAAGTGTATCAAAGGTTCGCGGCTCGAGATACGGAGAGCGAGTTGTTGTAAGATGACGGAGGAAGAGGCGAGCAAACGGGCGACCTAGGAGGGTGGTTGAAAGTCAACCGCTATGTCGCCAGGCAGTACTAGGTAGCCAAAAGAGCGGGCATGTGACACCGTCGGAGTCAAGAGAAATGGTTCGAAGAGCTGCGGAACGGTGGATGACTCGAACCTTGACCGTGATCTGTTTTGGTTGAAACAAAATGCTTTGTGTATGTCCAAGTGACACTTCTAGGTATACAAGTCAACGAGGCAGCCAAAGGGGAAATACTGTACATGCACACAGGTTGAGGGGCTTTGAGTTCCGGCTTGGGATGCGATCACATGGCGTGGCTGATGAATGAATGAATGGCAAGACCCCGTGCTTGGTTTAGCGGGCTACCTAGTACTAAGGTACCTCTAATCTTATCGGTGACAGCATCGGGGATTTGAGGAGCTCGATGACGTGAAGGCCCGCGGTTTGTCATCCATACAGTGTCGGGAGCTTAGTACTGGATTACCTAGAGCAGATACAGTAGGTTGAAGGTGCTACTACCGTATTTGTTGCTGATATTAATGAATTATTTTGAAAAAGATACCAGATTAATCCTTAAAGAGGAATATCTATTGACTCTGAAGAAATGACCAAGGCATGGTGATGGTCGTATATTTGTCAGAAGCATTGTTTGTATTTTCGTGGGCGTTTGTCGTAGGACTTAATACATGTCAATGGTACGACTATGCTGTGTCCATGAGCAAAAATACCAGGTATCCAGCATGCCATGTCTAAGGTATATCCCATACTTGATGCAACATGATCTTGTCCCATTACATCAGTCTTCTTGCTCCTCTTCCTCTTCATCACTGACTTCCTCGCCCCTCTCTATCGCTTCCCGTCTCCTCTTGGCCGCCCTCTCCCTCTTCTTCTCAAGCAGCTTCTTCAGTCTCGTTGCCGAATTAAACACACCGTTCGTGCCCGTGCCACACGCTGCACATGTCGGATCCCTCTTATACCGCTGCAGAGCGCACGGCAAGCAAAAGTAGTGCCCGCATCTTGTCACAATCGGCTCCTTGTACGATTCCTTGCAGATGATGCAGGCAAACGGTATGTTTTCGAGAATTGCCTCTTCGTCGTCGTCGTCGTTCTCCTCTTTCGTCTTGTTTCGGTTCGCGCTGGCTACCACCGTTCCCCCCAGGTTCTTCTTGCCCTTGGTGACCTTTTCCCACTCTTGATCCAGCTGCCAGCCTGCCTTGAGGTCTTCTCGCGCATGAAGGTATTTGCAATTATCCCCGAAACCACAGTAGCCGGTAATGCGATAACTAGAAAGCCATGATGAGTCAGTATTTGATCGGGATGAACAGATTCAGGGCGGGTTCAAGGCTATGTCGACTCACTCTTTGCACGTGTCGGGGGCGTAATCCGTTATCGTGACGGTGCGGATGTTTGTAGGTGCCTTGATGGGGCCAACCGTCTTTCGAGGAGCATCCGGGTTCGTCTGGATAAACGACGTCTGGTTCGCCAAGCCCTTGTATGTGCCGTCGGGTTGTGCGTCTTTGGATGCTCTTGTCGAACCAAGGAGGCTCTTGGCCGAGAGCGCGTCCTTTGCGTTCTCGTCGTACCAGTTGCTATGCTTGGTCGCGTCGTTGCTATCGGCAATCGGCACGCTTCTGTTGGCCGTGAAGGCGGCCGAATCGCCATCGTCCCGGCTGGTGGGCGCGGCTCCCCTCGCGGCGGCGGTGACGACGGCCGTCTTCTTCCGCCTCTTGACCCTCTGCCCAGCCTCGTCTTCCGAGGATGAAAAGTCGCTGTCGCTGTCGCTTGCGGCCGGGGGAGGCGTCGCCGGTCGTTTGCGCAGGTTCGCCTTGCCCTTTGCGCCTCGCTTTTTGAAGAGGGCGACGGGCGCGCTGCCGGCCTCGGTGTCTGCCATTGCTTGTCTCTTGGTCTCTGTCTGGAAAGAAGTGATAATAGGTTTGAAGCAAATGCAGACTGAAAGGAGATAGTTCTGACTGGAAGTTTGCAGAGATTCTGAGTTGAAATTAAAAAAGCAAGTCGGCAGCTGGATTAGCTTGTAGTAGATGAAAGACTGGCATAAGGTAATCAAGATCCGTCACAGGCCTCGAAATTGACAGAGGGTCGTGGAGAAGTGGGTCAGTTTGTCATTCAAGAGCTGACCAATTCGGCAGTCAAGTGGCGAAATCAGGTACAGATCCGATCCGACAATGTACGAGGTCTCAGAATTGACACCCCCTAAGCACCGAATAGAATCGTAGATTCCAAATCCAAGCTCTACATCGTGTAATAGGCCTGAGAGTATAAACTCCTCTTATCTGTAATGAAGATACTACAATATCATCGGTCTCGTTGCCCGAAGTTACATCACGGTTATCGGTGCTAAGCAAGCTCCAACTGATCAGTTATGTATTAGCTCCATCTCTACATACGCCCATGTCCTGCTCGCAAATATACAACCATTACACATTCCTCCCATGGGCGAACCCAGCCTCAATCCCTCTCTACCATCCCATTTGCGAGCCCCTTATACCATACATGCTATCTACTATGTCCCAAGAAGCCACGGACGGGATTCGAGACGAATGTCCGAGAACAGAGCGGCTGCTCTACAGGGTGCCGACGGGCTTCTGGCACAGAACAGCCTGGCCGGCCTTGTTATAGAGAAGTTAGCATTTCCACTCTCTCTGCATATTGTCTAGACCATAGATCGCGCAAAACTTACAACGGGGACAGCGCAGCAGGCGGGCTCGGCGCCTTTGGTGGCACAGTGGGCCTGGAAGAGAATGCCGGTGTCGACGGGGGCAGTAGCTATCAAGCAATTGTTTCAGTTCAACTTGGTTCTTACCATGTCGAGAGGCGAGAAATGGAGAAAAACTTACGCGTCGAGCAGTCAAGGCCTACAGCTTCGAGGAGAACGGAAGAACAGCAGAGCGGGTTAGAGAACACGCCTTCAGGGCAGACAGCGGCGAGGGCGCTGGTGGCGAAGAGAGCGACGGCGAAGAACTGCATCTTGAAGGTTGGTGGTGGTGGTTGGTATTCAACGAAAGAGTTTGTTGGGAGAGAAGTAGAGCGAATGTGATGATTGTTTGTAGAAGAGGATGCTGATGAGGATGAGAAGAGGTTCTGAAGGCGGGAATCAAGGTCGACTTTATACCTCTTTCCTCCTCATCCTTCAACTCTCGCAGACTGTTTTCACCATCCCTTCCATCGCTTTGGTCCATCATCTTTTACCGGTTTCTGGACCTGCTCAGCCGTGTGTATGTAGGGAGAGGGCACATCGCAATCTCGTTCAGGCTGCACAGTGAAAGGGATAGGTAGGGAGGCTCGATGACAGGGCCGTGGTGTCTTGGATAGTTTTACTAGGCAGGAATACGCCAAAGTAACGTGGCCATGATGGGAGGGCTATGAGAGGATTCATTTCATGCACAGATCATTGATGGCGGTTATGAGAGGTTGACAACGGTCAACGGACGTCGTGTAAGTCGACTGGACAGGTGTACTTTCTGACAGAATTGCCTCAACCAAACTTGTCGGATCACTGTGATGAAGATGAGACGCTTCACTAATCAAAATAGCCGGTAAGGCTCTACGCTGTCTAGAATAAGGCAGACTGCAAAGTACATCCTCACAGATGGCCGAGATCTGGACGCGACATCTCAGCTGCAATGGTCGAGCTCTACCAGGTCTGCGGCGCCCACTGTCTCTCTCCTCCCTCCCTCCCCCATTGTTGCCTTGAGAAATCAGGTTTCTTCCCCTGGCCATTCATCTCCAGGCGCAGCTGGATGTCTCATGACATGCAAGATGATTTGGCCAAAGGGACGCCCCTGGTGGGGAACGTGTCTTGCCCGCCAAACCCGTCTCTTGTCCATCTCCCTTCGGCTGACGCTTGCTCCAGGGGCAGTTTTTAGCTTGGGCCAATGGGAACGAGTGGGTGTTGGGCCGCGATCGTTTCCGGCGAATAGAGCAGAATCGATAGTTTTGAGACGTGCATATGATTTACTACCTGTGAGAAGTAGCTGGGATTGCTGCTCAGCTGGCTGTGCATAGGGGAGGGGGGAATGTGAGAGGTGCATTGTTCTCGTGCGGTCGACGCCATGCGCAGGTACGCTGATATTCATAAAGGATAGATTCAATGCACGAGATTCATCGACACATTCATCAAGCAAAATAGATTCAGCAAACCCGCAATGTTCTCCTCGGATATCCATGATATCTTTGCTCGAAAATCTAATGGACATCAGATAGAAGAGTTGCACGTGGATGGCACATTTTCCATGCAAACAATGTCGGGCTCTCGGGTAGGGCAGACATGGTGAATTAGTCGAAATGGCCGCCGACGATCCGATCACGATCGGCCATTGGCGGCTCAGAGCTTGGGCGAGTATTATCAAATGCGATCAAGGCTTTGCCGATGTTGATGTATTGATCAAGCAGCAGATACTCTACAGACCTGTAGTGCAAGGGTGCAGTAAGGTAGTACTACCATGACTGGATGAGAGTACGAAGCAGCTACTGGATCTCGATGCCATCACGGGTAATCGTCCGCTCAGGTGGCGCTACCATCTTTGGAAGCTAGACGAAAGTGGCATGGAAAGAGGACGCCATGTCATCTCGTGGCCCGGCTTCCGGCCTCGTCAAATGTGATGGCCCAATCTCCCAGAGTCAATCTGAGATGAATGCTCCGCTGTCATCTTGACCTGCATGAGTAGAGCCGCTACGGAGTAGATGCTGCACCATGTTTGTGTGCTTGACTGGGACGTGTCCATGGCGTGGGATATACACACCTAGCCTGTGATGCGGCACTGACCTTGGTATGTATCGATATTATGCTATTTGCTGAAGTGCCATGTAATGTTGTACCAAAGGAATAAGGTATTGTGGGCATATTGTCCTGCAAGCTCGTCTTGATGCAAATAAGCTCAGGCACGAGTTCAGCGTTCAGGCTGGACGCCCATGAAACGGATGACCGCCGGGGCTGACCATGCCATGGCCATGATGTCAGAAAGTGCGTATCGTACTTGTACGAGTACGTGGTGCCTCAGCATTCGGGCCAGGCCACCGATCGACAGTACAGCACACGAGAAGCAGCTGACAATTTGGCGGTGTGCGCCGCCTGGAGCAGCACATGCCAGCAGTGAGCGGCTAATGCAGGGGAACTGGCGCATGGACGCGGCCGAAGCTGGGGGCGGAGGCTGGGAATTGACTGGAGACGCTCAGTTGAGGCTGCAGCAAACACACTCGAGTATGCTGATAGTGATGGTGATGGTGATGGTGATCTCGAAGCCGTTGTATGGTATGTGACTCCTCGATGCCTTGTGTAGGGGAAGAAGGATGCAAGTTTCTAGAAGTCGCCCGGAAGACGGGACGAGACGCTGCTAGAGAGCAAAGAGCCTAGGGCAACGATCCGTCTAATAAACCAATATGCCCGTAGCGCCAGTGTTTCGTCCCTCCGAAGCTCTCTTTGGCGCCCGACACTCAGTTTGACACGCCGGGCCAGGATTGCTGGGCCGGGTGGGCGATGCCAACCTCGGTCGGGAATAGCAGCAAAGGCCGTGAGCGAATAAGACGAGCGGCTCGGAGAGGGAAACAAAGAGGATCAGGAGCCAGGAACCGGCCCAATCGACCGTGGTTGCATGGGAGGCATTCCATGCGTGATTAGCTGGCGGGGAAGAGGCCTGCTAGCGGTTCGTTAGTCCGAGGCAACTCGGGAGTGTTTTGTTTGAAAAGGGTTGTCGTGAGAGATGATGAGAGCTCAATGGGGAATCCGGTGTGATGGTGGTGATGGACAATCATGAAGAGACGAGGAGAGGGAGATAAAGCAGAGAAGAGAAGAGAGATGCAGACCCGGAACACGGAGCAATTGTCGGAGCGGTGTCCAGGTACAAGTACAACTGACTGGTGTCCTTGACTCGGAACATGCACGCATCTCGTGCCTCAGTCCCTGCTGCAGTTGATACGGGACAAGGCTTTGATATGTGAGTGATGCGGCATCTCGACCTCGTGTGATGCAGGTACGAAGCACGCAACAGCAAGGCTTGGCTCGGTTGACGTGCTCTGGAGTGCATGTACGTGTACATGCTTGTAGTGTAGCCTTTCGCGATGGTATCGGAGATGAACATCGCGATGATGCTGCTGCAGCAATTTAGGATCGGGGCACAAATGAGAGGGGATGCAGATGCTGAAACACGCACTGGGCCGCTTTTGGGAGAGCATCTGATCAATCGCTGCTTCATTGAGGGTGATGAGAGGGCGAGAGAGTTTGCGTGTAAGATTGAGTGAGGGCGTGAGTGTGTGAGTGTCGGGTGTTTTGCCCTGTGCGTTTCCCAAGTATCAGCTACAAGCTCCTGTTACTGGATGACGCTCTGGCGTTGGCGCGACCAATTCCCGTCTCTCTTTCGCTCGTGGTTTTGCGGATGACATGAGCATTTCTCGGATGCATGACCGACGAGAGATCGGGAAGATGAGGCCCAATTTTGCAGCTGGCATGCTCGCAGCATTGATTCATGCACCACCCATGTGCCGGCTGATGAGCAAGACAGAATTAGCAACGGAACAAACAAGCAAACAAACAAGTGTAATAGTCTGTCCCTGCAGATGGTATTAGAGTATGTATTGGAGTTGAATTGATGCTCAACTGTGAGTGATGCCATCCAATGTATTTTGTAGTGCTGCTGCCGTGGCCGTTATTGCGCCCGTTGTAGCAGCGACTTGCGCCAGGCACAGCAGAGCACAGCAGACACTGGTTCCCCTCCCCCATCTCGAGATGCCTCAGGAAAGAGGGAAATCGACGATAAGCGGCGACTATATCGAGCACTTGCTAACTCAACGTCTGTCCATCTGATATCAGCCACCTCAACTCGACACAAACAACCTCGACACCTGACGCCCAACTTCGGTCCGTACTTTACCTTTACTTGTCTGCCACATTAGCAGTACCGACGCCCGCGAGTAACACGCATCCTGTCCCTGGTCAGCTTCTCCACCAAATGGCAAGGCCCCCCCTTCTGCATCTTGTGCCTTAGCCACTCCCGAAGTGGTCCTAGCCGTACGCAGTCGCAGCAGCGTTCTCGTTTCTCCTCCATTTTCGCGGCATCTGATACTCTCTCGTTTCCTCCTCCTCCTCCTCTTGTTCTTCTTACCCTCCAACCCTTCTTCTTTTCTTCTTCCCCTCCCCTAACCCTCACCACGAAAGTCCGAGTCCTGGCAAGTCCTTGTCCTCCGCGCGGCTGGATCTCTGATTTTTTCTCATAGCTGTTTTCTTTTCTTTCTTCTTCAATTTCGTTTTTGTCCGCTCCCGACTCGATTCGCTCATTACATCACCAAGAACCTACCGCTAGAATAATAATAGAACGCCTCGTGTTTTTTGAGGGGAGGATTCGCAGCAACCCTACGCGTCCGATTCACCCTATCCGCTCATTCATCGCAAGATACCGAAGGAACGAAAACCAAAAAAGCAACAAAAAAATAATCGCCAAAAAAGAACAGTCGACCAGAGCAAGCTGCCAACTTAGCCTTGAATTGGATTGTTGGCTTGTTGAATCGTTGGATTGCGCGCCTTGTTGTCTTCTTTACTCCTCTTTGGCCGCCTTCGACTCGACGTTGCGCGCATTATTAGCAACCCGAGCCGCGCGCTGCTGAAGAAACAGAAAAGACGCCGCACACTGATCGTACTCTGTACATACAGTGCGCCGACCGACCTGCAGTGGCTAAGCTGATCTCCGGCAACAGCGACAGTTGCGCGTCAAGCTCCATTCCATTGCGTCTGGCCTGGCGTTGACTCACCTCGACTGTACTGACAAAGAGCCGCTGCGTTGCGCTGCGTCGATTGACTGGAGCCAGAGTTGAGACCTGTCCGCCCACACGGCTCGAGCCACGTCTGACCCGGCCTGGACAACGGAAAAACAAGGCCAAAAACAAACAACAACAACAAAACGTCGCCAATCTGCGCCCCCAATTCGCTGTCCTCTTGCCTGCTCCTGCGGCCTTGCTTACCTAGGTGTCCGTCCCGGCTAAGGTACCAGTAGGCATTTACTCGTACTTGTACTCGTATTTGCCTGGCCACCTCCGCAACAGCAGCACGACGACGGGAATAGCCCGCAGCCTCAACCGGCGCTTTTCTTCTATTTTGTTTCTTTTTATTTTCCGCTTCTTTGTTGTCCATTACCCCCCTACTATAGCCTTCGCTTCTCGCCTGGATCCCTATTTTTCCTTGCCTATTCTGTTTCCTTCTCTTCGGCTTCTTTTTGGGTCTTCCAAATTTCCCGCCCAATTTCGCCTACGCTCTGGGCTTCTGTCCCGCCTGTGCGCAGCGCATCCACAGCGTCATTTCAGAAGCTCTTGGTCCTACAGGTACGGAGAGCCGTCCTCGGTCCTTTACTCCAATCAACCACCTCGACCTTTTCCGCTTACCTCGACCACCCCGGCTCGCTGCAGCAGGGCCTGCGACGACGCCTATTTTTCCTATATTTTTTTCTTCCTTCGTACCTGGACCTGTATCCATTTCCCCCGTCCGGGACCACTCACCAATCCAATTACTGGCCTGCCCGGGCCCCCTGCTGTTTTTCCTTCTGCCGCTGCACCTCAGCAACGCAAGGGGCTGCGCCGTGCCAGACGCCAGCTCACTCATCCAATTCTGCGTCTCTGCTCCGAGGCTTTCGTCACCACCAACAATCACAACCAAACGGGCTCAACCCCTCTCGATTCTCCGCATCCCTCGCCGTCACCAGTCCCGGCGCAAAACCCGACGACAGCGACAGCGACAGCAGACACGCAACCAAACCACCGCCGGTGCAGCTGCGGCACGCCCTCGAGCTGTCGCCTCCCGAACCTGCCAGGGGATTGAAGCACCGGAACGCTCCCCATTGATGGTTCGCCGCTAGCCACCGACCGACGCTGCGCTTTCTGGCGGACTCGCCTTCATCAGAATGGCGTCGTCGTCAGTCACCTCGGACCGGCCCGATCTCTCTGCGCCTGGGGGAGACGCCGCCAACGATCCCTTCTTCTCCGCCTCCGCGACCGCCCCGTCCCACCTGCGATTCTCCGACTTCGACCAGGAGCTCTTCGCTGCCGGCCCCGGTTCCGACCCGCGACAGGCGAAGCGCGCCTTGGAAGCCCATCTGGCAGAGACAGACCGTCGCTTGGACGAGGCCGGCAAGATTGGAACGGCCCTCGTGTCTCAGCGCAAGGCCCTCGCCGAGCAGCTGCAGGAAATCGAAAAGCTCCAGGCCGAGGAGGAGCTGGCGCCCGAGCTGCGTAAGAAGCTGGTCAGCATCGAAAAGGAGTACAATGACTTGGCTCGAGAGTCCGCGAGGGTCTTCTTGCCCAAGCAGAGAGTTGCGAGCAGCACCGACAACCAAGGCTCGCCCTTTATGCTGGACAGCCGATCAGGCAGGGTGAGCAGTTTCCCCTCCTTTTTGCCTCCCTTTACCACTCCTTATTGAACCAAACGGCTGCACATGCAATAAGTCATCGTCGCACGTCTATGCGCCGCACATGAGTTCTCGTCGCACCTCAGAATTCTTCCCTGTATCCCAGTTCCTTCATGCTTGAATTGCTTTCTCAGAGCTCTCGTTAATTATGGTGCCATATAGCGATCCGCAAGTCCCTCAAAACTCGAGAATCAATCTACGGGCTCACCCACCAAGCACAGCGCGCCCAACCGGAAGCTGCGCAACCAGCCGTCCAACAGGGTCCAGGACATCGAGTTCGCCGCCGAAATCAGCACATCCCTCATCGCCCAGGTCCGCAATCTGCAGACCCTGCTCGGCGAGCGAGATGAACAGGTCAAAGACCTCCGCAACGATGTCGCCCGGCTCGAGGGCGACTCGGAGGCCCTGCAGCAGCGTCTAAGGGTTCTTGACGAGAGTGAACATCGCTTCAAGGAAGAGAACTGGAACCTTCAGACTCGGCTGCAGGAGATGAATGGCCAGCTTAAGGAGGCGTTCGACCGCGAGAAGAAACTCGACAATGCCCTTCACGCCTCCAATGCCGCCAAGGCTGCCACCCAGAAGGAGCTGGACGAGGTCAAGCTGTCGCTCTCTAAGCTGACCGAGGAGCACGCCTCCGCCACTAGGCACTACGACATTGAGCTCGGCACTGCCAAGCGCGCCATCGCTATGGCCGACGGCGAGCGCTCCGCGATGCAGCGCAAGATTGACGAGCTGAGCAGCCAGAACCTGGAGCTCGCCAAGGCCATCGCTGCCCAGAGGGCCAAGGCTCAGGAGCGGGAGTCTTCTTCCGGCACTAGTGACGAGGATCTGGAGGCTTCCGCCATTGACATTACGCCCGAGCATTCGCCGCCGCAATCACCGATGAAGGGAACAACCCCCAGACACTCCATGCTCGAGACCGAAACGCTCAAGACCTCCCTGCAGCATGCCCAGCGAACCATTCAGAGCCAGCGAAGCCAGCTGCACCGTGAAAAGACCGAGAAGCTTGAGTTCAGACGCATCATCCAGGACCTTCGCGACGATTTGGAAAAGGCGAGGAACGAGCTCGAAAAGGGCCCTGCCCTGCCTCCCGTCCGCCGTGGCCGCAGGGTCGAACCCAAGGAAGTCAAGGTCAGGCAGCCCCGGCTCCTTGGCAGCTTCCGTTCCAGCCGCCAAGAGGTCGTCATCGAAGAACCTGTCGTCACGGAAGATCCAGAGTGGGAAGATACTCAAGACGTCTCACCACGATCTTCTGGTCTTCGCATTGGTGGCCGCTCTCCTGAGAGACGCCATCTGCAGCAGCAGCAGCATCTCCGACAATCACAACAACGAGGGCAGCAGCCGGCTGACGATGGAGAAGAGCTTGTGCTTGAATCTATCGAGACCAGTGATCAGTTTGAAAGTGCGGCTGAAGAAGTTGGCGGCGATTCTGCCTTTGAGACTGCCAACGAGCCCTCTACCGAGACGGAGGATTTCCAGACGGGACACGAGGAGATGTCCGACGAAAGTGACGCCCCTACTGAGGTTGCACTCTCCGTACGCGGCTTCGGCAGCATGAGACCTCCCAGCCTACAGCCTGGCCTCTCGAGACATGTCCAGCGGGAGTCCTTCGACAGCACCGCCTCCACGTCCACCGAAGATGACGAGTTCCCCGAGTACGAGGAGTATCGGACACCCACCGCCGCCGCCTCCTTACGGAGAATGCGCATGAACAACCGGTTCTCACAGTCTCGTAGAAGCTCTCGACAGGAGAGCGAGGAGCCTCAGTTCCAGAGCCCCGGCGCAAGCTTCAGTAGCGGTGGTGGTGACCCGGCAACGCCCGGCCAGAGTCTCTTTGCCGAGCTGCAGGACTTTGGCAGCGACGACGAATCCATCGTCTACACTCCTAGCCGCAGAAGTCTTCGCTCCATGACGCCGGCCTCTACGCGCCGCGCCGTTACACCACCTCCAGCCGTTCCCCGGCTGCCCCGAGTCATCATGGTTGACAGCGGTGTCATGACCGATCCCGTTGAGTTTGCTGCGAACATCGAACCCCTGGGCCACCGCCCGTCTCGCGGCTCGCTGCTCAGCGTTGGCGAGGCGGCCAGGCGACCGAGGTCCATGGAGTCGGTCATCCCCAACACTGACTTCCGCGCGTCCACAGCATCATGGCGGAGCGCCGAAGACGGCCCCGCGGGCTCTGCTACGTACTCGCGCCCCGCGTCTACAGTCGCCTACAGCGATGCCGGTGCGCAGTACGACATTGGCGAGAAGCTTGCCCAGTTCCCTGTGCCGCCCTCGTCGCGGTCACCCAGTGAACCGGACTTGATGTCTATCTCTGTCCCTGCCGCTGCGCCTGCGCCCCCTGCAGAACTCAATCTCTCCGCCATCCAATCCGAGCACATTGAGCCCCTCGAGGAGGAGCAACACCAAGAGCCGGCACCGGCCCCTGTACCTCCCACCCTCAGCTTGACACCAATCGCGATTGAGACTGTGGAGCCTTTAGCCGAGCCTGAGATCCCCGCCCCCGACCTGAGGTTGTCTGTTATCGTGGCCGAGCAATTGGAACCCGAAGCTGAGCCTGATGTGCCACCTCCGGATCTCACCCTGTCCAGCATCTTTGCTCATGCACTGGAGCCCCAGGCGGAACCAGAGGTGCCTCCGGCTGAGTTGACGCTGTCGACGATCATAAGCGAGGGCCTGGAGCCAGTAGTTGAGCCTGAAGTCCCCCCTCCAGTGCTCTCACTATCGACAATCGTAGGCGAAGGCCTGGAGCCAGTGGCCGAGCCTGAAATTCCCCTACCTGTCCTCTCTCTGTCTGCCATTGCTACCGAAGGCTCGGAGCCGGTAGCAGAGCCAGAAGTGCCTGCGCCTCTGCTGAGCTTCTCCGGCATCGTTGCAGAGGGCTTGGAGCCCAAGGCGGAACCCGAAGTTCCTGCACCCGAGCTTACGCTGGCCTCCATCTTGTCTGAGGAGATCGAGCCCGTCGCCGAGGAACTGGAGGTGCCTGAGCCGACCACTGTCAAGGCGATCGCTCCAGAAGCTCCGGCTGCCGTCTTGCAGGAGTTTAGCATCTCGCCAATCGTGGCTGAACAAGTCGAGCCCGTCGCTGAGCCCGCCCCCGAGCCCGTGCGGGTCATCATGGCGCCCCCACCGGCACCTCTCAGCTTCTCGTCGATCCAGGCGCAGCAGCTGGAGCCCAGAGAGCTCTGGCTGCCAACGCTGACCCTCTCTACCATTGCAGTGGAGAAGGTCGAGCCCGTCGTTGAGACCGAGCCCGAGCCCGCTTCCGCGCCGCTGACGCTCTCCTCCCTCTCCTTCCAAAACACCATTCCATTCGACGAGCTGCCCATCGATGACGAGGAGCTGCTGCTGCCACCTCAACCCGAGCTGCAACCCGAGGCGCAGCCCAAGGAGCCTCAGGTCCCCGTGCTTGGCCTCTCCTCAATCGTAGCAGAGGATGTCGAACCCGTCTTCCCTCTCGCTCCGCAGTTCGCCTTTTCTCCCATCTCATCCGTGGACACGCAGCCCAGCAGCCCGACGAAGAGAGGGGGATTCATTCTCCCCAAAGACATCAAATCTCCCTTCGTTGATGATGGTGACGAGATATCGGACAAGAACCTCTTCGCGTCGTATGTCACCCGCAGAAGACCCGAGAGCGTCCCCTCATCACCCATCATTGCCGAGGACGAGACTAGTCAGTCACGGCCCGTGTCACCGAAGGTCGATGTTCCCGAGTCTCAACAGCCATTCAGGGAGATATCGGCCAATGCGGGCTCTCGTCCCGCTCAGCGGCTCACTGAGACCAGCGACCAAGGCGCCCAGACTTCGTTGACATCAGGAGCCATCGACGAGCTGCTCAAGGTTGGAGCTGAAACTCCTGCAAAGAACCACTCCGCCAGCCCCGTTGGCAGTTTTGACACCGTGGGGACCGTCAAGATCAACCGTGCGTCTCACGAAAACTACGATAGCCCCGTCTCAGCCGTCTCTGGCAAGAGCAAGACGCTCGACCCAGCGGCTGTTATCGAGTCTACGCCGACGCACCGACCTGGCAGTGCTACCAGTGCCAAGTCCTCTCTCGTGGGCGCGCCCCCTCTGCCATCGAATCATCAACAGATGATCCAAGCAGCTCGTGCTGGCTCATCCCATGGCAGCCAAGGCACTACTTCGATGGGCCCGCCTCTGTGGCCCGCCTCGGCGACAAAGCCAACGCCGCGAACCCCCAATTCTACCAGGCCGATGTCGCCTGCTTCTGGTCGCGGCACTCCTACTCCTCGCGCTCCTCCCCGCGCAGGCTCGTCTCACGGCACTGCCGAGTTCCCGCTGCCGCCGCCGGTCCGCATCTCCGCCGCCATGTCTCGACAATCTTCCGTGTCCTCGTTCGCGTCGGAACTGGACAACCGGTTCGGAATGCGGGCCAGCGAGATGGGCATCGACCCTAGCGGCTTCGGTGCCAACACCGACCCCAGGATGATCCAGGCCATCACGCAGACCATGATTGGAGAATACAACTGGAAGTACACACGCAAGGCTGGCCGGGGCGAGTTGTCGGAGAAGCGGCATCGCCGCTACTTCTGGGTTCACCCTTACACGAGGACCATCTACTGGAGTGAGAGGGATCCGTCAACGGCCGGTCGTACCGAGATGAAGGCGAAGAGTCTCCCGATTGACGGTGTCCGAGTGGTAACAGACGACAACCCCATGCCGCCAGGTCTCCACCGCAAGAGCTTGGTGATTATCTCGCCCGGCAGGACGATCAAGTTTACCTGCACCACCGGCCAGAGACACGAGACGTGGTTCAACGCCCTGTCGTATCTCTTGCTGAGAACCAGCAATGGTCACGATGGGCATTCCGACGCGGAAGAGATGGCGGCCGACCTCGCCCGGGACGATGCCGAGGAGTTTAACCCTCAGTTCGGCCGACGGGCGGCCAACGGCACCTCAAAGCCCTCGGCTCCGTCCCTGTCATCATACAACTCCCGCACCACTCGGGACGGATCGCTGGCCGAGGCAATTTCGTTCGAAATCCCCACGCTGACACCGTCAGGGAAGCATGCCTCGACACCCATCAAGCCTTCCATTTCAGGCAGCATTAGCAGCCGGGTAGGCTCGTACTGGAAGGTGGGCGGATCCAAGCTATCGGGAACGATCCGCAGCAGGACGGCCAGCGCCCAAAATGTCAGCATCTACCAGGCCAGCGAGGTGCATGATAGTGCGGAGGACCTTCGTGAGATGATTGAGCGTCAAGATATGGAAGCGGACCGGCTCGAGAACGTCAGAGCATGTTGCGATGGTAAGGCCTTTCAAGCGAGGCAATAGTTGATTAATGTATATAGAGCTGACAATTTTTCACAGGCAAACACGACGTCGGGACGCTTCCTCACACGACCAAGAGATCGCGCAGTCACAACCACAGTCACAACCACAATCATGTCCAATCTAGCGGACAATCTGCCATGAGTACTCCCCTGGCATCTACGCGCTCTCGAGCATAAAGTTTCCTGTTCATTCGACTTTGCATACTTAATCAACGTCTTTTGACTCTATTCAACTCTCAAAAAAAGAAGGGGTGAATATCCTTTCCCACCTCTGACTCACTCGCTCCCACAACACCTTCTCTCTCGCAAACGTGACGACCATACATTCAACGGAAGACCTCCTTATGACTCTGAACGATTCTTCTTTTTGTCTTTGCTGTTTTTTTCCCCCTATAGTTATCCTGTTAATGCTCACAGACTATCCAGGTTGTCATAGATGACTCCTTTCATATAATGGAATTGTCACTGGCACACCGAGCGTTTCCACTGGTTTCTGCAGAACCTTGAGCTTGGAAGAACCCGTCGCTCTTAGACTGCAGTCCCTCCTCTCTCTAAAACAACTGTTTCTTTGCTGTCAATTTTCCTTTCCCACCAAAACGCAGCTGCTTGTTATGCAGACGAGACCCCATCACGCGAAAGATTGCAAACAGATACATGCATTTTTCTTCTTAGTACTTCAACGAGGAAATTAAACACTGAAAAAAAAGGAGGGATTTCTTTTGGCACAATCTTTGTATTTCACCTAGGCACCTGTTATGATGTGCTCCCAGCCAAGAAAGATACATATTCAGAGGAGGGGAGCGTGTCTGTAGTAGGTATGGCATATCGGATACTATTGCAATTCAGCTGGCGTATCAGTAAATAACTGTGGTCTCTTTTTGCAAATGGTTGTGCTTGAATCTTCTAGCGATGCTTTTGTAGAATTCCGGAGTAGCTGGGTTGTACTTTGTATTGGAGAGGGACTGGTGTTGAGTCGAATTGAACGGATTGGAACAACGAATTGAATGATTTAGCGAGAGTTGAAGTGACAAGTCGGATGCCTGCTCAAGGAGGCGGTCATAGAGGCAAGCAAAGATGCCCTGCTCTACCCATATACCTCCATAGCTCCTTCCTTCGCACTCACAAAGCATAATACAGGGAGGAGCAGGAACAGGAAGCTGCATTGTACTCACGCTGGTACGACTCTCCGTTTCGTCATCATTGGGACGTTGCTCCTCTCCCTTTGCACACACATCAACTCGAATCCCACGATACGCATTCGAATCGTTCTCGCAAGCTTTCGCAGGAGAGCTCAAACCTGTGCTTCCCTAGGTAGCCAACTAACATAGCACTCAGCCGCGTCGAGTGCATTCACGAGGGACAGGGGCTGTGCGAAGTGGCTGCATGATAAGCCCTGCACACACAACCAGGACGCGCTGCAACTGGCTCAAAACTGCCATCCATCAGGCTGCTCGACGCAGCAACCTGGAAAAGCGATTGGCGCCTGAATAAACAAATACACGACAAGTCAGGCAGGCAGACACAGCAGGGGGGGAGGAGAAAAGAAGGCAAAAATGGACTGCGGCTAAAACCCGCGAGGTTGGCATTGCCAACCGAACCCAACGTGCCTCAATTCTTAATTCACAGCAAGAGGACGACAATTCTAGCGAAGATGAGATGACGGCTGCAGAGGGCAAAGTCTACCGCCTGCGAGGAATCCCCTCTCACCTGGACCGCCTCGGCGTGGCCCTTGTCGTCAGCAGGTTCATCCCCGGCGGCGACCAGCGAGACGTCCAAGTCGCGTCGCTGGCCCTCTGCTGCGAGGTCTGGGCGAGCCCGCGCACCAAAACGGCGACACTGTCGTTCAGGAAGCTGCCGGAAGTCGTCACCAGAGAGCCCGAGGCGGGTGAATGGGTGCTGCCGGATCCTGCGCTGGCGAAGCCGCTGCTTCTGGACGATGCGTTTATCGGGCTGTCCCCGTTGAATGATCTGCCGGAGCATGAGCATCATCACGAGTATGTTGATTCTATCAAGACACTATCGCCTATTGCAATGACATGTCCGACTAACACAGAGCCAAACATCCATGTAACAGCTGCATCGTCATGTCAGGTCTCGCAAGTCATCCCATGGGATCTTGGCAGCCACACGGCAAGGACAAGTCCTTCATGTGGATACGAGACGCGCTTCCACATCTCGTCCCCAATGTCAAGTTCATCCTCTACGGCTACGATACCAGGCTGGCCGGAAGCAAGTCGTTTCAAACCGTGTCAGATATTGCGCTGTCCTTCATCCACACTCTACAGCAAGGTGGATGGGCTGCGCCTGGCCCCAGGAAGCTCATCTTCTTTGCCCACAGCCTGGGCGGCATCGTTCTTAAGCAGGCGATGCGCATGTTGGCCGACAGCAGCGTGATGGATGAATTGATCCTCAACCGCATCAGGGGTGCCATTTTCTTTGGGGTTCCGAGTCAGGGCCTGGACGTCTCGGACCTCCAGATTATGCTGCAAGGCCAACCCAACAAGGATGCACTTGTCAAGGAGATCTCGACCGAAACTCCGTTCGTGAAGACGCTCGAGGAGCAGTTCTCCGGGATCAGCAATCTCAAGAACATGAGGCTGCTTTGGGCGTACGAGACGGAGACGACACCCACGGTAACAGTACGTTTCGCCCCGTATGGAGACAGCTGAGGCGAAGGTCTGAGCACTGACATTGTCTGCTATTAGATTGTCAACGGAAAATACAAGAGATGTGGCCCCGGAACTATCTTTGTGCCTCCGTCCTCTGCAACAAGCCAGCGCTGTGACTTTGACTCAGCCTCGACTATACAAATCAACGCCAATCACTCCGACATGGTCAAATTCTCCCGGGGGAATGAGCTTGTTGATCGAATTGCGTACAAACTTCGTGACATGGTCAAAGACGACGTCGAAGCGTTTGAACGAGAGAGCGGACCGGCCACTGAGAGAACAACAGTCTTTCATAAGGACATCAACCAGTCAGCTCAGATCCTGGTGGACCATACCGACCCTGCTGCCGATCCGGAGTTCTGGGATGTTCAATGTAGGTACACGCAAATAACTGCTGCTGTTCCTACCATGGCATCGTTACTGATCAGCCTGAGATACTGGCAGCCATCAGACAGGCAATACGTGCCCCCGAACGAGATAGCCGATTGGAGCAAATTGACACTGCAGCTGGTCACTCCTTCCTGTGGGCTTTTGAGGAGTCCTCGGCTGGCTTGACCAGCTGGCTGCAGAACGACGAGAGGCTGTTTTGGATATCCGGGAAGCCGGCGTCTGGAAAGTCTACGTTCATGAAGTATTTGTACCAACACCCTCTCACGTGGGAATACTTACGTGGATGGCGCCGCAGTTCCAACTCGATCCGAGCGACCTTCTTCTTCCACCATCGTGGTACCGCGATCCAGAAGTCCCTCGAGGGTCTCTGTCGCGGGATCTTGAGTCAAGCCCTCGAGCAAGCTCCTCAGTCATTCTTGACTATCCAACCCATTTTCAAGGAAGCATATCATAATGCCGTGCAAGCAGGCCATCTCGGAAGCCTTTCTCTCGACCTGCAAAGGTTGGTAGAGACGTGCAAGGTTACTCCAAATGCTGAGATTTTGAGGCAACTTCAAACCGTGCTGCAGTGTGAGCTGCCTTGGCAAGCCTTTTGTACCATGCTTACCGAAGCAATGAAGGCCACCAGTGGTACCGAGGACGGAACCGACCAAGTGATGCAGCAGGTCCATCTGTTGAGAGACGATCTCCTGGCGGCGTACGACAAAGACAGGGCCGATACTTTTGGTGAAACCTTCCACGTGAAGCGCATTCTCTCCGCCCTTGATGGGCCGCTGATAGCGGAAATAAATCTTACCTCGCTGATCACCGGCTGGCTCGAAGCTACGGATATCAACAAGCAAATGGCAACTTTGAAGCGATTATTGGCAGTGCCAGGATGGAAACAGCTCGAGCAGTCTGCACGAAGCCATAATCAACTAGACAAAATGGTAGAAGGGGTGATCGGTCGATTCTCAGCTCGAAAAGCGCGACAGCGTCGAGTCGAAACGGGTGAATGGAGTCTTCCGCAGCTTACCCGTGCGATCGCCTGCATCACCAACCAGCAAGTGCTCGACTTGGACCTGTGCATATTCATCGATGCACTAGATGAGCATGGTGGCCCTCCCGAGTTCGTCGTTCAGCTCATCAAGGATATCACCTCTGCCAAAGAGAGCAGAACAAGAATGAAAATTTTGTTCTCAAGCCGGCCATGGCAGCCCTTTGTTGACGCTTTCGGACATGGTCCCGGCGTTCAAATCCATGATTTCACTGAGAATGACATTCGCGAGCTTTGTCTACAAAGGATTACCCCCGATGTACCAGGCTCAGCAGAGGTACTGCAGCTTGTGGAAGATATTGTCAAGCAAGCCAGGGGCGTCTTTTTGTGGGTGAAGCTTGTGCTCAACGACCTTCTGGACAATGCTGCCAAGCTTTTGGCCTCTGGAAATAACTCACAGCGTCTCCGCGATGCGCTCATGGTTATTCTTCAATTGCTGCCCGTCGATTTGGAACAGTACTACAAGATCATTATAGATAGATTACCCTACTCGTACCGTTGGGAGGCCTTTTGCTTGCTAGAGGCTGTCAGCAAGTCACTAGAGCCAATCTATCGCGATCAAATGGCCGACATTATGCTATGTGCGAAAGTCCGACATATTGATGACATTTTCAAGTCGCGGCAGCGGAGGGGAAGCTGGAATATCACAGGCCGGTATACGAAGGAGCAGCTCAGAACACACTCGGGCGGCTTGATCGAGATGACTCATGATGGCCAACTTCAACTGCTGCACCAGACGCTTGTCGAATTCATCAAGCTTCCCGAGTTCAAGCACCTTGTGCTTGGAGAGAGGTACCGCATTGTTAAAGAGAATGGTTATTCAATCCTTGCGAGATACAAGGCTTTACAAAATGTTGGACAAGCTGCAGACTGTCTGGTTGATCCAGTAGTCACAGTGGATGAGACATTTCTACATTATGCACGCGAAGCCGAGTTGACCACCGGAAGCAGCATATACGTCTTTTTCTCAGATGCCACTTGGAGGCCCCTAGGCGCAACGTCAACAGGCCTTTCACCCAAGTATTATTACTTGAAAGACGCGCGGTACACAACGCTGGAGTTGGCGGTAGCCTACAATCTCAGGTTGCTTCTAGAGGAAAGCCTGAAGAATTGTAGGAATACAAGAGCTGTGCTTCTCTTTCCCATCATTTTTACCATGATTGAGCGGGAAACGCTCGACAAAGACAGCGCTTTGACTCTGCTTCGTGAGATGGCGGCTAAGGGGCTGCAGATCCATGCCAGTCACCCGGGCCTGCTCGCCTTGATGGATTATCTGCGCGCCAGTGTCAATGTGGAGTACTCGTCGACTGATGCAATCAAACCCTCCAGAGCATTCTTGTGGCAGAACGTGACAGTCCTCTCGGAACCTGGGGCCAATTTCTCAACCAACATGGGCTGCCTTGCTTACTTCAACGTCAGCGACAGATTTACCTGGTTAATGCGGCTTCACGGAGATGACGGGACCGTCCAAGCTCTTCACATGCTGAACGACCATCTGACCACACACCATCTCTTAGAGAGGGGCGAAGACCCCAACGGATTGACTTCGAGAGAACTGACGCCGCTCGACTGCTGGGTAAAGGCCATGCTGGACCACGGAAGTCTTCCCCATGAGGGGAAGGACGAGTTTACGGCTAATCTCCTGCTTAAACGCGGCGGGCGACTCAACGTTTCCACGAGACAGGAGTGGAACAAAGCTGTAGGAATAGCCAGCATCCTCGCTCATCTAGTCCCCGAGTGGCTTGATGGGGCACCTGGAGCGGACAACGAGATCCAAGAGGAGATTCAAGAGGTGATGTCCGCTTCAAGATCAAAACAGTCGAGGGTCAAGAAGTGGCTCAAGGCCTTTCTAGGCGACAAAGGCAGACGTGACGGATGAAGGAGAGTGGAAGAGTCTGTAAGTGGCCTTGCACCGAACCATGACTCCCTCCCTCATCTCGTGCTATTAATCAGCAGCATATAGCAATAATCACCCCTCCAGGAAGAAGCAGAAAAGAAAGAAGGGAAAACAGAACAGCAAAAGAGGAAAAAAAGAATCGCCGTCATATCTCAATCCGGTGAATTTGTTATATAGGAAGAGCCCGATGCGGGGGTCGAACCCGCAACCTTGAGATTTCATCAGAACGTGTTCTCGATTAAGAGTCTCACGCTCTACCGATTGAGCTAACCAGGCGTCACGTGACTTGGTCATTGACCAATCACCGATCACCGATTGAGCTCAGGCGCTTGTTGAAGAGCCTGAGATGCAAAGACTCTTATGAGCCCTTGCACAAGATCATGGTGAGCGACCATGTATTATTCTCGCCTCCTTTTCCTGAGACAACAATCGCCGTCATCAGCCTACGCGAATTCTCAACAGCCAATTATAGATCCATGAGCCACTATCTATGAACATGGCCAAGCGTCAGCCAGCATAGAGTAAAACAGTCTGAAGCAAGGGCTTATATGTTGTTGATACTGTCATTCTAATGTACGAAACACTATGACAAAAGAGAGAGATACTTGAAAAGGACAATGACACTCGAAACGGACAAAAGGAAGGAAAGTACTCAGGCTTCCATGTAAAGCTTCACCGAAAGGAACTCGTAGGCCGGGGCCCCAGGCCGCTCTTCTCATACGCCATGTCAACCATCTTCATCTGGGCAATGGAGTCCTCCCTGTCGACCCAGTGCTGCGTCTGGCGGCCCTTGACTCTGTTGACAAACTGCTCCAGCTGGTGCCTGTACGACATCCAGTGCGTCTCGCCCGGCAGATGGGCCAACTCGCCTCCGGCCTCCTTCCAGGTGTAGGCCTTGCGGGACGTCGTCTTGTTCCAGCTCTTGACGACGCTGCCGTCCTCAGACTGGATCTCGTTCACCTCCTTGATGTCAATGCGGTGCCAGAAGGCGCCGTGGACGAGCCCCTGAAGCGTAAGCTCGCGCCGCTGTAATTGTCGCTGGCCGGCGGGGAGGCTGGCGTTGGCGACGGGCACCTGCTTGGTTGTGACGGTGACCCACGAGGGCTTGATGAGGGTCTCGCCCAAGAGGGTGCTGGAGGCGACGCCGGTGCGGCCGCCGGAGAAGCGGAACGCGGCCTTGAATTCGTAGTCGCACTTGTCATGGACGCCGTCGGTGTACGCCTTGACGTCGCAGCTGAGGCACTCCTCGGGGCTCTCGCCAAAGAGCAGGCGCAGGGCGGCGAGGTTGTACGTGCCCATGGCCATGATGGAGCCTCCGGATAGTGCGTAGTTGAAGTGAATCTGGTCCTTGCTGCTGGCCCACCAGGGGATCATGGAGCGGGTCTCGACGCGCTCGACCTCGGAGGGCTCGACGAGGGAGCGGAAGAGGGCCCACGAGGGGTAGAAGCGGCTGTGGAAGGCCTCGAGGAGGACTGGGGCGTTGGGGGCGTCCAGCTCGGGCAGGTTGAAGAGGATCTCGGCCTCGGCGGCGTTGGACACGGAGGGCTTCTCGAGAAGGACGTGCTTGCCGGCGCGGATGGCGCGGACGGCCCATTCAAAGTGCAGGCTGTTGGGGAGGGGGATGAAGACGGCGTCGATGTTGGGGTCGTCGAGGATTTCTGTCAGGGGTTAGCTTGGAGTTCTTGAAAGTCATGAAGGGGTTGCTTGTGGTGGATGATATCGCATTGAGGAGAATTCGCTAATGAGAAAGACAGGATGAGAGTGAGTGACTTACCTTGATATGTATCCTTGATCTCTGGGATGCCGTGGGACTTTGCGTACTCCTCTGCCTTTTTGCGATCACGAGCGCTGATGGCCTGGATGATGACTTCGGGATGGGACTTGGCGGGGGTGAACAGGGCAAGGGGTCTGTGAGCATTTATGTGTTAGCCACAGGAGTTGATGATGATTACAATGGTCATGTTTGAATCATTAACTGATGTACTTACGCAATGCCGGCAGCTCCCAAGACACCGAACCTGATGGCATCGCTGGACTTTGGGGGTGTGGGTGGGTTGAAGCAACCCCAGATGCGACTGACGAGGGCCATTTGAGCGGTTTCTGTGTAGATTGCGGCTTGGTGTATTGAGTTGGTCAATTAATGTTGGATGAGATTCTTTTTTGTGTAAAAGCACTATGAATCTCAAGGAACGATCCTGTTGAAGTGTATAGTGGTTGTTGTCGTAGCTGATGAGATGAGGTGTCTGATGAGCGAACAAGCGGCATTCTGGAGGACGGCGGCCATGATGAATTTATAGAAAAAGCACACGAGCCTTCGCAGTTCCTTCAGATAGTATCAGCGAGATAACGATGACTCTTCTTCGCGTCCCGACAGCTGGAAAACGAGGCTCAACATCGTCGTCACAAGATCGAGGTGGGCATTCGGATAGATTCAAGCTCTTTGTGGCGTTTTCATGGCGTTTTGGCAGAACAGGGTCCCCCAAGCCGCCCATTGGCTCGTCTACGTGGCGCCGCCGAGAAGATCCCCCGGGAACCCACTGTGACTTGCTTGCTTGCCCCTGTCAGACCGCTGGAAAATTCCTCCCCCGTAGGAGCTGTAGGAGCTGGTCCCCTGCAAGGAGCAAAAGTGGCGTCTTGTTAGCGCCATCTGGGAATCTCTTTTGCTCCGCGCCGGCTTTTGGGGCTGTTTTGGTGGCTGTTCCTTTTCTTTGGTGGCTTGGGGGAGGTCGGAGGTTCCATCCATGCATGTCAAACTGCATGCTGTATCATTCGCGGCTATGTATTCAACGCCGGCCAGTTGCATCATCGTACGTGATGGCATGTCTCTGTATCGATTGTCATCTCAGGCACTGCTGTTTTGGCTCCAATTTTCTATCATGTTATTATGAATGCTTTTGTGCTCGAGATGTAGCTGGAAATGTGTTGATAAGAACGAGCAACCATAGTCGTTGTAAGCTTACAGCAAGAGCAGTTTTGCGCCAGCCGCTGTCTTCGTGGTCTCATGGACAGCAAGGTTGCGAATAATGAGAGCATTCTGCTTGGAGCTTTCATGTAGCATGAACGAGGGAGGACGGTCACTCATCGTCAGAGTCAGCATCTTCAGCGTTCATGATCATCATCTCATCTCGTCTCTTTTCTCATCTGTTATACTATGCTGAGTCTCAAAAGATGCAGTCCGTCACAGAGACCGGGACACTGGTGCTTCCTCAGTCTACCACTCAGGGCTGTCACAAGTCCATCCTGATTATGACCTCATGAAGTGAGCTTATTCACCTTCTGCCGTGGTTGCTCGTTACGTAGACGAATGCCAAGGTATTAAGCACCATCCACAACCACATCCGGCGGCCTCGCTGCAATCGCATGCATGCGAACAGTTTTATTGTTGGCTCTCAGAAACTAACCCTCACAAAGTCTCTCCGGCAAATACCTCAATAGTCTCTTTGGAAAAGTTGCACTATGATGCCATGAATACAGGAACATCCCTCGCATGAACTTTCTGCCCATTAGCCACCTAAAGCTCCAACATGCGAGGTTTTTGACATCTTATCACATTCTTCTTGAGACTCCATCAAGCCGTAGAGTCAAGTTCGGATTTGGGGGATTTCTTCTCGACGGTGAACCAACCTGGCGATTGTGCATTACCTCGCAAGCCAGCATCAGGCATCGAGTTAATGCACGTATCATCAGGGTGAAACACCATTGCTCTTGGTGTGGTGGGATCAAATTTTGGGTTCGTGGAAATCGCTTCTGACCCAGAAGATGAAGTGGCATGAACTGTATCCTTGAACAACGCGGAATCCTTTGTTGGCATTCGTTGCTTCGCGGCAGGATATCCGATGAGGCTGTTGGCGCCGGTCACTTTGTGAGCAGTAGCAGCTTCCCAACTGGGAACTTCGTTCGCTTCCGCCTGCTTCCCTCCTGTTCTCTCTGTAGTTGCAGAATAACTCAGATCAAGTTGGTGTTCGGGTTTAGCATCTTCCTCGACATGCCTCTCTTGCCTGGTAGGCTCAGATAGCGAAGTAGATTGACGGCCATGGATAGGACAATCAGGGCAACTGACGACCTCAACCCTCTCAAACTTTGGTTCATCTCGGGCGCTTTGGGTACTTGAACGATCAACGTGAGAGTGCCCATCGTCTGACGAGAGAAACAATTCTTTTTCGTGGGAGTACCGCTTGCCGATTCGCGTGTGCAGGATGTTGTTTCTGGTCGAGTCTGCAGAAGTAGCTCTCTCGGCCCCTGATTCGAGCGCGGCCGTGTGGGTTGGATTATCTCTGCGATTTGGCTGGCGACCTCTGCTTACTGAGCGTGATGCTTTCGTCACTTGGTCATGGTTGGTCGGAGGAGACAAAGGAATCTGCTTCGTATCATCCGCAGATGCTTGGTTACCACTGACCAGGTTGTTGTTAATTGAACCCAGCTGACGGTTCCCATCGAAGTGTTGGAGGCGTGTATTGTGAGGAGTGTTTCGAGGAGTGGCATGACGGTAGAAATCGATTGCCGCGGGCGTTGATATATTTGCCCGACTGCCAGGTCCCAAGAGGCTAGGGCTTGCAGCAATGGGTATCAGATTTTCTGTCGCAGAATCAGATGTGAACTTGTGCCAGCCATCATTCCGCATTTGTTGAGACAGAGAACGGTCCATGGCTGACCCGAACTGCTGAGGATCCGAATTGTGTCTATTTCTAGACTCCGCCCGTTGAGAGATCTGTTCGATATGCTGTGATACTGCACTCGGAATATTTTGGGGGCTAAGTGAAGAATCCGATCTGCCTCTGATTCCGGAGCGGCTTGCATTGCGTGATTTCGGTGACGAAGGTCTCGAAGGATGCTTTTCATTTTGGGCGTTGGTGCGCCGGGGTGTCTTTGCTTCAGTGGACGAGTTTGACTTTCCTGTCTTATTGGACGATGTATTTGATCTTGGAGACTGTGAATACTTGTAACTGGAGTTTTGGGGGCCTGGAGAACCACTCGAATTTTCATTTTCGCTTGCATTTCTCGGGAATGGGGCAATATCTTTGATTGCTGACCACGGAAAAGGCTCTGGCTTTCTCCCAACAGGCGTGCTGGTGGCCCAATCCCCTCCACCAGAGACTGAGGACCGAAACACACTGTCGTGCGGGCGCCAAAACCAACGAGGTGATGCCGTGGGTACGTCATCAAATGGGGTGGTCGGGGATAAATCATCAATTTCGTGTTTGATGGTGACATTGCCGCCATAGATGCGCTTTTCGAACGCATGCTGGAACGAATTCGATGGATACCCACTAAGGGGAAGCCCGCTATGAGGATATGGCGTGCTATCTTCTGGTGGCCTAGGATTTGAGCGTATTGTTTGAGTCGATACCTCCGACTCGTCCGACTTGACTGACTGTAAAGACTCTGCGGATCTTATGGACGTTGCACTTGGAATGTTGTTCTCCGAATGTTGACTCAACACCAGAGATGGTGACTGCGGTATAACAAGTCGCGGCCGAACAGCCAGTGGTGTTGGACTAGGCGCAGAAGGAGTCGGGACGTCGTTTCCGTCTCCATTACCAGCCGCCTGAACATGATCAATGAATTCGGATAGCGATGGAATGGATATAGATGGTGTTCGTCGCTTAGTAGGTTGCTTAGTCGAGGCTTTTGGCTGTGAGTGTCCGATTGACTGAGTGTGAGAATTTGGCTCGCTTCGTCTGGAAGGTGACGGTGCCGGTGGACTTGTCGGTTCAGTCGATGAAGAATGAAGAGCCATAGAAGCAGGAGGCGGGGATGAAGGAAAATCATGGCTTGGTTCTCGCCCAGTAGCAACTGGCTGTTCATGGTGCATGGCCTTCTGATCAAGGGACCCAACGCTGGAGCCTGACTTGCATGTCCTTTCAGGATTAATAAGATTTCGGTCATCCGCCACATTATGCTGCTCGAGTTCGCCGACATGCTTGCCCAAGGCAGTAGCATCTGGCCGATAAACCATCTTAGCATAGGGTGAGTTGGCGGTATCGACGACCAGCAACTCTTTTTCGCCCCTCCCAAGCAGACCGTATACTTTGACTTCCCCCTCTTGAATACCAATGACAGCACTGGTGCCTGCGTAGGTTGCTTCATCTTCGATGCCAGTGCGATTGCAAAAGACCACGATGATCTCGTCCTCGTTGTTAGAGCGAATGAGAGGCTCTAATCGTGTCACCCAATATGTCAACGTGTTCATATCTGGTTCATTGGGCATTCGACTAAAGTGACGGCGATCCTCTCTCGTCATCCATGCCATGGAAACGATGACCAAATTCGACTCGACTTCGAGAACATGGAAGGCGAACTCGAACGCGTGCCATGGCGCCTCGAACTTATATGGACTAAGATTTTCCCATTAGGAGCACGTTAACATAAAGTGAAAAAGGCACGCCGAAATTCGACGTCCGCTCACTTACTTGATATCCATGCCTAATAGCAAATTGTTAGGACGATCTCAGTCAATCAGGAACAGTGTACCTTTCTGCCGACTCACAAATTCCAATGGAAGTATTGCCGAGCCCGGGGATATAACCATCATAGAATCCACGATTGCCTTCGAGTGCCCACGACTCGTCCGTATAGTACAGAAAAGATTTCCGATAGTTGGCGATTGTTTCGCCATCACCGTTCACCACAATAGCCGAGTTGTAGTACTCGGGGCCCGTCGGCCAGTTGGGAGAAACGTCGACTTTCTCTGGATACCCAACCAGAACCGTGCAATTATATTTCAAAGCCATCGTCCGGGCCCATAATGAGCTGATACCTGAGCCTGAAGGCTCAAGAAATGGTGAAATATCTTGTAATGACTTGAAATTGTAACCTATGCGACAGTCAGCCTACTATACAGCTCGGTCAACAGTTTGGGGTGCGCCCGCTGTGGAAAGTATCAGAGCATCCAGTAATAATTGTAGAATATAGTCCATACCAGAAAAGGCCAGTTCGGGCAGAACAAGAACATCGAGATCTTCAGGATTTGCTCTTGATAGAACTGCATCGGCGCGATTCAAGTTGTTGTCAACATCGCCCACTTGGGGTGCAAATTGTAGACACCCGATCCTCATTCTCGTCGAACCGCCGAAAAGCCCGTACTCGAGAGTATTATTGCCTCGTCCTTCTCCCCAGTCTCCCACAAGTTGCAAATGTTTAGTGAAGCCTGCGAAGTTCGTTGCTTGCTTCAGCAGTCAATAGGAATTGCTGAGAAGAAGAATCAGATTAAAGACTCAGCCAGAAGGATGTGAGGGGTGGAAGTAGGTTAGGTGTCGAGTTTGGGAGGCACCCGATTATTTATTTCCTCTCTACACTGAACATCGGGAATTCGGGACGGGCGCGGCTTCTTGGGGCATATTACATGTACACTTTCCCCTTACCTTATTGCTAAAGGTACTAGGCCGGTACGTTAGGTACGTGTATTGCGCTTTCGAATGAACTGGGTAAGAAGGCCACGGATAGAGAACCCTCTCGAGCATGGCTGTCCTTCACGGGTTCGACGTCTCGATATGCATGTTGGTTGAGCATCTGTAGCACTGCGCGAGTGGGTACGTTTACAGCCAACGGTAGGCCTATATTAACCGCTCAAAGGCACCCCTGCTGCGTCCTTGGTCAGCTATTTTAGGCGTGGATTGGTTGAAGACAAATGTGTGTTGGTTGCGAACAGACGGTGGGTGGATTCCAGCCTATTAGCGCAAAGGAAAGGAGTAGTACTACAACTATACTTTCACAGAGGGGAGAGCGTGGGGGATAAGCCCACGTTCTGTCGATACCTACCTATTCCTTCAGGGGCCTGCCATCTATTCAAGAAAGCTCTCAGGTTATTATTATGAGGTGGTTGGAGTTCTTGTTGGTTCATGTACCATCAAGAAGGTTCAAAGCACACACAGTGGTACTCTCCAGAGGCAAAAAGCCATGCCTCAACTTTCAATTAATTTGAGGACATCTCAGGTATATGCAAGGCACCACACCTACTGCCTACTGAGGTAGTCTCAAACCGGGGCAGTTCATATTACCTTCCTTACTTTGGGTGGCTTACCTAGGTAGGTAGTAGTAATATTAATCTGAGGGGAGGCAGCCGCAGCCGGCTCAGAGGGCACCGATTTGACTGATCGGCAGCTTTGCATTGCGGCTCTTGAGCTCTCCCCTTTTGGCACGTCACGACTTCGTAAATTTCCATTGACTTACTCCGTACACCGATTTAAGATGTGGGAAATCATACATACTTAGGTAGCTATGGTATGAAGGTCATACTCTCTTTCTAGCAGGAATTTCGCCGCGTTACTATTGTAGTATTCCTAGGTACCTGGGTAGGTAGGTGTAGGCAGGTTTCCTCAGATTTGGTACTGCTGCTGAGCTTCAATTTGGGAATTGTATTTTTCTCTCAATAAAGTACCTAGGTACGGAGTAAGGTACTGCGGTAGTAGGTAGTTCGTAACCGCCGATAACATTGGCGGCAAGCTGTGATCACCTCTAGCCACTATGTACCTAACTACCTAGATAACGTATTTGACCTCCCCAGAGATTACCTAGTAGTTGATTTAGCAAGCTTGCAGCTCTTATGTATACGAACTTTTGAAGGCAACCGCTTTAGTTTCGCATCAAAATGCCACAAGAGCAAACAAGCCCATTGGGGCGGCTTGGGGTAAGAGCAATGTATCCGCTCGCTGACACTACTTCTCTCAAGCATGGCTTCGCGCCAAGTCTCCAAGTAGAGGAGTTGGGGGGGTACGTGACGCAAAGGCGCATGACTAAAGTGACCTGCGCTCGGTCCCGGCATCACATGACGTAGCCCAGCTTCAAGTCCATCATCATCTGGCCAGCTCACCTCCAAGCTTACTGCTGTAGCAACAGCTCGACTACCGCTGTGCCAACCGAATTTGGCAGCTTTCCTTCAGCGCAGCATAATGATCGTTTGCTGCTCCATCGCGTTGTTTTCGCCTTGATCGTCTGTAGCTGGGCCGCCATCCTTGCGGCTGGAGTTCACCTACAGCTGAGGCGCCTGTCCATTCTCTCACTTGTCTCTTTCATCTCTCTCGCTCTCTCTCTGTCTCTCGCCATGGCTGCTTGGACCACGATCCTGATCGCCTATCTCATAGGCGGCGTGACCTTTGTCCCTCTGGTGGTTGCATCCATTTTCCTCTACGGATACTATAACCTGCCGTACCGACGCGCCCTCGGCTTCCAGGACGACCATGACGATGGCAGCATAGTCCGCCCCGGCGACGACACGACTGCGCTCGACGAGGCCAGGAGGGCCAGGAATAACAGCGACTCCAAGAGGACAAATGCCGATGTCGATGTCGCCGCCGGGTATTTTGCCGTCTGCCGCGAATACACCCCCATGGGCATCAACGCAAAGCCCGTGGAGCGCTCAACCCCCATCGGCTCCGCCACAGTCACCCCTACGAGTCCGAGCGTCTACCAGACAATGTATAGGAGTATATTCGATCGCAAGGCCGCTGCCAGCTCGATGGACAGCAGCAGCGGTGTCAGTCAACGGCCCAAGAAGGCAGGCAACGTCTTCTACGTGGTGCTTAGGTACGCTTCTGCGGCTCCCTTTCCACCATCCGCACGCCGGCGACTTGGCGTGTGCTGACCAGCTCTGCAGACATGGACACTTGATGCTGTTCGACGACGAGGAGCAGCTCGAGGTACGGCATGTGATATCCCTGGCGCATCATAGAATAGGGCTGTATTCCGGAGGCGACGTGACCCCCGAGGGCGAACTATTCATCAAACGAAACGCAATATCCCTGACGCGAAAGCCCAACGAATCCGATCATACTCCCGACAATCAGGCGTCGAGGCCCTTTTACTTGTTTTCGGAAAATTGCTCAGCCAAGGAAGACTTCTACTTCGCCATGCTGAAGAACCAACAGCATACGTTTGGGTTCGACCACATCGCGCCCAACCCCAAGCAGTTCGAGCTCAAGTCTATCATTTCGCTTGTGCAGAAGCTGCATTCTTCCGAAGATCAGGTGCACTCGCGCTGGATCAACGCAATGATTGGAAGGATCTTTCTGGGCGTGTACAAGACCAAAGACCTAGAAACGTTCATCCGCGAAAAGATCACCAAGAAGATCTCGCGCGTCAAGCGTCCTTCATTTCTCACCAACATCATGATCCAACAGATCGACACGGGAGATGCTGCGCCCTACTTTGCCAATCTGAAACTCAAGGATCTCAACGTCGAGGGAGAGTGTGTCGTGGAGGCCGACTTGAGGTACACCGGCAGCTTTCGAATCGAGGTTGCTGCCACGGCGAGGATCGATTTGGGCGCGAGGTTCAAGGTTCGAGAAGTCAACTTGATTCTTGCCGTCGTTCTGCGCAGGCTGGAAGGCCACGTTCTCTTCAAAATCAAGCCACCTCCCAGCAACAGGATCTGGTTTTCCTTCCAGACAATGCCAAAGCTGGAGATGACCATCGAGCCCATCGTCAGCTCGAGACAGATCACCTATACCGTCATCACTCGTCAGATAGAGAATCGCATCAAGGAAGTCTTTGCTGAGACGTTAGTTCAGCCATTTTGGGACGATGTTCCCTTCTTTAACACGGAACACAAGCAGCTGAGAGGCGGTATCTTTGAAGGCGATGATGCAGTCAGGCCCTCCTCCCAGCCTGCCGAAACCTTGGCCCAGATCGGCGACGGTGAAATCCCTGACCTCCTCGACGCCGGCGTTGCGCAGGCGCCTGACGATGCTCAGCCCATAGACAAGAGCCAAACAATGCCAGTGATAGATGCTCTCGAGCCAGCGCCTAGTCCGCTTAGGAAAGCGTCAGACAAAGTAGCAAGTGCACTGCCGGCTCTGGCGTCGTCAACCAGCGTGGAACTCGCTCCCCCGACTCCGGTTCATTCCCCAAGGATTGTGAAGCCCGCCACCGAGCCCATTGTCGGGACTGAAACAACGCATGCTGATCTGTTCAAACCATCAACATCTCCGCCGGACTATGCCATGAACCACATGGCGGCACTGCGCTCCAGGTCCCAGGACGCCTCACCCATACCCATCACTAGGAAGCTGTCACAGTCCACCCTCGTCTCTCGGCGGTCGTCTTCCTCATCAAAAGAGCTGCACGGCAACGCTGCGGCAGAAGACGATTTGAATACAGATTCCAAGCCCGTGCCGCAACTAACGCAGCAATACGTGCCGCAACTAACGCAGCAATATGCAGCGTCTTCTTCCTCCGGCGTAGCGACAGCTTCTGATTCTGATCTCTCTCGCACCCCTACTGCCGGCTCAATCAGGTCCCAGGCGGGCTCCCTCGGCCGCAGCCTGTTCCAGAGGCGTGATCACCCCAGTTCTGGCACCGCAGCATCTCCCGAGGGCGAGGCTACAGTGCAAAAGAGGAATACCTTGGCAGCGGTCACCAATGCAGCTGTTCAGGCAAAACAATGGGGTTGGAATGCCATCCAACGGCAAAGAGAAGCCATGAGGAACAATGAGAAGACCATCGCCGTCGATTTGAGCCAGCCCATGGGTCGAGGGCAACCCCTTCCGCCACCAGGTACACCACTTCCGATGCCAACAAATGGAGGCACCAAAATAGGGCCTGTGCCCACGTCCAAGCGGAGATCCCCCAACCTCGTCCTGGAAGAACAGGCTGCTCTTGTAGCCGAGGACAACCAGGGCTCTGCGCCTTCGCCCGGGAGACACCACTCCCCGCCGCGGAGAAGGCGACAAGACAGCCAGCAACAAGAAGACGATGGCCCGAATATCCTCGTAGTCGCTGCGCCGGACGATTCACAACCCACCACTCCCGCCATCGAGGACGCGGCACGTCAGACTGAGCTGTGGAAAGGAGAGCCACCGACAACAACGCAGCAGGGGAGTGATAATCATGATGCCGCAGATAACACCACCCAGGGATTGGAGGCAGGCAATTCCGTCACCGCCAGCAGGCCTATTCCAATAAGCCCGTCGACCTTTGCAGAGCCGAATGACGACGATGACTATTCCGCATGGCTAGTGGACGACTAGACACTGGCAGGGACTTATCTCATCAGCGCTCACATCTTTCAAGTATCCGTTCTCACATCACCAGTGCAGGATACCTGGGCTCTAGTACCCGGCTGTTTGTCTGCTTGTTTATTTCTTGCTTTCATATCCCCGTTTCTCTTGTCATAGATCCACTTGTATAAAATAAATAGAACGGAAGATTGCTCCCTAAGTCGAGAGGGCGCCGAGCAGATCCCAGGCTATGTAGGGACGACTCATCTTTGTAATTTAGCGTTGGCGTTTACGAGGCGGGCAAGTCGAGAAGCACCGAATAGCATGGATGAGGTGCATATTGAATGGAATGGAATGGCATGCTCTTCTTCTTCTTTTCCTTCTTCTCCTCCTCCTCCTCATCGTCCTTTCCCTCTTCCTATTCCTTCGCGCCCTTGATATTCAGATCTCTAAATGCGCGGCAGTGATTACAATCTCTCAACTACCAGTCCAAAGAAAGGTCTTCCATCCTGGCATGCAACTCGTGGATCAAGGGTTCCGTCACTACTTGTTCGTGATGCATCTTGCTTCTGAGCCTTGTGCGGGTCCAGAAGACGGGGCAGTCATGGCTGTCGCACGCAACGTCTTCCAGAGGGCCGAGTCCTTCACAGCCTTGACAAATGCGTCGTATTTCGACGTATTTGCGCTCTATCGCTACCAGCTTCGATTGCAGCGTCAGCAACGAGTCTGGCGCACTCGCATAGCAAAAGCCGCACAACGACATCTCAGTAGAGCTGTCAACCTTTCTTCCGCAGACCATGCAGTCTATCGACTGCATATACGCATCTAGAGTCCGCTTCTTGTCCCCGTGCCCTTTAGTTCGCTGGATGCGCCGGATTTTCGGCATTGCGTCATACCACTGTCTCACGTTGGCGCCGACGAGGTTGAATATCCGCTCCAGGGGCGGTATCAGATTCTTGGTGATGTAATAGTCAGCATCCAGCTGCCAGTGAGGGTTGCGAAGAAGCTCCTCCGGCGAGACACACCGGTCGATGAGTCGAGCGCCCGGCGCTCCCGTAACCACCACATACGGAACTCGTTCGCCGTACTGTGGCTCCGCTCTGGAGTCTTGCAGCATCTTTCTCGCGCTGATCATGGCCCCGGCAGGTGGTAGGCCATGCTCAGAATAGGTACCTAGGCGGACTTCTTTGGCAAAGCAAAAGTCCTGGATCGACACTCTGCCATCCATCACCTTCCTGCACTGCTCCTGGAAGTAGTCCTTGACCTGGCTCAGATCTGCCGTCTCAAAGAGTAGCCTCAGTGCCTTCTCCTCGATCTTCTGCTCTGCCGGAGTACCGTCACGGCGGACGGTTTCTATGCCTTTGGCATCAAACTCGGGCTTGACCTGATCCTTGCTCTCGTACTTGTACCCGACGTAGCGTTTCTTGGCAAGCAGAACACAAGGATGGTAGACTTTTTCGAACTTGAGCTTGACTGGCTTTGGGTTCCTTTCCGTGATGGCCTGGGCAATCTCCTGCCCTATGGCGAAGGCCTCATCCCTGGATCGCCCCTTGAGGTAGATGAAAAGGCTATCGGTATCGCCGTAGACCACCTCAGCGCCCCATCGCTCCACTGAATGGATGTAGGCAGTGGCTCTCTCCAGCGTCTCGCGACCAGTCTGCACGATGCTGTCCGCAATTTCTGAGCACGGCATACGACCCGAGAACGAGGCCGATGTGTAGCCGTAGGTCACGTTGGCGAGCAACTTCAGCGCAAGCTGTCGATTGTTCAGCAGCTGCTGCAGAGTCTTGTCATCCCGGTCCTGCTTCATTCCGCTCTTGACCATGATCCTCGTCTCCAAGATTTCCGTCAACATCTTGGCCAGCAGGGATTTTCGGACCTCGGGTTTCACATACATCATGCCGTTGGGCGCAATATTAATGTGCTTCGCCAACAAAGTCAACAGCCCGTCTTGCCGTCTGTACTCGGAGAAGCCCATCTTACTCTTGCCGCGCCAGTCCGTGATGCGCCCCAGGAAAGTTGAGTAACAATAGTTGTAAGCAATCATGACGCTCGGGTAGAGACTCTGGAAGTCAAGCACAACCAGAGGGCTGCTGTAAAAGGCACTCTGGGGCTCCATCACCAACGGTAAGCACTCGAGAGCATTTTGCTGGCCGACTTGCTTGCGACTCGGGGAGACGAGCATGAAGTTTTCCGGCTTTGCGATCCTAAACATGATGGACTCGACTTTGAACTGCGAGCCGCGGGAGAAGACGGAAAAGAAGTCGACGCCTAGAAGCCTTGCCTGCTCGCTAGTCCTCGATATGAGCTCGTTGGACTCAAGAATCTCCAGGTCTAGTCGAGTCCGTGTCCGGTAGTATCTCAGGAGTCTCACCAAGTCCTGCGGCTTGCCGCTGCGATGCCAGGATGTGAGAGATCTCCATGGATAATGGGGTATCCGACGGTGCAAAAGATGCCACACCACATTTTCCATGGTATATTGGAGGAGGTTGACTTCGCCACGCATTGCCCTCCAGATGTTGATCATGTGCCTTCCTGTTACGCGAATGCTCGAGGTTGTGTTGAAGCCCCATCGATCATTCTCCTTGCCAAAACGCCCGTTGGATTGCGTCTTCATCCTGGAGAATTCACTGCAAATATCATAGTCGTACTTCAGCCTCGCCCGTTCGATCAGATAGCCCCACGAGCTTCCATGGACTTCATAGCCAGTCAGTATGTCTGGATCATAGAATCTGACAATCTCAACCATCTTATTGAGCAGATCTAACTCTGACGACTCTTCAGCGACTTCGTCGGGCACCGCACTTCTGATTCGCCCGCCTAGAGCACTGTCAACCGACAGAACCAATATTCCAGACTCAGATGAACCCGGCAGACCAGGAGTCGCGCTGCTCGTTGCTTCGTCATCTTTCCAGTGCCAAAAGATGCATTGGATTTCGTCTTCCTCAGGGTTGGGGACAAAATTTCCCCTTGTGTTTACGTGGATCTCGAGGCTCATCGAGCTCATGTACTGAGCCTCATGTGGAACAGCCGAAGAGGGCTGTTTCTGGCTATACCTAAAGTTGTGTTTGGTCCTTGGCGTTGGGCCGTCTATCTGAGAGAGCCATGGACGGATTAGTCTTGCTTTGGCCCTTTTGGGGCCAGTTGCCTCATTCTGAACCAACCACCTAGCAACCTCGTCGTAAGAAGGGGGCAGTTGGGCAATCTCCCAGCCTCTCCACGAGCAACGTTCCTTCAATCGCTGGTCATCTTGCCACATGTCGGCCTTACGGTGGATGCTCGTATCGTTATCGCGGTCAATCCAAGCGGAGACGGACTTGCCTGTTGGATCGAAATCAGGTAGAAATGGCAAGGTATTGCTAAGTAATTCAAACTCCTTGCCGGCATACTCCCGCCGTCGCAATGGAACATCTGACTCATTGCTGTAAAAAGCGTCCTGGTATATGACGTCTGGATAGCTGCGCCCACTTTGAAAAGTGACCTCGGCAACAGAAGGTGGAGGAATAGCATATGTCATAAAGCGACTGAAAGCTTCAGGCTTTGCCTTCATTCGATCGATTTGTGAGGCCTTGAAAAGTTCGGTAGGTTGTAGCAAATCGGACGGTGGCTGGAGACGATAACGTGCTTCATCCACAGCTGCTGAAGGCGGCGAAGATTTTCCCCGGTACGTTACATCATGCTTCAGCCTCTTAGCAGTGTTGTCATCTGATAATGATGCTGTTCGTTTGCCTGCTGTTCTGATCTCTGGACCAGTTACAGCCTTTTCGTCATGTGGATAAGTAAGTTGGTTGCGCTGAGCAGCTTCAACTAGCCTGAATGGTGACGGAAGTCGAGGGGCCCGGCCAGTCAAAAGACCGCTTGCGCCAACTCCTAGAAAACAGACGTCGAACCTTGCAGCCTCGGGCTTCTCGGTGGATTCGGCCATTGGAGTTTTGGGCGATGCCGCGTCAATTTTTTCCACCGATGGTACACTATGCTCCCTGTCGGACTCCTGCTCGAAATCCGAACCATCTGAAGCTGCTGCGAGCCAGGCATCTTCATCTATCTGAGACATCTGCAGCTTCGATTCGTCTACCTCGATGTTGCTACTGGGATCCTCATTTGGCCGCGCGGAGGTTAGAGAAAGCCCAAGTGCAGCCGATAGATTAGACGGGTGGAGGTCCTCGACAGATTGCAGACTGGTTTTGATGGAGCTTTCATGAGGCAAAGGTTCCAAAAAGGTACCTAGGCTCAACTGAGACCCGTGGAAATCTTCCTGTTCTTTGGAGATTAGGATTTCCACCTTCTGGCGATAGTCCTCCTCGTGCATCCATGCGTGTGCCTGGGACGATCTAGAGTCCGCCGACATTGACACAAGGGCCTCTCTCGGAAAAGAGGAGACAAGATGCTGTGCAGGTGTATGGCCGGGTGGCAGTTGACGCTGACGCCTTCGAGCCTCGGCCTTCCAAAGTCCAGCCATACTTGAGACTAGCTTGGCATCTTCTGCCGGAGGATTGAGAAACTCAGAAAAGTCTTGGTGGAGCAGTCGTTCCTTGATTTTTCCCCTGTTGATGATATTTTGGGCAGAAATGTCGACTTCGATCGAGCAATAACTCTGCCGCGGCAGCGTGAGATCATCCGTAACGAAGCCCACTGGGACAGTGCCTTCATTCCAAAGCTGGCAGGACGTGGCGTTATCTTCGTGTCGTGGAGGAACCGGAGATCTGAAATATGTCTGCGACGACTCGACGTAATCGCACCCGTACAAGTTGTAATCAACCATGAACTGGAGGAGATACTGGAGGTGTGCCTCGTAGGGTTGAAATTTCCGCTTCAAGATAACTCCCTGCTGAAGCAGATCCGCTAGCCGTGTCATCACTATAGGATTGAACATATAGATCTTGAGGAAGGGCTTATAGCCAACAGCGTATCCATAGAAGGGGATCCCTTTCACCAAGGTGATCCGCGCAACAAACTTGGCCTTGTCTCCATCTTGATCACGCCGGTAGCTTATGGCCAACGCATGGTCGATAGAGAGGTGCAGGCGGTATATGAAAGCTCCAACTATTGACAGCTCCTCTTAGCAATTTATCAAACTATTAGAAGGCTGTAGACCACTGCGTCGCATGGCTCACCTGCGTCTTGATTCAAGTCCCCGTCATACTCCACATATAGATAAGGAAACACGCCATGCACATGGGCGCAAACCTTTTGACCAAATTCCGTCGAGCCAAATATTCGAATTACTGGGACTTTGGTCGCATTCAAGAGGGATGCCTGGAGGTCATTGCGCAGCTGGGGGTCATGTCGACTGGGCAAGGCTTGATAGTGATCAATACAGTTCAAGCGGACGCGGAACAAGACCATGCTTCTCAGCGAGTTGATCCATCAGAGTGCGCTTGACTCGGTGACAGCCAAAAGAGAGAAAAGTGAAGTTGAAGTGCCTCGCAAGCAAGTTATCGTAGGTTTCCTGAGTGGACGTGTCAAGCTCGCGTCATTGCCGGGGGGTCAGGATCGCGATGTCACGTGCAGATAAAGCATCCACTTACCTTCCAACCTCTTATCAAGGCGTCTTACTCATACAAAGTATCTCGTACCTGGCTGCCAGGTTGACGTGCGGCTCAGCCGAAACCACTTGACCTTGGAAGTTTCGCGGCCGATTGTTTCGATCTTCCCTCCATTGGGGATCTCTCACACCTCTCATTTTGCGATTTTTTCTCAACAGGCCGTCTATTGGTAGACCATCACAATCCTCTAAACACATTGCCGCGTCACTGATTGTACGCATACGCGCCTCTTTGGGAATCATGCCGCCACCACGAAAACCCGCGACAGGAGCGGCCTCAAAGGAGGAAAATATATACATCCCGTCCTTCATCAGCAAGCGGCCGTTCTATGCAGGCGAGGAAGGAGATGACAACGACTACCTGAAGCATCAGCGTCGAGAGGAGAAGAACGAGAAATCGCAATGGTACGACCGCGGGAAGAAGGCTGGGCCGGCCGCGACGAAATACCGAAAGGGCGCATGCGAGAACTGTGGATCAATGACGCACAAGGCCAAAGACTGTCTGAGCCGACCGAGAGCAAAGGGTGCCAAGTGGACGGGCAAGGATATCCAGGCGGACGAAGTCGTTCAGGAGGTCAAGCTGGGATGGGATGCTAAACGAGACCGCTGGAACGGGTACGACGCTAGGGAGTATCGAAGAGTGATCGAGGACTACAATCAGATGGAGGAGCTGCGGAAACAGGCAAAGACCACTTCCAACGGCGACGATGACGAGGAAGGGAAAGATGACGGTGATAAGTACGCGGAAGAAAACGACATGAGCAAGCATCAGAGTACGGCAACAAGGCAGCTCAGGATACGAGAAGACACGGCCAAATACCTCCTCAATCTCGACCTTGAGTCTGCAAAATATGACCCCAAAACCAGAGCCCTGGTCAATGCCGGCGCAACGGCGGACAAGGCGGCTGATGTGTTTGCTGAAGAAGGGTTCATGAGATCCTCTGGCGACGCCGGCGAATTCGAGAAGGCGCAGCGGTATGCGTGGGAAGTACAAGAGAAGAGCGGCGATACCTCGCAGCACCTGCAGGCTAACCCAACAGCCGGTGCCTTTTATCGAAAGAAGCAAGCAGAAGAGGCCGAGAAAAGGCGCCTGGAACGGGAACGGCAGCTACTGGACAAATACGGAGGCGATGGACAGAAAGTGATGCCTGCTGCGCTGCGAAATCTGGCCATGGCGGAGTCAGAAACGTTTGTCGAATACGATGAGGCCGGCCTGATCAAAGGTGCACCGCTGAGAAGTGCAAAGTCCAAATACACAGAGGATACCCTGATCAACAATCATACCTCGGTTTGGGGCAGCTGGTGGTCAAACTTCAAATGGGGCTACGCATGTTGTCACTCGTTCATCAAGAACAGCTACTGTACCGGCGAGGAAGGCAAGGGGGCATGGGAAGCTGCCGAGCGTCAACGATACGCTGCCCCTGCATTGGAACAGGAGACTGAACCAATGACTGCGGACAACGAGGAGCCCGAGTCAGCAACGGACTCTCAGGCCACAAGGTCCAAGAAGCGTACGCAAGCGGAGATGAATGGTATGGGTGTTTCGGAAGCTGAAATGGACGAATATCGCCGAAAGAAAACCGTCGCTCAAGATCCGATGGCAAAGCTACTGGGCAGAGACGAACTCTTGGGTTGAGCCGTTGAGTTTGATACCAGGGCATCAGTCCCAGCGCGTTGTAGAGTACGCATGCGCCTCTATCAGGGCCTTGGGCATCGTCTTAGGAATCACCTACTACTATATTGATACATAGGTAATACAAGACGTCGCTGCCGATGTACCTGGAGTACCTAGGTAGGCACTTTGGGGGGAAAAAAAATTGGTACAATGGCGCGTTGAACAGGCAATATTTCCGTCACATAGGCATTGGCGAACTTTAGGTAAAATTACGTTTCGTGTTTTTTTGTGATTTTTGAAATCATTTCATTGAGTCCTTTGGCCAACGCCGAAAGCTAGAGGAGAAACCCTTTTTATTCCCTGCCAGTGATATCCCTCAGTGGTGCACCAGCTCCGTATGCAGGAGAGGCATTAGCACATATATACGGTGCGCATTTACTCGTCATCCTCCTCCTCCTCACCCTCCTCGCCCTTCTCGGCGGCCTTGGCCTTCTTTCTGCGGACACGACCAGGACGGCCGTTGCCAAATGGTGAGGTCAGGGCGAAGTCAATGTGCTTCTGGGAGTCGAGTCGGACAATGAAGGAGGGGACATTGACGATCTGCTTGCCGACGCGGATGTGGCGCTGGCGGATCAGAACACGGGCGTGGTGGATGGACTTGGCCAGGCCGAGCTTGTAGACGCAGGTCTGCAGGCGACGCTCCAGGAAATCCTCAATCTTCAACGCCAGCACGTAATCGAGCTTCATGCGAGACTCGTCGAGCACACCGACGCGGACGAGACGGCGAATCAGGGCGTTGCCTTCGAAAAGTCGCTTGGGGTCCTTCTCGTCGAGGGTAAGAAGCTGACTGCAGGCGATTCGCCGTTAGCTGGGGGGTTCATCTCTTCGAGGCGGCCTGCAGCATCGACTTACCGGGCAGCACGACGGATCTTGGACAGAGTCAAACCGACTCGCCAGACCTCACGCTTGTTGCGCAGGCCATATTCACCAACGAGCTTCAGCTCCGAGTCCCTGATCAAAGCATGTCAGTTTCCTTGTCACAATCGACTTGAACAGAGCCATGCTCTAGTTCAGTGGCCGGTGATACTGACAGACGAGCAGACTCGAAGGGTCGACGAGGGACACGCGAGGTCTTGGAATGCGCACGAGGGGCCATTCTGTAGAATTGTCAGAGGTTACGGCTCGGACGTGTCAGAATTGAGCATATGATACTCACTTGACTTGCTTCCTGGAGTGATGGCTGCTGGTGAACTTTTGCGCAGGTGATCTCAAGGAATCGTCAAGGTTGTGTGGATAGGAATTTTGGCGCCGGAAATCGAGCACGTGATCTACAAGCCACGAGCCCTAAGCTGGGCAGCATGTGCCATTTCCGCCGAAACCCACAATCCTGCCCTATCGTCACGGCGGGAAAAAAAATCCGCGGATTATCTAAGCATATTCGCTTCCACACGCCGTGCGTAATTTCACCCACGCCAAATTAGCAAAGCTTCACCTCCATCCTCGTCAATCCTCGAACGTATATCGACGGCAATTAATCGGTCGCGATGGGTCACTCTTACGGAAAGCGAGCGGGCACTCGAGTTGGTCTCATCATGTCTGTGAGGATGCGCAAGGATTGCTGCTAACGAGGTCGCAGTATGCCTTCAGCAGGGACTTCCGCCGCAAGGGCATGATCGCCCTGAACACCTACCTGAAGGTGTACCAGTGAGTGCAGCCTGAGGGGAGAAGAGAATCGACGACGTTCGAAGGTGACTGACAATCTTTCAGCGTCGGTGACATTGTCGACATCAAGGCCAACGGTGCCGTGCAGAAGGGGTAAGGAAGCCTTTCTTGAGAGTTGGGAGATGGGGCCGAAAAAGCATGGAGGAAGCTGACCCATTGCGCAGCATGCCCTACAAGGTCTACCACGGCAAGACGGGCGTTATCTACAACGTCACCAAGAGCGCCGTCGGCATCATCATCTACAAGAAGGTCAAGCACCGCTACATCGAGAAGCGCATCAACGTCCGAATCGAGCACATCCAGCCCTCTCGATCCCGTGAGGACTTCATCAAGCGAGTCAAGGCGAACGCGGCGGCGAAGAAGCAGGCCAGAGCCGATGGCGTGACTGTCCAGGTTAAGCGACAGCCCGCTCTCCCCCGAGACGCCTCCACGGTTTCCCTGACCGACAACCCTCCGGAGACCGTCACTCCTCTGGCATACGAAACTACAATCTAAAGGGAATGGTCGGTGTGGTGCTTGCTTCGGTTTTTCTTAAGGTGTTGTGTTCGGACAGGAAAGAACTCAGCATGTGACCAAGGTCTGCAATTTTTTTTATTTTGATGTTCATAGCAAAAGAGGCAATATGACATCGACAACGTGTGCATATATTCTCGGTGGCCACTTTCCTAGAGAGTCGTGTGGCATCCATATATTCGTGATACTGTTCATTTCTTCTCCATGAAGTTGCCTTATAGCCCTCTGCCCTCCATGCTAAAGGATACACGGTAAAGACAACAGCCGAAATATACCTGTGCCATCCATCAGAACTCATTCTGAGATGTGCCTCTTTATTTTCTTCTTTTCCTTCTCATCTTTCCTCTGGTTCGACTGCTCTGCTCTGCTCCGATTTCTCCCAAGACTGAGGTGTATGTTAAGCTCAAAGAGGATGCACTGTCAATCAAACGGATACTCCTCTTCACAGGTAGCCAAATGACATGCTGCAATGGAGCCTAGAGCAGAATATCCAAGGCCTCCTGACAGTGTTGCTGTCTGCTTGATTCCAAACAGAATACCAACTGCCATGCTTATATGCGACTGGCTTGCTCGATTAAGAAACATCTCCCGTCCCTGCTTGTTAACAGACGCGGGGCCATTTACTCCCTCAACGATCATGGCCGATTGAACGGCACCGTCCCGTCGCCAACACATAACATGCAAAGCATCAACCCGTGCGATAGTGTAATTCAAGATAAACCGGAAATGAGAAACCATCCTTCTATCAAGCAAAGCTGCTTTCCCTCTCGATCCCCCCTTCAATTACTTGTAGTATGAGGGTCGTAGTGCTTATAAGTTCTTACCCTGGAAGAGCCAAATTCATGTACAGATTAGTCAGCCGAAGCATTGAATCGTTGTCTGCGGAATAAATTAACACCGCCTCGGTCCAGCTAATTAATGGCCCGCTGCGCCCCACATGGTGACGATGCTCGCCTTGTCCGCAGCTTCAATGGCATCCTCCGAGTCTCTTCCTATCAATCCGAACTGTGACAGCTCTGTCACTCTGTGTGCTGCGGCCTGGGCGGATCAACATTCCGGATCAAGGACAGCTTTGCTCCAGAGAAGCTCTTGATTATTCTCACTTGACCGGCACCGATCGCTGTTCCTTCTCTGCCATCCGTGTTCGCTCTGAGAGTCCACCCCCCGTGTGCCTCCTATCCAAGCTCCGCCGCCGAGCTCGTCGAGCCGCGTTCCGCCCACCATGGCTTCCATACGCACGACCGAACACACAAAGTTTGTCAAATCCCTCTCCCTGGACCCGAGCTGGCCTGTATTTTTGACGACGCCTGCTTATCTGTCTTCGCCAAACCAACTAGGACCGATCAGGAGCTGGCCGTCAGCATCAAGAAGGCTACCAGTCCCGAAGAGATCTCCCCCAAGCGCAAGCATGTGCGAGCATGCATCGTGTATACATGGGATCACCGATCTTCGCAAGCCTTCTGGGCGGGTATGAAGGTGTAAGTTGGCTCGAGACGCATCTCCTTGATCCCTCATCTGCGCCCATCCTGCTCTGCTTTGCGCTGACCTCGAAATGTCCGCACGAAGCCAACCCATCCTTGCCGATGAAGTCCAGACATTCAAAGCCCTGATAACGGTTCACAAGGTGCTGCAGGAAGGCCATCCTTCAGCCCTGAAAGAAGCAATGGCCAACCGTGGATGGATTGATTCCTTGAACCGTGGAATGAGCGGGGAAGGAGTCCGCGGATATGGGCCCTTGATTCGTGAATACGTATACTATCTTCTCGCGAAGCTTTCTTTTCACCACCAGCACCCCGAGTTCAATGGAACGTTTGAGTATGAAGAGTACCTCAGCCTCAAGGCAATCAACGACCCGAACGAGGGCTACGAGACCATTTCCGATTTGATGGTGCTGCAAGACAAGATAGAGCAGTTTCAGAAATTGATCTTCTCGCACTTCAGAAACGTTGGAAATAACGAGTGCCGAATCGCAGCTCTTGTGCCATTGGTTCAAGAGAGCTACGGCATCTACAAGTTTATCACGAGCATGCTGCGTGCCATGCACTCGAGTAAGAAAGAAGCCACTCCCCCTTTTTCATTTCGTAGAGTATGAGTGCTGACTCGGGCGCACGCAACAGTCACTGGCGACGATGATGCACTGCAGCCCCTTCGTCAGCGGTACGATGCCCAGCATTATCGACTCGTCAAGTTCTACTACGAATGTTCCAACCTCCGCTACCTGACGAGCCTCATTACAATTCCCAAACTACCGCAAGATCCGCCGAACCTCCTTGCCACTGATGATGACGCTCCGGCGTTGCCCGCCAGACCGAAGCAGGAGATCGAGCGCCAACCATCTCCTGCGCCCGCCCCCAAATCGGACGAACCAGACGAGATTTCCGAATTCTGGAAGGGCGAGCTGGACCGTCAAAACCGCGAGTATGAGGAACAGCAGCGAGTCCTCGAAGAGCGCCAGCGCGCTGCTATCCTAGCCCAGCAGCAGGCCCAGCAGCAGGCTCAGCGCGAGTTCGAAGAACAACAGCGTCGGCTGATGGAACAACAACAGCGGGAACAGGAGGCGCTGATCGCGCAACAAGCGCAATGGCAAACCCAAGGTCGCCTGGCTGAACTCGAGCGAGAAAACCTCAACGCGCGAGCCCAATACGAGCGTGACCAGCTGATGCTGCAGCAGTACGACCAGCGCGTCAAGGCGCTTGAAGGCGAGCTGATGCAGATCCAGAACAGCTACGGTCACCAGATAAGTAGCAAAGATGACCAAATCAAAGCCTTGCAAGAGCAAGTCAACACCTGGAGGTCCAAGTACGAGTCCCTTGCAAAACTGTACTCTCAACTTCGGCACGAACACCTGGATCTGTTGCAAAAGTTCAAGGCGGTGCAGCTCAAAGCAGCGAGCGCTCAGGAAGCCATCGAGAAGCGCGAGAAGTTGGAGCGGGAGATCAAGACGAAAAACCTCGAGCTGGCCGACATGATTCGAGAGCGCGACCGAGCTCTGCACGACAAGGACCGAGCGACCGGGAGCAGCAAAGACGAGGTAGAGAAGCTCAAGCGAGAGCTGCGCCTGGCACAAGAGAGAGCGGACAACCTTGAACGCAGCAAGGGCAACGAGCTGTCCACAATGCTCTCCAAGTATAACCGTGAGATGAGCGACTTGGAAGAGGCACTGCGAATCAAGTCGCGGGCGTTGGAGGAGGCACAGAGCAAAATTCGCAATGGCGATTCGGACCTGGAGCAACTCCTGCGCGAAAAGGAAGAAGAGCTTGAGGTGTACAAGGCCGGGATGGACCAGACACTCATCGAATTGAACGAGCTCAAACAGAGCCAAGGAGAGACAGACCATGCGCTCGACGGCCAAATCGATGCGCTGATCTTGTCGAACTTGGACAAAATCAACGACATGATTGACTCGGTGCTGCAGGCCGGTGTCTCGCGGGTGGATGACGCTCTGTACGAGCTGGACTCGTCCATGCAGGCGGGCAATCAGAATGCGTCGCCATCATATGTTCTCTCCCAGATTGAGAAGGCGTCTGGCAGTGCAATGGAGTTCGCTACCGCTTTCAACAACTTTATTGCCGACGGTCCGAATAGCACGCACTCAGAGCTGATCAAGGCCATCAATGTCTTTGCCGGAGCTATTGCGGATGTATGCAGCAATACAAAGGGCGTGGTCCGCCTGGCAACGGACGACAAGAAGGCGGATGCCTTGATGCAGGGCGCGAGGCAGTCGGCCCAATCCACGGTGCAGTTCTTCAGGGGCTTGCAGAGCTTCCGCCTCGAGGGTCTGGAGCCGCTGCAGAAGACGGATGTCGTCATCAACAGCAACAACGACGTGCAGATGAAGCTGCAGAAGCTCAACAAGCTGGTCGAGGGTCTCGCGCCGGGCTATGGAAAGCTGATGAACAACAAGGGAGACTTGGGAGACCTGGTAGACTCGGAGCTGAGCAAAGCGGCCGACGCAATTGCGGCAGCGGCAGCTCGACTTGCCAAACTGAAGAACAAGCCTCGCGACGGCTACACCACGTACGAGGTCAGGGTTCACGACTCCATCTTGGATGCCGCGACAGCCATCACGACGGCCATTGCGGAGCTGATTCGCGCCGCAACGGCCACTCAGCAGGAGATTGTGCAGGCTGGACGAGGCTCGTCATCGCGGACGGCCTTTTACAAGAAGAACAACAGATGGACCGAGGGCCTCATCTCGGCGGCGAAAGCGGTAGCCTCGTCAACCAACACGCTCATCGAGACGGCGGACGGAGTGCTGTCGAACCGCAACAGCCCGGAACAGCTGATTGTCGCATCCAACGACGTGGCAGCGTCCACGGCGCAGTTGGTAGCGGCGAGCCGAGTCAAGGCGGGCTTCATGTCCAAGAGCCAGGACCATCTGGAGCAGGCAAGCAAAGCCGTCGGGGCAGCATGCCGGTCGCTGGTGCGCCAGGTCCAGAGCATGATTCGCGAGCGAAGCCAGGAAGAGGACCAGGTTGATTACTCCAAGCTTGGGGCCCACGAGTTCAAGGTTCGCGAGATGGAGCAACAGGTAAGCCGTCATTCGTTCCTACTGCATGACGCTGGTGAAGATGAGCTAACCGGATGGCTTCTTTTTTGCCTTTACCCCTGCAGGTCGAGATTTTGCAACTGGAAAATGCGCTTGCTTCCGCAAGACACCGGCTCGGCGAAATGCGGAAGATTTCCTATCAAGAGGAATAGAGAGCGGCCGAATCGACCGCTACTATACGTTGGCTGATGTGTACTTGATATCCTCACAGTTGAATTCGATGCTTGTACATTCCAGTGGTAGCGTAACCGTGTATTTCGGGTTGTTTACATTTCATAGAGGATGCGATGTGTCGTGATAAAACCTTGTTTTCAACACCATATATTACCTTGGCCTGTCTGACTCCATGTAGCCAGGGTGCTATCTCATCTCTCCTCTATCCAGACCCCAAGACTCGGCCTTCTGCTTGAGCTCGACATATGCCGCGGCGTAGTCCGCTGCCAGAGCCATGTCCCCCATCGCCTTCATGATGACAGCCTTCTTCGCCATCATCTCACACTGGCTCTTGACATCCTCAATACTGGAGAACTCGTCAAACGCCCTCTGGACCGCCGTGGCCGCCCTGTTCAGATATTCATCGCGCCGCATGTTAGCCGCCTTGGCCGTATCCACCCCTCTAATCTCGCGCTCTCGTCCGAGGGCTGCTTCGCTGTCGCCCCCTTTGGTATCACTCTCGGCCTGGCCAGCCAAGCCCATGTTGGCATCAGCAAGGTATGCATATAGTGTAGCCGTGAGAGCTGGAGATTCGCACTCGAGACTCCGTGGCAATATGGCGGTGAGGAGCTGTGCCGCGGCCTCAAATTCGCCCATGGATACTAAGATGTTGGATATTGCGCCGATGGCGGCCCAGAGCAGGGATATCAGCCGCGCACGTATGGACAGGTTCGCTGCTCGTAGGGCTACTGAAAACGCACGCTGTGGCCGCCCGCATCGATCCAACAGGGAAACTTTGACAAGGAGTGCTCTGACGCGTAGACATATGTCCCTATTCTCTTCTTGGAGGTCCGACATCATCTTGTCTACCTTGCCGAAAGCTGACGACAAGTCTCCACGGCGTGTCAAGTAGTCTATGTGAGCAGTATCAATCACGAGGGCCAGGTCTGGCTCGAAGTCGTCGGCTTTGGACTGGAGAAACTGGTCCAATAGCTGTTCTGCGCCGTCCAAGTTGTTGTGATGCAGGTCTCTCTTGAGTCGGATGAACCCCCTATACTTGTACCAATACTGGTTAGGCTTCCATGAGCGTAACGAGTTTTCGTCAGCCTTGTCGAGGGTTTCCATGGCCTCCCGATATTTCCCTTGGTCCAGGAGTGCGAGGGAAAGTCGGCTTAACATTTTGAGCTCATCGTCGAACATGGAATGGTACGTGTGGCACCGTAGGAAGATCTCACACGACACGGAGGCGAGATAACCCAATCCCAGCCTGCTCCAGAGGGACGAGTATAGCCCGAGCTGTGCCCCAAACATGCCCTTCATATTCTTCTCTACAATGATCTGCGAGCTCCGTACCATGTGCTCGAGAGCGGTAGCTATGCTGTCGCCGTTGATCAGGCAGAGTTTTGCCTCGCTCAGCAGCACGGAGCTCCAGAGGGTCCACATCCCAGCCTCCCTTGCCTTGACCCGGAGGAAGGCCATGGTTTCCTTGCCCGTGCCCAGCAAGTTGTCCGACCGGAGGTCCCGGATGAGATCCGGGTGTGCCTGTCCAAAGTGGAACAGCCAGTTGAGAGAGAAGTTGAGGCAAGTCATGTCCCTGTTTTCCCTTGCCGTGGCTACTGTCTCAAGCATCGCCGTCATGGCTTCCTTATAACAGCCAAAGTCGGCTTGCAATACAGCCAGATTCATCAAGGCGTACTGGTAAAAGAGCCGATCTCGGTGCTGCATCGTGTAGTCGAAATACCTGTGCAGGAAGTCGAATGCAGTTGGATAGTCCCCGGCTCTCCAAGCGTCGAGGAAGCTGAGGGAAAATTCAGCACGGTCTGGGGATACGGGATGCCAAAGCAGAGCGCGAACTTACGTGATGTAGTGCGTGAGACTAGGCACCAAGAAGCTGTCGTTTAGAAGGTCATGAAACTGGTGCCGAATTTCCATAGGTATCCTGTTGCCGTATTCTCCAGGGTTGAATGTTAGCTTTGCACTCATGGTAGCGGGCCCAGCGAAAAGGGGGCACCCGTCGGCCGACTTACTTTGCATCTGCTCAATCTGGAAGTCTAATAAATTCTCAACGTCGTCTATGCTGACGGGGAGAGTCCCAGTGTGATCGCCGGCCAGCATGTCGCCATATGCCACAGACGCCAGGCTCGCAACCTTGTCGATGTCCCAATCCTCCAGTTCTCCGCGCAGCAGCACATTGTCGAAGCTGTACCTGCTGAACTCTGGATTCTTCCGTTTCTGGTAGTGAGATGTCGGCTGTCGGTAGCGGACAAAGTCCTTCCAGAGCTCGGTGCAGTCATGAAAGTGCAGACGTTGGTATTCGAGGCGGGCCCTTCGGACGAAAGCACCCAAGGGAGAGTTGGGGGAGAGCTTGACCCCCGGCTCAGGCTGGTCCGGATCCAGCCCTTCTTTCCGAAGGTCGTCCTTTGTTCTGGGCAGTACCGCCGAAAGTTGGTCGAAGAATCCTTCAAGGGCATAGAGCGAGTCGATGCCCCAGAGCTTGTTGAGGAATTGGTCCCATAGCCTCTTCCCGGGTAGGCCCTTCAGGAACGGATAGCTGCTTAGCAGCTTCTCGAAGTCCTTGATCGATATGACCAGGCTGACGGCACGTTCAGCCTTTGTCCACCTCGTCGCCTGGCTTGTAGCAGGCCCGTTTGGGTCGTAGCCTATGATATGAGATGCAATGAAGGACAGCACAGGCACGACTGCATCGCTGGGAATCGCCTCGTCGACGTAGAGCTCGACCAGAACGAGAAGGCCAACCTTGGCCGGCGTGAGATATCGCGCCATGCTTGGCTAGCGCTGGTATGCTCCTTGGTCTGGAGTTGAGCAACGGACATCCAACGGCGGCCAACAAACCAAGACAGATAAATGGAACAAGTGAAAAGCCCCGGGACATAGAGCTCAGGGCTTCTCCATATTACAGACAAAACGGCAGTTCAGCGTGTGGGATATCGCGTTGCCGTCTGACAAAGGAACAAAGCAGAAATGGAGAGACCAAGTGACGTCTCTGGTCAGTCTCCTCTTGGTTCTTCCGTGCTTGAGAAGCCAAGCACAGGTGCGTGATGCTATCTGGACGCGATTGAAGACACGATTCGAGCAGCTCCCTTGGTATCGGGTAGGTCCCCAAAGGCTTATGTAACCCAACATCAACTTGGGGCAGGAGCACCTGTGATGAGATCTTGGAGGAACGGAGAGTTTCTTGCATCGCTGATTGGCGCCGGGATTTCTTCGGAATATCGACCATCGACCCACTTCATGCTCCTGAAGCCTGGACATCAAAGTCCTGAGAAGGATCGAGCGGGAATCTCTGTTCGCATAGTTACTATAGATAAGATTTGCTCACAGGCCACGTTTGATTGTCTTTCCTGGCGCCTCAAGCACCAGTTGCCCATAGATGACGTACATTCACTATTCGGGTCTGTAGAAATGGGCTTTGTTTATGAGAACTGAAGTTGATGCTACGTGCACAAAAGGTTTCCCATAGCTATGTAGGTATGAGAAGCTAAGAGGAGCTGAAAACGAAGTTGCGAAGCAGGTCAGTTTCAGTGGGATTGGGCCAATCATCACAACTTCTCGGATTAGTCGATTCAAGCCCCAACAAGAATATACACAGCGGTCCCAAGAAGGGTAGTCTACAGATATCAGCAGTTTTCCACCACAACCCCTTTATTCCAGCTTATTTGGTCTTGTCCTTGTTGTGGTAGTTGACATTCTCATTCCAGCTTTCGTGTTCCAAGTGGTTAGCGCACGCTTCCTGCTTCAGGGTACATTAAAGGGAAGAGGTGGATCGTATCAAGGGGTCATTCTCGAGTAACGAGCGCCTGGAGGACTTACAACAGAGTCTGTAAGAATTGTTAGCATGCAGCTCAATAGGACAATGGGGAGGACGGCTCACCTTGTCACCATCACCCCACTGGAAGTTCTTGGTGCGGATGTTCTGGTAGGGATACTCGGTGCGCTCGGGCAGAGGGGGGAGGTGGCTCCAGTGCTCCCAGTGTTCATTCCACAGCCAGTAGGCATTGGCACCGGCAACGACCAGCGCAGGGACAACGCCGCTTTAACCTTGTCAGCTCCCTCCCTAGTGATTCAAACGAGCCCGGCGCATTCGAGGACATTTCCCCTCATTGAACGTGGGCGAGGCGGGGAGAAATTCGCTCAGTCGAGGACGGGTAGCAGACGTACTAGATGGAGATCTTCTTCCAAAGCTCTAGAAACACAGAGTCAAAAAGCTGCTCCCAAGCGCAATTGGAGCGACGGGGCCTTTAACACTCACCAGTGGTGCTCTTGGCGTGTTCCTTGATATGCTGTCGCTCAGCGATGAACTCGTTCTCGACGGTGCTGGCAAAGCGGCGCTGCATGGGAGTGCGCAGCTGCGCAGCAAAGCGCGGGGCGTTGCGGGTAATCTGTCGGGCAGCAAACATCGTGGGCGGTTCGAATTCGACGGCGACGATTGAGTCTTCAGGTATAAAGTGCAGAATGTGAGATCAGGTCATATTCGACGGAGCTCGGCTAGAGCAGGCCATGGATGCCTCAATCTCCAGGCGCCATTGGCGATCGACCATGTCACGTGATCTCGTGACGTATTCGCGAGCATATCCTCTGCGAGCTCTCGCGATGCGTGGGGCAGCTCCATCATCTTCCCCGGCCCATATCTCCTGCACCTTGAGATGCAGTGCCTTGGCAGTGCGTACGAGCGTGTGCAAGCGACCAACACGCACCAATCCTTCTGATGTAACAATCTTTGAACGCTTTCAAGCGTCGGCTATACACGAAAACCCTCCCTTAGCAGCATTCGCTCTTACCGCCAGCGATATACGTTTACGTGCGGTGAACCTACCGAACCGGCATGTCCTCGCCGCGACACCTCGTGGAAGAGTTGGTAGACTGTTATAGACCTCGACATTTGAGCACTCCTCCGAGATAAAATGGGATTTCGCATCACGACGTGGAATGGTAAGCCCTCCTGGCTGACTGGTGTAGCCCTTGGCTATAGCAACTCGCTAATATGAAGACTCAAGTCAACGGCATTAGGTGTGTCTCGCCCCATCAAAATATCACAGTTCCACAGCAAGCGTTCAAGCGGTCGTGTATGCTCACAAAATAACAGGAACCCATTCGGGTATCAGCCATGGAGAGAAAAGCGTACTTTTCAGGTTCGTATAGCCATGAAATTGGACGTGCCCGAGAAAGGATTGGACGTGCTGCTGACATCGCTTCCTCTAGGCTATGTTTGATCTCCTTGAAGCCGATATTGTCGTGATGCAGGAGACCAAGATCCAACGAAAGGACCTGACAGACGATATGGTTTTGGTTCCTGGATGGGATGCGTACTTTAGTCTGCCTAGGCACAAAAAAGGTTTGTTGGTACAGCGTTGCCACCCGACTACAGAACGAGCAGCAGTTAACAGGGTGTGCCAAGGTTACTCTGGCGTTGCCATCTACACGCGAAACGCCACTTGTGCACCTATCAGGGCTGAGGAAGGAATACTGGGAGTGCTCTGCCCTCCTAAATCATCAACGCAGTTTCGAAACCTACCCGACGACCAACGGATCGGGGGTTACCCCAAGCCGGAGCAACTCTCAGGAAATATTGACGAACTGCTGCTGGATTCTGAGGGTAGATGCGTTATTCTGGAATTCCCCGCCTTCGTGTTGCTGGGTGTCTACAGTCCAGCCAACCGCGACGAATCAAGGGTGGAATTCCGCATGGAGTTCCTGCAGGCCCTCGACGCTAGAGTGCGAAACTTGGTCGCCGAGGGCAAGCAGGTAATTTTGGCGGGGGACCTCAACGTCAGTCGCGCCGAGGCCGACTCCACCAACATTGTCGAGAACCTTCGAAAAGAAGGCCTGAGCATGGACGAGTGGATGAACTTGCCTTCGCGCCGACTCTTCAATCATCTGGTCTTTGGAGGCACGGTGCAAGGGGATCGCGACGAAGGGCGGGAGCACCCTGTGCTGTGGGATCTGTGCAGAGAGTTCCACCCCGCAAGAGAGGGCATGAACACATGCTGGGACACGAAGCGAAACACACGACCGGCCAACAACGGCAGCCGCATCGACTACGTGCTCTGCAGCCATGGGCTGAAAGACTGGGTCACAGAGGCCAACATCCAAGAGGGCCTGATGGGATCTGATCACTGTCCAGTCTTTGCCACGCTAGCCGACGTTGTGACGGCTGGCGAAGAAGAGGTGTCGCTTTTGAGTCTTGTCAACCCAGCTGGCATGGTTGACAGAGACGGGCGACGCCTTCGGGAATGGCACCCGAAGGACATTCTGCCCTTGTCAGCCAAGCTCATTCCTGAGTTTGACCGGCGACAGAGCATTCGGGACATGTTTACGAAGAAGGCTGGCGCTAAACAGTCGAGCTATTCACCCTCACTGCGCGCCAGTGAATTTACCCCGGAAGGAGAGCCAGCAGGCGACTTGGCGCGCCCAGAGCAGCATGGGAGCAAGACCAAGACGAGCCATGCTGCTGATCATGGGCTCGGATTGAGCGACGCTAGGCACTCCGCAAGATCAGAATCGCTAACTCAGTCGGGGTCGGAGGCGCCATCGACCCCATCGTCCACAAAACGTGCTGCGGGGGGTGTCGATCGTGCTTGTTCGCCGTCTCCAAAGCGAAACAAGTTGATCGACGGCGGAGCTATTACGAGCACCACGCCTACGATTCGAACCACCACTCTCAGCAGGAGTAGCAGCAGCAATACTAGTCTCGGCGCCACGGAAAGGAAGAATGCCAGAAGCTCTCGCGCTGGCACAAAAGGGCAGACGACTTTGCAGGGCTTTTTTCAGCCCTCATCCACTAAGCGGGTGACGGGGACAAGAGGTGGCAGCGCCACCATGAGTGCCAGCGCCAACACCAGCGCCCCGTTTTCTTGCGAGCAAACAACAGCAGCGCTGCCCTCTGAGCCCCTGTCGTCACACCAAACTGAGCTAACCTCTGCGACTGGCAAATTGCCCCTAGAGAGAAGCGGCAATGATTGGCCAGAGGACACCCCGGATGCAGTGAAGCCAGCTTTGGAAGCCTCCACCCCTCCGATGGAAGTTGACAGGGTATTTGATCCGATTTTAGCAAAGGAATCCTGGTCGAAACTCCTCGGAAGGCGGAAACTTCCCCGATGTGAACACGATGAACCCTGCATCAGCCTCGTCACGAAGAGGCCTGGAGTCAATTGCGGTAAGTTGAGGCCTTTCCTCCCCTTCTTTTCCCTTTCTTCTCTACCTTGTTTGTTTCGACTCGTCCAATTAGCTGCTCCAAAGTGGCTGCAGCAATTCGAGCTATTTTCATGCTTTTTACTTTTAATCCCTTTACTCGTACTCGTTGTTCAGTTTGCTGCCCACACCCCTCTACTTTTAGTTGAGAGTGTTGGCTGCTAGAGTCTGTGATGGAGGCACGCCCTTGGGTACGACTTCTTGTTTGCCTGAACGCCGCGAGAATCGCACTCAAGCATCTCAGGTTACCACGTGCGCACAGAAGCCGGTGGCTGACGCTTGCTACAGGAAGGTCATTCTATATATGTGCCCGGCCACTGGGTCCCTCCGGCGAAAAAGAACGAGGCTCTGAGTGGCGGTGCGGAACTTTTATTTGGAGTAGTGATTGGAACGGATCACCTTCGTAGCATAGCGCTTGTTGCATTTGACACAGCTTGATTTTGGGCCTGGGACGGCCGTCATGAACGCGGCATTTTCTTCTCGATATGACTACGTCCTGTTGTGCTTGCTGCTTTCAACACTCCTCGCGAATCTTGGCCCCTCGCCTCTGGGGTTCCTCCCAATGGCGCCAGTTGTCTCTTTAACTAGAATTGCGAACCCAGTACACTATTACGAGCTGCTGATAGTCATTCTTGTCATAGTGATAGAAGGTGAGACGCTTAGTGCGGACAGAGAAGTAAAAGTCGTAAATCCAAAAGTTGCAGAAGGCAGCATAATGAGAGATTGAAGCAATTTCAATTAATAACCTAGGAGAAACCGAGACTGCAATTTGCGAATTTCTTGTTCGTCCATGTTTCTACGGCTACAAGTGCCCACTACCTAGGCGGTCGGTATAGTACCAGTTGAGAAGCATGAACCCTATCAGAATCAAAACTACTCGGCACCTAAGACACGCAGCTTGAGCTACATGCTTGAGCCGGTGTAAAAATAGCCCCAGCTTGCCGTCTGTTTTCTTCCTCGCCTGAGGCTCCCTGACCGTGTAATTATAGCCTGGATATCTCCGTGTGTGGCTGTCCCTTTTTTTACTCCCGTACACTGTTCTAAAAAGACTTGATAAGGAGTGGTATATTCTTCCAACCACAGAGGAGAGGGCTACTGTACTTGCAACGATAGATTAGCAATTCTGCCTTCTGAGTGAAACAGACAAGAAGGTACACTTACAAATCTCTGATGTGATTATGCTAGGATAGATTTGCCGAAAGGCGTCGAGGAATATGAGCGGTGCAAGGTTCATTTGTTGCGAGAACATGGTATCCAGTTTGCACCGCAAACGAAGCTGCCCGGGGTATCCAGCCTGGGTCTGAATTATTTTTTAGCCTGTTGGATGTCGCTTCATTGATTTGATCTTGTTTGATCTGGTCTTACCATGGAGACAATAAGGCAGAGTATCAATCAGCTGCAGAAGTTCACGGCGAACTCCGTAGTATCTGGCGTATGACAACTATGCTGCAGCCACGGAGTGATCATCTTCAACCGCACCAGTTTCAAGGGAGGGCTGTGGAAGGCTGGCGTCGACCAAGATTGCATGTCCTTGCGGGCGACGAGCGCGGCGGCGTTTCTCGGAGGATTTGCGCGGCTTGTATTGATAGTCCGGGTGCTTCTCGAGCAAGGCAAGTTTGATTTCCTCTGACATCTCCTTGTACCTTTGCCGGACTTCTCTCGATTCCTGGTTCCAAGCTCGTCCCAAGATTTGAGCTGCGTAGAGGCATGGGTTAGCAGATGAAGCTCGCTGCAGTGCAACAAACTTACAGATCTCATTATTGGTAATGCCCGGATTGGCAGCCTTGACCATGTTGTGACGATCCTTGCGGTACAAGATGTACGCATTGGGAGGCCGCGGAATCTTGGTTGGCTTCGCCGGAATTGAAGGCGAGCAGACTGCGGCTTCGAGACGAGTCGAGCCGTCATCCATGGTCCAGAATGGCTCCAGGCCATCAGGTGAATGCACAACACCGCCATTGGCGATGAAATACCGTGGTGCGCCAAGATAGTGTCGGTCTTCTCCATTGCCATCACGGCAGAACATCACGGCTTCCTTGGCATGTTCCCTGTGATGATATTAAAATCTAGCAAAAAAAAAAAAAGAGTCGTCGACGCTCAACTCACATGAATTTCTTAGCCACATAGCGTCTCCCATAACTATCCAACATCCGGTAGATGTTGCCATTGATGCAGAGAATTTGGAGAAAAGGATTAATCTGGTCCTTCAAGCCATCCCAAATTCCGGCTAGATAGACTTCAGTCTGCGTGTTTTGGGAGGCTATCGGCTGTGCGAGATCCATAGCTGCGTGTTGGTTGATGGATGCAATTTTTCTCTGGGGCTATATCGTAAAAATCTGAGGGTCGTGAAGATGGGAGATGAAAGTGTTGATGCAAAGATTGGGAATGACTTGAGATATAGAAATGTTTCCGGCGTCTCAGTAGTGCCTTGAATTGGGATTCGTAAAAGCTATGGGCGGATGGTGAGCTACAAGTGAACGGAAATCTGTCATGGTGATTCACCTTATTGGTCTACACTTATTGAGAGCTGCCAAGTGAGTGAATCTGAATACCCCCCAGCCTCTCCTTATTTAGTGCCAGGTCAGTGCGCCCTCCCCACCTCACCTTTTTCCCTTCCGCACCCCCCTACCTTAGGTTTCTGGCCGCGGACAAAGTGACTTTTGCTCCTTGCCAACGACAAGCCAACAAACGGAGGCGTTGGGGCTGAATCTAGCAGTCCCACTCAAGGCACCATCTGCAGGGTGTGCATCTTGCTGGTAACGATACGCCCACCGTGAAAATATCTTCATTTCGCACACCGGCAGTACTAGTAGTATGATCTCCGGATGTGCATGACGTTCGAGGCAATACCTCACCCCGAATGCGCGTGAAGCTTTGCTTTTCTGTATAACCTGGCAGCCCTTGCAAGAAATGAAACCACCAGTTGCCTCAAGTGAAAGTGAATAGATATACAACATCCAATATAACGGCGGGATAAAGCACGCCTTGTCTGTCTCCTCTCGCCAAAGGATCATTCATGTCTGAACGTTCACACGAGCGAATATGCAGTTTATAGCTTTCCAGACGCGCAAAGTTCATGGAAGAACTGCTGCTCTTTGGCATATTCTTTCCACGTTCCTGATTTTGAGATCCTAAAAAATATTGTGTACAGAATGATGTGTGCAGGATGATTTGCAGAGATCCTCAGCATGGTAGTAGGTTTCTCTTGCATCAGCTCCAGGACGACGATTGACTTTGGATACTGGCAGAAGCCAATATTTAGTCATTCAGGCAAGAACCAACATAAACAGCAGGCGTATTTAGCGGCTATCCACATACGTAAACGTACCATCTAAGTATAAAGGTGCCGTGGGTCCTTTTCCCCCAGGAAGCTCTGCAACTTATTTCTGCACCGCATCTGAGATGCAGCTGAGTGAGTAAAAGTTGAGGTGGAATTATGGACGCAAGCGTCAGCTCACCTCGATCTCTCACTTTCATTTCACCGGTAGACGGTACATTTCAAGCAGCCTGACGGAGTACCCACCCAGTCTAGGTGGCCCCTCACCTCCAACATCACACTGATTCTCAAATTATCACCTTCTCGAGATCTTCCTTCATCACTACTCAAACACAACATACCTCGCATCAAGTTTCCACCAAATACTGAAGTAAATTGTTTTTCAAAGCCATGTCGACTTCAAAAGTTCCGCCAATTACTGCTCTCAAAGCTTTGGAGCCACGCCCCGGCGGCCACTGGACAGTCCAAGATCAGGAAGGGGATGCTATCTCTCTCTCATACGTGTTGGATGGCGCAGAGGCTATGGCATTCGATCTTCGCCAATGCAAAAGCGAAGAGGATGTTCGAAAATATTGTTCCTCCTTTGTGTACGAGTACACTGACAACGGTATGACTTCTTTCTTCAAGCTTAGCACTTTTTCCTAACAGCTTTTATGTCTAGTTTCTGAAAGTGGATGGCACCACCAGCCTGTTGGTGAACTCTCTGCGGAGATTGTACACTCTCATGAGGCTGCATCACTGCTCTATCACTCGCAATCTCAGAACACAATGGCACAATACTCAGCAGGCCAAATCCAGCAACCGCTTCAAGAACAACTTCTCTTTGGCGCCCAGGCTGCCATGGTGTCGCCATCTGAATCGCAAGCTCAGGTCAATATCACATTTGGAGAAACGGCCGTATCTTCGAATTCTCAATACTACCAACCCGACCAATCTTATTCCTTGTCCAACGGCCAAGAACTTTCACAAGATAGTTTCGCTTCTGGAACTGGCGAGTGGCCACTCAGCAATGAGTTTTTCCCCATGGGCGTAGGAAATGTTCCCATCTCTATGCCGAACCCTGAAGTTGGAATAACTCAAGACGCAACTGCCTTCTTGGGTGCATGGCAGCAGGGCTGGGTTCACAACAACTCAAATGGCGCTCAAAGCTCTGACGGAGACTGGGACGCTTTTTTCTCGCAACCATAAGCTCAGTCTCCCGCTACAAACACGACGGCAGACCAAATTGAAAAGAAAAAAAAAAAAGGAAAGAAAAAAGAAAAAGGAAAAGAAAAGAAAAAAGAAAGAAAAAGAAAGAAGGAAAGAAAGACAAGGGAAGAGAGAAAGGGGGTGGGGGTGGGGGGATGTTTAACAACACACACAAGAAGAAGAGGAAGAAGAAGAAGAGAAGAAGAGAGAGCGAGACAGAAAGAAACATCAGGTGGTGGTTCTTGGAGTGGTGGGAACAGATCTATGCGAGGAGCAAAGGAGCTTCTCGGTGACCACTACGAAGACAAAAGGGTCGCTGTTCTTGGGGTTAAGTCTCATATGGTTGAAGATCTCAACGCAGTGAGCCACCTCCCTCTGCAGTTCACATACCCAGACCCACGACAGCTTTACAACTACGCCTCCTCCACCGTCGCACAGCCATACCAGGCCGAGATGCCTCATCTGGAGTATTTTGCCATGACTGAGAGCGACACGTTTGACCTCGACAATCCTTGGGACTTTGATAAGATGCTGGGCTACAAGGAGAATGAGGGCGACAGAGGTGTGTTTTCCTCCACAAGATTTTGACAGCTAAAATACCAGTGTCGCTAACGCTTCAGAAGCAGTAGTACCTGCCGCCGGTCTGCCACAGCCTAACAACCAATACAATCCTCACGATGAGTTTTTCTACACGTTCTGAATCGAGCGGCTTGAAGTTACGGTATTCGACATTCACAAGTCAGTACAGTACGCAAAGGGCCGGGGG
>NW_020194709.1:1358316-1361693 GCF_003025115.1 Trichoderma citrinoviride | reverse complement strand
ACGGGTCTTTCTTTCTTTCATCATCATCATCTTCTTCTTTTCTGGCCTTGATTTGGCATCGCATTTGCATACAGGCTTGTACAATACTGGTAAGGGAAACGGAATCTGGAATGGTTTGGCAATGGTTTATAGGTAGCATAGGAGAGCCGTGGTAGCAGGCCCAAGCCTGATTTCGACACAAGGTTAATGATACCCATCAGAGTTCAAAGAATCACAACGTCACACACATACTGCACTACATTGAATGCCCAGCTCGCACTACGACTCTTCTTTTCTTTTGTCTTTGGTAGCGACTACCTATTCATCGTCTTACCTTACCCGACTTCTCACGAGACAGATAAGTGATAGTAGGTAGTACCTAGTATTCAGGGGGGTAGTAGTATTTTCAGGACATGGATATACAGGTACATACGTAAAATAGAGTAGAGCCGCCTCGTCTGGGATTTATTTAGTTGCAGTGTCGTGGAGCAGGTTGATCAAAGCCAGTTTCGGTTCGATTGCATCAGGGCTTAAGGCTGGCCCAGCGCGTGCGCCAGAAGGTTAACAAGCCAAGCCTAGGCAAAGATTTTGCTATGAGGTAGTAACGAACACCGCGACCGGCACATATGAGGAGCCGTCGACTGGAGCCAACAGAGCGCCAGTCAATCGTATACTTCCTTGGCTGCAAATCGAGCGTCCTGCATAAGCTCTCGCCATTGAGAGTCCTATAGTTCTTTTTCCTCCAGGGCACAGTCCGCGTACGTGCTGCTATTGTTCACCACTGAATCTTCTCGCCTTTCCTATTCTTCAGTTCCCCCTCCTGGGTTTCCTGCGCCGCAGCCTTCTCTTCCGCTCCGTTTGTGGCCCACACCCGCTCAATGCAAAGCTCAAAGGGCCCTTCCACGCGATCCGTCAGCCCGATACCAACACTGTGGACTCTTTGTCTTAGGAGCTCCGTCTGGGGCTCGACAACGAAGCCGTGGTTTGTGCGTACAAAATCATTCCATCGAATCAGGACCGTCTCCCACTGCCCAGGACGCTTGGCAAACAGCCGATGCTGGTGCAGATCCGTCGGCTCGACGCTCTCCGTCTGAACATTGACGTAGTACGCTCTTCCATCGGATTTGACTCGCAATGCAAGATAGGTGTACGGATCAATATCCCAGACAGAGCGACCAAAGGCTGTGGGCGGCTGATCCGGGGTCCGAAATGCAGCATAGCCCGTTCGCTGGATTGCCAGGCGATCGGGGGGCAGTGAGGTTGAGATGTGGCCGTAGAAACGCGCATGAGAGGAGGGAACCGGGGGCGTGGTTGAGGCCGAGGCCGAGGTTTGCATCGAAGATGAAGACGTGGCAGGGATGAAGTCGAGATGGCTGGTGGAGGAGCCGCCGATCAGCGTGTCGGACATAACGACGCAGTTGCTAACGGAATCAGCGCTGTGAAAGTCGTACAGTTCGCGGGGGCCTGAAGGGCCTTTGACAGCCTCGAGGTTCCAGGCTGGCGACGTAAACGTTAGCCGAGCCGTGTGGAGTTGATGTACATCGTCGACCTCTTGTTACGGTGCGGCGAGATGGTGTACACGATTGCACGATCCGGGATGCTTCTGGGCAGGGCACTGTACCTATGCTAGAGCGCCTCTTGAGCTCGTCAAAGCTCCGCGCCAGGAACCCTCTGGCGAGCATGGGCTGCGTGGCTCTCATCATGACGGGCAGAGCGAGAGCGGGAGAGAAGCCGCCTTGGCTGAATATCTCGAGCTGGCAGAATAACAGCGGACGAGCCAATCGGCTCACCTGAAGTGTAGTGACATGAGAGATTCCGGACTATACGGATTAAGCAGCAGAGAAGCTCCGGGACTGTCCTGCTCGATCCAATACGCAAAAAGCAGCGATGCTCGGCCCTTAATCGGGAGTTGAAGGTTTGCCTGGAGTCTAGAGAAGAGAGAGAGAGACAAGTGCGCCGGCTTTCGGGTTATCGTTGATCCGCCCATTTTGCGCCGTCATTGACAAAAGTTCAACGCCATGCCGGCATTTTGAAGAGGTCGAATTCCGTAGGATGACGCTGGCGATGGCGACGTAAACCCCTGTTAACATTTTCTTCCGGGGCTCGAAAAAATACAAGATTGCTGAGGGCCGACTCGATATTCTACTGTCCGGCTCGCCAACTCGCCACTATGTCTCACGCTCCCACAATTCGTTCCCTTGCGGCGCCGGCTCTCCGTTATGGCACAGCAAACACTCTTCCAAGATGCGCCTTAAGGCCATTGGCAGCGCAGATGGTCCGGCAATATGCAACACAGCCCTCGCGCAGCAAGACAATGAGGGAAATGGATCGGGCAGCTCGTGCAGGCTCCAGCAAGATGACCAAGGAGCAGAGCATCTCGCAGCTGCAGAAGATGGCAAACGCAGAGTACTTCAAGGATGGAGGGGGGCCGCTGTTTCCAGGTTCGCACGCTCTTTGCGCTCAATCTCTACCCGGGGACCGACTCATGACCTGTGATGACTTGCTGTGACTCGCTGGCTCTCGACTGACATCACAAATTGGGCTCTAGGCACCTTCGTATCCCTTCCGCTGTCTCGCCTGCCGCTGAACCCCGCGGACTTTGCGCAATACCAATGGCACAGATTACGGCACTGGGTGATTGAGACTGTCTCTTTGCTCAACTTCAAGCTGAAATCCATGCCCAACTGGACGACTCGACCCCAGTGGAAAGCTCGGCGCGGCAAGATCGCGCCCACGGCCAAGGCGCTCTACCAGGAAGTTCTCGAAGCGTTTGCCGCGGGGGATAAAGCGACGCTGGAGAGGATTTGCGTCAGCGACTTTGCAAAGAAGCTCATGGCGGCCATCGATCGCCGGAATCCCAGAGAGCGAGTCCGCTTCGAGGTGATCAAGTACAACAGCCCGCTCTTCTACCCCAAGAGGACGGCCCACCAGATTCACCAGATCAACATGTATGACAAGAACCTCATGACTGAGCAGGCGGTCGTTGCCATTGCGTCCACCCAGCAGGTGTCCCGATATGACGCCTCCACCGGAGAGACTATCCCCGGAAGCGTCAAGATCCAGGACAAGGTGGAATATGTGGTGCTCTCAAGGCAGGTCAACGCAGTCACCTTCGAGGCGGCGCCGTGGAGAGTTTGGGGTACGACAGCGCCCACGACATTGGAGACGTATCTGGAAGAGAAGGAGGCCATTGACAAGGAGCAGGCCCGGCGGGCCGGATGGAAGCCAGCGTCCAAGTAGAAGCTCGACATAGTAGCGATGTCAACGCAGGCAAAGCCGGTGAATGAAAATGTAAATGTAATCTTGGAATGGGAGAGACAGCTGGACAAGGCAATGTATCACTAGTAGCGGCAAATATGTTTATAGAAAGTTGGCGGATAGATTCTGAAGTTGACCAG
>NW_020194709.1:532990-744962 GCF_003025115.1 Trichoderma citrinoviride | reverse complement strand
CCTTGAGGCCATCGACTCCATCGAGCCCCCCAAGCGTCCCACGGACAAGCCCCTCCGTCTGCCCCTTCAGGACGTCTACAAGATCGGTGGTATCGGAACAGTTCCCGTCGGCCGTATCGAGACTGGTGTCCTCAAGCCCGGTATGGTCGTTACCTTCGCTCCCTCCAACGTCACCACTGAAGTCAAGTCCGTCGAGATGCACCACGAGCAGCTCGCTGAGGGCCAGCCCGGTGACAACGTTGGTTTCAACGTGAAGAACGTTTCCGTCAAGGAAATCCGCCGTGGCAACGTTGCCGGTGACTCCAAGAACGACCCCCCCATGGGCGCCGCTTCTTTCACCGCTCAGGTCATCGTCATGAACCACCCCGGCCAGGTCGGTGCCGGCTACGCCCCCGTCCTCGACTGCCACACTGCCCACATTGCCTGCAAGTTCGCCGAGCTCCTCGAGAAGATCGACCGCCGTACCGGTAAGGCCACCGAGACTGCCCCCAAGTTCATCAAGTCCGGTGACTCCGCCATCGTCAAGATGATTCCCTCCAAGCCCATGTGCGTTGAGGCTTTCACCGACTACCCTCCCCTGGGTCGTTTCGCCGTCCGTGACATGCGCCAGACCGTCGCTGTCGGTGTCATCAAGGCCGTTGAGAAGTCCACCGCCGCCGCCGGCAAGGTCACCAAGTCCGCTGCCAAGGCCGCCAAGAAATAAGCGATACCCATCATCAACACCTGATGTTCTGGGGTTCCTCGTGAGGTTTCTCCAGGTGGGCACCACTATGCGCTCACTTCTACGACGAAACGATCAATGTTGCTATGCATGAGCACTCGACTATGAATCGAGGCACGTTAATTGAGAAGCTGGGAATAAGGGTTCCATCAGAACTTCTCCGGGAATGCAAAACAAAAGGGAACAAAAAAAACTAGATAGAAGTGAATTGACGACTTCGACAACCAAACATCGTGTCTCTCCATTTGCATATGTGAAGCTGTGTCAATTATCGCGAGGCTGTACACAGAGCCTTGTCGAGTGTACTCCCTGTATCCTGTTCATGTTCCATCGGCCGCCCATTTCCACAGGTTGTCATGTGCTGTATTCAAGCATCGATTAGTGGCTGTTAGCGCTGAAGAGAGCTGCTTACAGGCGTCAGGCGTGCTGTAAGGTCTGGCCGTCGGAGTGGAGTGCCGAGCAATGCTGACTCCATCACGACAATTGTTTGTGTTAGATTCTTCTACTATTTGTTCTTTCACGATCATTGTCATACTTGTTCGACATCGAAGACGTTATCTTGCTTTGAGCCTGTTACATTAATTGTACATTTTTCGTGATGACACCAAGTCTATACACCAAATTGTCTACATATGCTTACATGGTACCGTAAGAGAGGAATCGTTGCTTTCATTCAAACCAAACGCCGTTGGAGTATCCTGTGCCCTCCCGTAACTTGATGCTGCATCTCTTCGTGGATGAGAACTGCAACTGAGATTGTCATCATATACTTTGGTCGAGCTTGAGCTACGACTTCTTCGATTCGTCGGTATTGAGAGAACGAGAGTCGTCGGATGGTACATCGGGAACGACCTCGGCGGCTGGCTCTGTTGAAGGACCATCTTTCTGGTCGGTATCTTGCAAATGCTCAGATTCCGCGTTCTGAGTAGCTTCATGGACTTCGGCCTCATGAACTTCGGCCTCATGAACTTCGGTCTCATGAACTTCGGCCTCGTGATCTTCAACGTTTAATGGCGGCAATTGATCCTCTACAGCCTCGTCCTCGAGTGCATCCACATTGGGCAGCTTTCTCATGAGCTGAGAGCCATTGTGCCAGGAGAAGTAATCGCCCGCAGCTAGCCCGCCGACTAGAGACAAGAATCGTGACGCCTCGGCCTTGTCGAGAGTCAAGGGTGTTGCATCTTTGCTTCGTGGGGGCCCAGCTTGGAGAGACAGCTCTTGTCTATGGCCACCGTGTCGGCCTGCGTCGATGCTGCTGTAGCACAGAGTGTGGCCGTGAAACTCGAGCTCAACGGCCTGGTGGATCTCGGATCCCATAAATAAGTATGGTGCCTCGATCTTGGCTTTAGAAGGCTTGCCGCTTGCCTTTGGACTGGTGGCCCACGCCTTGGGGATGGAAAACCTGGCTTTGCTGGGCGTTCTCACAAGACCCTGGGTCAGATCGAACTCGCATTTGGACATAAAGTCCTTGACAAACTCCTGGTTTGGATCGAGAGGCAGAAGATGGTGTTGCGTCAGACGAACATCCACACTTTCACCAGGCAGTAAAACATCGCGGATATGTTTCGCTGCAACGCCAACAAGGGTTGAACCAGGGGGGAGGGAGAGGTCGGCAATGTCGGTGCCGGGACCCACTGGCAGTCGAAGCTGCATTGAGGAGGGTACTGAGTCAAATGTGGTGGGAGTTTGTGTGGGATCTGGAGAGAAGTTGAGAATAATGGTTGTGCACTGTACGATAGGTTTGTCCTCTTCCGACAGGGGCGTAAAAGATGCTGGATGGGGAAGGACAGGTGAAAGAAGTCGGTGGTGCTTTGCCATTGCAGCCGCCGATCGCGAGCTTTTGCCGTGAAGCACATGTCCAAAAGACGCAGTAACCTGGCAGCCCTGCTCGATTCCCTTCAGCTTTTTGGGAGTAGAGACTGGAAAGGAAACATCTTTGGCGAATTGCGCTGAAATATCGTCTCCTGTAGCTGCAGACTGGCCAACCGGGACGACGTATCTGGACCACTGCTGGAGCTTGTTCTTCCAGGACATGCTTCTGTTTTCTCTTTGATGGCTGATAAAAGTTCCGTCCTGAGGTTTCTTGCTTTCTGATGGTGCGATGATATGGACGCTGCTTTGCTGCTCCTCGGTTGGCTGCTCTAAGAGAAGTCGCAACGCAACATCGGCAGGGGTTTCAGTATTTTTGGCGTCCTCACCCGAGGAAGAGAGGTCTTGCTTCTCTAACCAGGAGATTTCGAGTTCCTACATTTTTCCTTTCGTCAGCCTGGAAGAAGCCCGGTAGAATTCATATCAAACATACCTTATCTTTTTCATTGTACTCGATATGTGTCTTGGTGATGCGTTCAAGTTCTTGAAGTAAACTATCGTCCAGGTTGTGCTCTTGGAAGTGATCTGAAGGGATCTTTTGAGACCGAATCGACTTGACCACTTCGTCAAGGTGAGTTAGGATGACAGGGATGGTCGACTTTCGGGCGTAGATGTTGATTCGGCAATCATCAAAATTTGTGGTAATTTTCTCCCTGTTAGACTGGTATAAGAAGTCTTGGGACAGCTGCTCGAGTACCACGCTATTGGGAGCTATGACGGGGACTGTCAGTTAGGTATCACGCCTGGCCCTGTAAGTAACGATCCAGACTTACGGGCGATGAGTTCAAAGACGCGTGGCTCTAGCCAGAGAAGAGTCCTGCCCAGACCCTCCACCTGCTCTTGAACTTCCAAATTCCACAGAAGTTGCATGATCATGATCACTTGCCGCTGCTTCGGCCGGAGAGGCCCCCAATGGTCCGGCTTTGCAGCCACCCATGGGCCCTGTTTGACGATCCAGGGATAAGTGACCGGCTTCCCCAAACCTTGTTGGGACATTTCCAGACGCTTCTGGATGAAGTATCTGGTAAGCTGATTATGGTTGAAGCCTTCCAGCAGCGTGTTTGCCAGGGTGTCGAAGTCTTGCATTGGCAAGATTGTCTTGTCGACGGGCCGTAGGTTGTCGATATTCGTCAGCGCCTCTTCCATTGCTTCTTGGCCATTCTCGTCCGCCTGGTCAACCATGCCGTCCCTTTCGGAGTCAAGCTCGACTGTGGCTTCTGTCGCCTCTTGTTGAACTCTTCGCACGGACCTCTTGGGCCTCTTCATCTCGTTGGGGTTCTTCAGCATGATGGCGTCGATGTGTTCTCCAAGAGCGGCAACGGGGACGCTCCTGGATTGCACGAGCTCGTCACGGTAATCTTTCCTATACCTCGGCCTCCTCTTGTGCCTAGGACGGCTGACTTCTGTAGAAACGGCATCTGCGGACGCCTGCTCTAGGTCATGGGGCTTCTCGAATAGCAACTCTTCGGCGGGAGCCTCTTCTGCGAAAAGCTCCTCTTCTGCATGTTCGTCCGCAAGCTCTTCTGGGAGCTCTTCCGGAGGTTCAGCGACTGCGACGTCCTCCAAATTCTGCGCAGCTTTCACCTCTCTCTCCGTCTGCTTTTCGGTAGGGGATGCTGCCAGTCCCCAATCAGGGACATCCTCTTTTTGACGGCGCCATGGTTTTCGGCTCGATCGCCCCTTGGACGCCTTGGTGGTCGGTTTTTTGGTCGACTTGTCAAACTCGCGTTTGCTTATTCTCCCCGAAATCAGCGCCTCAATCTTCTCTTTGCTATGAATGACGGGATCGGAGCTGTAGCATCGTTGTTGGCTCCATTCTCGTCGGCTGTGTAAGCTGAGGCTGCTCAGCGTCGTTCTGGCGAGGGGTATCGACGAGGCGAGTCGGTTAGCGAGACAGGCATGCGGCACGTTCGCCGCTCTGGAAAGCATTGATAGATTGAATTGGACGTGCCATAAACGAGCGACACGACTTTGTGGTAAAAGCAAGGATTTATAGAGAGCTCTTCGCTTTCGGCCGGCTGAACGACGCTCTAATCAGCAGTGCAAGAGGTCCTGAAATTTTGTGATAAGCGGTTATCGATAACCGATAAGGCGCATTCACCGAGGCCAATTTACTCGACAATGCAATTAGACGCGTCTCGGCCTCTTGCGGCGCGTCTCCCCTCCAAAGGCTGCACAGAGCCCCTCGTCCACATCCCAGAAGCTGCCGGTCATCTGTTGGATTTCACCAGCAGAACTCGTTCCGCAGTTGTTTTGTTTGTGTATCGCTCAGACTTCCATCGCTTGCGCCTTCGACCATGCCACCCTCCCAAAGGAGACGCCGTGCAGTGGGTTTCAATTCCAGCAGCTCTTCTTTCCCCTCCGTCTAACGATCAGATGTTTAGGTTGAGGATGAGGACATGGAAGAGGATGCTCGTCCACGACAGCGTCAACACAGAGAAGCTTCAGATGCTGAACAAGACGAAGAAGCGTCCGACGACGAAGCAGAAACGAATGGTGCCTCCTCCAGTGTCGACGAACAGATGGCCAAGAAGCTGGTTCGATATGCCATCTCTTGCGAATATTCAAGAACGGCGATACGGAGGGATGGAATCAAGGAGCGAGGTACTACATCCGAAGCGGCGGCCACCTGCATGGAGAAGGCGGGAAACTGGAGAAGACAGTCGGCTAATCGAGCTACGATATAGTTCTTGGAAAGCAGGGCCGTTCATTCAGAAGAGTCTTTGCGCTGGCACAGACACAATTGAGGACAATCTGGGGCATGGAGCTGCGCGAGCTGCCCGTTCGAGAGAAAACGACGCTGCATGAAAAGAGACAAGGTATTTACTGCTCTTCCGAACTTGGTGGCTATCGAAGCTTCCCGGAAACTGTATAAATAGCTGACTGTGACGATTCGCAGCCATGAAATCAAACGCACAGCCGAAGTCCGGATCAGGCGCCTACATCCTAACTTCGACATTACCGGATGAATTCCGAAGCGCCTCGATCCTAGCGCCATCCAAAGTCCCGAGCGCTGAGCAGGAAGCGACCTATGCTGCGTTTTACACAATGGTGGTGTCATTCATATGGCTGAATGGCGGAGAGCTCAGCGAGCAGAAGCTGCAGAGGTATCTCACGAGGCTCAACGCCGATCGGATGGTGTCGAGAGAGCGAACAGAAGTCGTCCTCAAGCGGATGGAGAAACAGGGGTACGTGATGAAGAAGGTCGACCGGCCGCCGGTCGGCTACGATGGCGACCAAACCATCAGCTGGCACGTCGGCCCTCGAGCAAAAGAAGAAATAGGATTGGACGGCGTCATGGGGCTGGTGCGCGAGGTCTACGGCCACCCCGATGATGATTCCTTTGACAAGAAGCTCCGGTCGAGTCTCGGAATTAAGAGTAGACCACTCGCGGAGGAGGATCACGGTGATGTTGGCATGACGAACGGAATGTAGTGTAGGCGACGATACCAGGCGGCGTTTGTGATTAAAGGAGCCCAGAAGCGTCTCTTGTTTTCTTGATTCCCTTGCCTTCCCTTGTTCATGTCTTCAGATTTCAGACAGTGCCTGTCTCATCAATGGCTCCGGGCCTCTGAAGCCATGGCTGTATTAAAGAGGGTATCTCTCGTTGTATATGTCCGTGTGCCTGTCCCATGACGCCGTTCTGATGTGCAAACAGTTATGCGATGTATATACAATTTTCAATTCACCAAAAACACTCGCCGTCCGTGGTCACGTCTCTGTCGCAACTCGCTTTGAAATCGACTATCAATCCTCTCGGGGCGGCGGAGGACCGCATGGTTGGATCATTTTCTGCAAGATGAGGTCAGCCAAATTCCAGGCCTTTCCCGCCTTTGTTTGTCCATCGCATCAAGGCAGGCGGGTTACATACCCTGATCAGTTGCGCCCGCATCTTTGTCAATGGCTCGTTCTCAGCCAGCGAGATGTATGTGAGGAGCGGTCGGTGGCCGACGATGGAGGAGTAGGTGTCGCGCTGGATATTGGTCCGCCACTCCCAGCTAGACGTGTCAGGATGGCCGGTTCCGACGTACTTGGCCTGAAGCCGTTCGAGTTCTTGTTGGTTGCGAAGCTTGTCGGCCTAGAAAGCAGGGGAGACAGAGTTTAGCAGACGCGATTGGGCGTTGTACAGGCAATATTCCGCAAAGTGCTTGCTTACCATGATTCCAATTAGAGGATATGGTTAGGAGTCGTGTTGATTATAAAGATCAATATCTTCGAGAAGCTTTCGAATAAAGCGAGCGACGGTTGGGTGCAGCAAGAAAACCACTTTGGATCAACAGGCGCAGCTAGAGTTGGCAGCAATAGACCGAGCTGCGCGAACCGGTGAGTGGGATATCTTCGGCTGAATATGGGCAGATCCCCGGCAAGCTTCGGTTCTGCAAGATGAGGTCAGCGATTGGCCGATGTGTTGACACATGCCATTTTGAGCACCATGCAGCTCTGCGCCATCTTTAACTTGATGCTGTACCTTTTCAAGAGCATTCACCTGCTAGACCTCAGAACGAAACTTTATCTTACCCAACAAATACAGGGCTTTTCCTCGGTTTCAAACTCATCCCAACTCCTCTGTCTTTACCGTATTTTACCTCAGCTACTACCGCAAGGAATCACGTCTTTATTGCTCGTGGTATACCCTGGACCTTTGGTTGGACCAACTACACGACTTTCTCTTTTTCAGCTTACTCAGAAATACCTTAGCCTTCACCTGCCACTATCGGGACTCAGAGTGAACGCAAGCGCGTCTCATCGAAGAGATCGAAGAGAGAGCGATTCCAAAACACGGCGTCCTTTTATTATTCTACCATTCTTTACAAGTATTCATCAAAACATTGTTCTGAAAAGCCGGTCTTTCCATTCAACCCGCTGAGGGTAGTTTTCACAGCCATGGCTCAGCCAGCCACCACCCCAGAGCATTGGACAGAGCTCATCGCCGCCAGAAGGCAGAGGAGACTTCTCACGGAACAAGTCGAAGCGTTGAAGCGCTCTTGCACAAGCGAGTGTGGCAAGAGACACGTGTCGGAGTGCCCAAAATGCTGGCCTCTGGTCATTGACAAGATGCGCCAGAGGTATATCGAGAGTCCAGACCGCGAATGGTTCACGTATAGGAAAGCGTTCCACCAGGAGCTGGAAGGACTCTTTGCAGACGCGAAGGAGCACAGGATAAGCATCCGGCAAATCGAGGCGCGAATAGAGTCCGAAAAAGAAGCGTGGTATCGATGGATCCTGCGGAAGCACGGCGAGTTCCTCGTCACCTGCGACGATGACTATGTTCACGATGAGCTGAGGGGCATGCTGGACGACCCGGACCGGTCGCGCGACGAAGTCGTGGAGATGATGTGGCGCGGGATCGGGAAGCCGCCCGACTGGGCCGAGCGCGTGGACGCTTTTGCAGCCAAGGTTGCTGCCGCGGGAGGGAACCCGGCCGCCCTGAAGAAGCTCTACGTGGAGGAGTTCTTCATGAACAAGGAGACGGGCGAGCCTCTGCAAGACTCTAAACCGTACTTGGACGAGTACATGGCCAACGAGAACATGGGTATCGAGGAGATTCTTGGAAAGATCATGAAGGATGCGCAAGAGAGCAAGAATCTGCGGCCGCAGCGAGACATGCACACGGCGCGGCTGGACGATCTTCGTAGAGCCAAGATGGCCGATGAGTTGAACAAGAAGCAACAGGCTAAGAGCCAGGCGCAAGCAGCACAGGAGCGGGTAGTGGGCGAGGATCTCTACAATTTACCGCCATGTCTGGTATGCAAGAAGACTCTGGATACGCACGACGTCTTTTCCTGCCCCATATGCCAGGCTGTCACTCAGATGGGGGGCAAGAAGGAGCTCACGGTTTTCTGTTCCGAGGAGTGCCATGCAGCTGGATTCGTATGTATTCTCATTCCCCTTCTTCAGATTGCGATGATTACGAAGAGTGGCAGCTGCTAACTTTGTGTCTTCTGCAGGACGACCACACCAACGAGGCGCATGCCTGCGCAAGCGGAGACAACTGCGTGCAGGATCGCAGCGATGGACAACAGGACGAGGACGTTGAAATGGATGACGGGACTGCTCAGGATGGCTTCATCTGCAGAGAGTGCCTGGAGCTGAAGCGAGTGACGGCGTTTTGCTCAGAGCGCTGCGCGTTTGAAAACATCGTCAGCCACTACAAGAAGGAGCACGAGGCCAAGGCAGATGCCGATGAAGTTTCCAGCCTGGTCCGCCCGATGCTGGAGACGCTTGAGTCGATTCTCCGGCGAGAGAATCCCGGGCTGCACATGGAGTGGTTGTTTTAGGGCTTGATACGCGGGCGTTTTCTGTTCACAGCTGTATGATTACGGAGTACAGACGGGTGTTGTTGTCACGGGGTGTTACTGAGTTCTTTGGAATCGGATATTGCGTTCTCTTCGGTGCCATATGTCAGATACCGACTTAGGTAGAGATCATCTATTGAAGTCTAGGGATTGATAAACGGGCGTTCTTGTTCTGGGAATATGCCTGCATCTTGAGAGGACAGCGCCGCGTATGGAGGTCACCATGCTAGCTATATAAGTACCTATAATTAGCGTGGCTAGCAACGGGTTCTATGGTCTAACGGTTATGACTCCGGATTTTGATTCCGGCAGCGAGGGTTCGACTCCCTCTAGAACCTAACCCGTTATTCTTTTTTTTTTCTCGGCTTTTTGAGCGTCATCATCGCTTCATTCCCTCTTTTTTGTCTCTCCTGTTCAATATTATATCTTCTGAATTTGATTTTTGCAGCCTTCTTCCACTGTCATTCTGTCATTCGTCCACAGGCACGAGCTCGTCACTTAATGTCTCAACGTGTAAGGTACGGTAGGTCATTTAAAAAGTCATTGAAAACATGTCTAGAATTCCCTTCATCTCACCGATCTAATGGGTATCTAAGATGGGTATCTACATAAACATTTTTACATCTTCAAGTTCTCAGTCTCGCGACTGTTCTCCTTTTCGCTCGAGCTTCCCTTCTCACTCGAGTCATCCACCTCTCTGCCCGCGACACCGTCGCTTGCGGAGTCGACCAGTCCATACTGGATGGCATAGGCTTCGATTTCCTGTCGAGACAGGTACGGCAGCTCCTTGGCAGCCTTGACATACGAGATGTTCTCTGCGTTGCCCTTGGCGAAGATAATGTCAATCTCTTCCAGAGATCGGTTTGCAGTCTATACGGAGTTGTTAGCGAGTGAACATGGAGCGGAAATTCAATATCAGGAAAGCCACATACCTCTGGGTAGAAGAAGTACAAGACGGGGAAGAAGCATCCGTTGACGACGGCAAAGAACAAGTAGGTTCCCCAGCCGATGCGGTCAATCATGACGGGCGTGATCATAACAATGAAGAAGTTGAAGAGCCAGTTGGTGCACGTCGAAACAGCGTTGGCCTTTGCGCGCGTCTTGATGGGGCTGATCTCGGCGGGATAGAGCCAAGGGAGCGGCAGCCAGGTCGCTCCAAACGAGGCAATGTACGTGAACAAGCCGACGGCAGCACCCTTGGCGGCGGAGGGGGTTCCCGGGATGAGGCACGCAAAGGTCAGCACCATGGAGAGCATCTGGCCGGCCGTGCCCCAGAGGAAGAGCTTGCGGCGTCCGACGCGCTCGATGATGAACCACGAGACGGTGGCAAAGGCAGAGTAGACGATCATGTTGACGCCGCCCAGCAGCATGGCCATGTTGTGCGTCTCGCCGATGGAGTTCTGGAAGAGAATGGGGAAGTAGTAGATGACGGCGTTACAGCCGCCGACCTGCTGCATGAACTGGGACGAGGCGCCGAGCAACATGCGGCGGAAGTGCTGCGTCTTGCCATTGGTGAAGAGGGCCTTGACGGGCGTGCTCTTCTGGCCGGCGAAGCCAGAGGCGCGGATGGAGTCGAGGATCATGTCCCGCTCGGCCTTGGTCTCCTCGCTGTCGATTTCATAGCCGCGGAGGGCGGCAATGGTGCGCTCAGCCTCCTCGTACCTCTCGTGGGTGAGGAGCCAGCGCGGGCTGTCAGGGAGCCAGATCATGACAGTGCTGAAGATGAGGGCGAAGATGATCTGGAAGGCAATGGGGAACCGCCAGACGAGGTCATCGGGCCCGTAGGACGCGCCGTAGTCGATCCAGTACGCAATCAGCGAGCCAAAGGCGATGATGCCACCCTCGATGCAAATCAGGAGGCCACGGTTGGACGTCTTGCTGCACTCGGCCTGGTACGTCGGGACGGTGGACGTGTTCATGCCGTTGCCGACGCCCGTGACGATACGTCCGATGATGAACTGCGCCAGCTGGGCGTGGCCCTTCTGGGGGGTGACCTGGATGATGGTGCCAAAGATCATGATGATGCCGCCGATGATGATGGCCCGCCTGCGGCCGAGCAAGTCGCCCATGGCGAGGATAAAGCAAGCTCCGATCAAGCAGCCGATTTCGTAGATGGCCGTCACCAGGCCCTGCATGGTGGCGTCTCTCGTCTCGGGGAAGTAGTCGTTGAAGACGGGAGACGAGATGATGCCGCTCATGACGCCCTGGTCATAGCCGAAGAGGAGGAAGGCAGTGGTCGCAATGGTCGAGACGGCCAGTGACAGTGGCCGCCCCGAGAGGCCAGCAAATGTAGGAGGAGCCATGACGGAGATTTCTTTATCTCGAAACTATGGCCAGCATAGAGGAGTCGAACAAACTCTGAATAACGGGGGCCCGAAAACCTGGAGAGAAACCTGGGGTTGAGCATCATCTTTATATACACGTTCCATTCCTTTCGTCCCTTGCTTTGTGTTGCCAACAACCTCTCTGCTGAGACCCTACTCGGACCAAGATGCTCGATTAGTTCGCCAGCGCAGTTGCTCTTTATCCACATGACATCATATACACTGGGCTGGGGCAGGGGACTTGCTTCTGTGTTGACGCCAGATGGCCAGATTCCTGGTCCGAGGCACACGAGAAATTGACCAGGGGAGGTGGGCCGCGATGCCGATCAGATGGAGCCGCAAACGGCAAGCCAACAGGGTGCGACTTTATTGCCGTTTAAACGTGCGATCTTCGAGTTTCAATGTTTCACCTGTTTTCGTGCGGGCAAATGGCGGTGGGTTCGCGACTCCAGAAAAAGCTGCGCAAGGCTGGGGTTTTGTGGTGCTTGTGGTGCTTGTGATGGAGGCCGATATACATGAACGTTGAATCACCACCACCACCTTTGCCCGCTCTCACATGCAAGGAGTTGCCTAGGCGGCCTCTTATCAACCATGATGTTATGGGATTCATGCGGAAAGCAGCCGAGCATCGGCAGTTCATAATTGCTTTATAACGACCTGGACTGATATGGATGTCAGATGCAACCCAAGATATGATATGTCGATACAATACTCCGTACGCAAACCCCGAGTTTGCAAGGACCGAAAGCTCCTCCGGACATCCAAATGCGGTTCCAGTTTTCGACTCCTCAAGTCAGCACTTGGCGGCCCATTTAAGCGAGTCATTCGCGACTCGTGAAGACCGATATGCATACCGGGATGCCCCATTGTGTTGATTCAGGCGACCGCTGGGAGAGGGAAGCCGAGTGTCGATCGGCACATGCAAGTCGGCGTAGGAACCCCGAGATATGGGGGCCGGCGAGGCTGTCTGACAGCTGATAGGCAGTGCGCTCTCATGGGGTCCTGGAAAGGCTGTGATAAAATGGCTCAGCAGCGTGAAGGGCTCCTGGTCCCTCAGGTGTGGTGTTGCATTCCATCTCGGCAAACCCCAGGTGGGAAGACGAGAGCTGGGGAAGTGTCAAATGCTCTCCGCGATTTCTTGTCACGATCCATTTCAGCTTGAGATGCGATCTTATCGCAATCAGCAGTGACTTTCCTATAATACATACATGTCTGCTCTAACTTTTGTTGTTGGTTTGAGTATATTCATATCCAGGCGAATCTCATCAACCTCATCCCGCGACTTCACTAACAAGGCAGCGAGATACGCGTACCCACTCAGCAACGCCGCCGACTCAAGGGCCAAAATGAATAAGTCACCGCCAGAATACTATCCATCACCTCTCTAGGCATTATTTTCTCATCCTCTGGTTTGCCAAGAACAACAATGGCCCGATGTTTTCTCACGCGATAAAAAACTCTGCAACTTCGCCCAGTCACATCCAGCGATTTGCCATGAAAGGTTCCCCGTACCGTTGCATTATGACATCGTTGTGGACCTGCACCAAGTGGCCATCTTTGCCTCATGGGAGACTGGAGAGCCGTTCGCCTCGACCCACGATCCACAAATACTCCGGAACAGAACCTCGAGATCGACAGGATGCAATTCGCCATAGTGCGGCTATCGTAGGAAAACTCTTATCTATTTGTCTGGCGTTTAACTAGATTCGCTCAGCTTTCATGTGGTTTTTGCCAACAATGGCGGCAATGGAGGGTTGGTTTCCAGGCACAATAGCGCCACCCGCCAACCTGCTACCCTACAATACAGCCTTGGAAGCAAATTCTAGAATAGAATTGAAACCATCACACCCGTCTCAGACAAGCATGGCAAATCTCACATGCCATATTGCGTAAAGATTGACTTCATATTTTTTTGTTGTTTTACAAATATGTACAATGAACGCTGCGAGCCTGAATACGCCGGTGTCGTTTGCGTCGTCCTCTTTTGCCTCTGTAATGCAAACTCATGCGCTGGCGATACCCCAGCAGGCTCTGGTCAGGATGACGGAGCATCGCAGTGGTGATGGAGAGGGCAAAATCGCAAAGACGCAACAAAAATCAAGAAACAGAAAAGCAGAGGCGAAAGTACAGGACCGAGACAGTGGGTTGATATGACGCACATCGAAAGAAGCCAGCTCACACCGAAAGGCCCCTTTAAAACTGCTAACTGACCTCTCCTCCGTCTTGGAAGCGCCATGCCACGCCAGGTCTCGCCTTTGCCATGATGATACCAATCGCTTGGACTGACAGATGTACGCAGTTGTGACTTTTTCGAGCAGTGCATAGTGGTATCATGGCCTCATGGATGCACTCTAGGACGCATTTTACGACGACAAAGCAGTGACAGCTCCGTCACCATGCGTTGCGGTCCCAGTTGGGGTCTATCACATTATCCATGTCAGTCTTTTCCAGACGGAACGTCACTCATGATAATACATAAGAACATACCCTGAACGAATGCGGCCAACACCTTGCTGCCCGTCTGCAGCAGCGGATGTCCGACGACAATCTTGAGAAACTTCTCGAGGCCCGCCCGCCGGTTCTCAATGACATCGTCGCTGAAGCGGTTGGTGAAGACCTTGCCGGGCAGGGGCGGGATCGTCACGCGGGCGCTCTCGCGCTCGAGGATGTCGCGGAAGTACTCAAAGTCCGAGTATCGCCTGCGCACGCTGCTCTGCCGCAGCTTGAAGGCCGGGATGTTGGTGCGGCAGAGGATCTCGTAGTCGGTGTACATGGACCGGCCCATGCCGTGCGTTCGAGGGTTCCGTACCTATATTCGGAGCAAGGACAGACGTGAGCATTAGTACAGATCACTCACTAACTCTGAAGAGCGCTGCAACGGGTGTAGCATCGTGATGGAGTCTAGCGACGTCCCCCCTCGTCATCTGTCTTCTCCCCCCTTCAGACCTCGTGACTGTCCGTCACCTTTCCTGCTTCTCGTCGTCCATCCCTTCGCTGAACCCGCCAGGCTACCAGTGCTGCGGCTTGTTCCGTTTCCTCACCTCAATCTCGAGAAAGTTCTCTGGCGGCCCGTAGATCTCGTCAAAGCTCTGCTGCCTCGTGTCCGGCATGGACTGCAAGATGGGCCGGTGCAGATCCGGCGACTTGCGGGATGCCGCCCGCGCGGCCTCCTGGTTGTCCGACAGTTTGGCGGTGGTGTCGAGGTCGATCGCTTACGGGCTCGGGGGGTGATGCGCGCGCGCGCAAAAGGGAGAGAGAAGATTCGATGCGCTTCTTCTGGTGGGAGCTGCTGGAGGGTTCGCGGAAAGCTTGCGATGGTCTGAGATGGGAGAGAAAGGAACGATGAGCAAGCTGAAGTCAAGCAACGAGACTTTGGTTCCCCTTTGTTACCTTGAAGGCGCGCAAATGGGTTCCGTCAAGCTGGTCGAGAAATGCGCTCGGTCGGTCGTGTGATGACGATGCCTTGGGCGGAAAAAGGTGGAGAGTGACGAGATTGGATGCCAAATCAAATCGAACAGCACCGTCCAGGTTCTGGCAATATATGGCCCTCCCACTGGTTGCACAGTCGCCGGGCAAGCTGATCGAGGTGGGGTTTGCAGTTGCTGCTGTTCACGTGGGGAGAGCTCGGGAGCTTCCCCACCATTCCATGGATGCTTCTAGGGGCAGCTTCCAGTGCAGATTGGCTCATTTGACTGCGCCGACTCCTTATCGCTACAGCAGACGGGGGGCTTCTGATACGAGGCCTGACTGTTTGCTGCTCGGCTATCATCAGGAGATGGGCGTCATGAAGAGTGTTGGTATTGGGGTTTCAAAATCTATTATTATGTCCTACTCCCTTGGATAGGTAGTCCTAAGCTTCATGTTGTCTGTCATGCGGGTATCAACACCATTGTAGGGGCTTTCTGACGAACCCCATGTCCTTTCGGCGACACTGCATAGGAGTAGGCATCACAAGGCGAGATCTCCATCTGAGACCGGCAGCCAGGGTGCCCGATGGGAGAAGCATACATCGTTATTATCCCGCTTCTGCTCGTTCCACTTGCTTGCTACCTGGGCAGCAGAACGCAGGTTATAGATTTGATTTACATTCTTCAAATATGGTGCCAATGCCATCGTATCGACTATTTCCGAGACTAATCGACCGGAAAGCCATGGGCAGAAAGCGAACAGCATCGCTGCAGCCATCGCCCCAAGCAAAAGTAGCCTCCGTGCAACCTGGCACACATCGTCTCCAACCAATCTCATGTCGTGAAAGTTGTGCACAGCGCATCTCTTGATAAGCCGCTAATGTGAAATGAGCCCCTGACAAAACACAGATAATGACGAAAAGTCGCCTCACCTTGAGCTCCCAAACTCCATATTCGATCAAGAAGTCCCATCTGTATCCAGAGTCCACGGAGAATGGGCGATACCTCATCTGAACGATGGGCAATCGAGATTCCCCGCTGCGCGGGACATGTGGGAGAGCCCGCAAAGCCAAAGCTAACGCGGAACCATGTTATCCTCCTCACATGCGTCATGTTTCGCTAATCATCTCATTTTCACCACTGCCATCCTTACTTTTTGGTGGTAGCGAATTTCTGGTGGATTGCTCGAATTTGCTCGTCGACGTTGACATTCTGCAGGTGGTTGAGGTGAGCTTGGCTCTTCCCCTCCAGATGCCCGTCAAAACTTTGAATGGCTGCCTTCTTTCGTCGAGCTTGTTCGTCCTCTGAGAGGGCGTTTCCTGTCGCAGGGTCGAAGACGTCACTCCTCTGACTGGCAAGTCGCTTCAGGTTGTTGGCCACGTCCACGTGGGCCATGTTGGATGTAGCATAACGCGACTCGGCCTTGGCCTTTTGCTCTTTCCAGCTTGGATCCAAAAGCTCGACTAAGTAGAGCGAAAAGGTAAGCCAATGTAAAAAAACAAATTATCAAGTGAGAGCATTGGCAAGACTTACTTCGCATGTGAGCTTCGAGCTCGTTCAGGGGAATCTGCTGCTTGCAGTTGGGACACAGCGCCATCTGCATTCCTTGCTTGTTCGCCGCCTTCTGGGCCGCTCGAGGCACGTAGTTCTCCTTGATCTTCATCGGACCCAGACCACCCCGAGCCTCTGTTTGTGCCTGCTGCGCGCGAGCTTGGGCAGCGGATCTCTCCTGAATTCTCCGCGCCTCCTCCTCTTCCCGAGCAGACTGCTGTGATTGTTGTGACTCGGCGCCATGAACACCCACTGGTGATGGCACGTGCTCATGCTGCTGCTGCTGCGGAGCGTAACCCGTATGTACAGGGAGGGGAAAGGAGGCTGGCTGAGGTGCTGTAGCGACTCCGTTCTGCAGTTCGTCCTCCTCGCCAGGCATGGCCTCTTCTATCCGTAGATTGGCACTGATGGAGGCCTTGTTCCTGTCCTCCAGGGAAGCGTATTGGAGATCGCCCAGGGTGGTGGGTGGCGGGAGGTTGGCGCTTTCATCGGCGTCGGAAAAGGTAATGGTCTCGACAATGACAAAGTCACCCCAATCAATGCGAGCAAATTCGGCCTTGGCCACCTCTTCCTCGGCCTCCTTCTTCTTCCTCTCGGCCTCCTGAAACTTGGCATACTCCGCCCTCTCCTTCGCTCGCTTCAACACGTGGAACTTATCCTCGATGTTGCGCTGGAGCTGTGCCACGCGCTCTTCCTGCAGCTTGCCGCCCTCGCCGTCGAGCCCGCTCGCCCGCAAGAGCAACGTGTACTGGTCGACGATGTGCTGGAAGAAGTTGTGGAACGTGTGGTTGGGGATGAGGAACTGGAACTGGGGGTTGCCGGCTTCGCGCTGCGCCAGCTGCGTCATGAACTGCCGTCCGTTCTTGGCCACGAAAAGCGCCGTCAGCCGGATCACGTCCAAATCCTTCTGGTTGATGTGAGGCATTCGAGCACAAAACTGAAAGTCGGGCGGCTTAGGCGGCCCCTTTGGCTTTTCGGGAACGGGCGCTGCGCTTTCTCCAGCCCGACCGGCCGCAATGTCGGTGCCGCGACCGGCTCTGATCTCGCTCAGTCGCCACTGGTAGTAATCGTGGTACGCATCTTCGCGGCTCAGGAAGCTGAATTTGGGGTTCTGACGTTCCTTTTCTCGGATGCGGTCTTCGAAGACCGAGCCGTTTCGCGCGACGTATCCGGCGGTTTTCTCGAGAATGTTCCTAATCTCACGAGGCGGCAGCACCACGCCAGCGGGAGCTTTGATATCGTCCAGCGCGTTCGGCGCACTTGCGTTGGCAGCTTCCGCAGCCATTTCCGCAGGTGACGGGGGCAGTATCAGACCAAGTTTTGACGTGATGTAGCTGCAGCTGCTGCTTTATGGAGGAGGTTGAAAGGAAAAAGCTCGAAGGAACCTAGAAGTGATGATGTTGGCCGTGATGGCGATGGTGATGCAGCCCCGGCTGGAAATTTCCTGGCGCCTTGCACACGAGCACCCAATTGAGTCGGCTGCCGGAGTTATAATAATCCGACCGCTGTTCGAATGTTGCGCCACAATCCACAATCGATGGATGGTGCATGAATGAAGGGACAGAGATGCAATACGAGCTGCCTCGTATTTTGCATCCGTAAATTACTCTTCATAGTAGATAATCTCTTCAACACTAACGGCAGGCTGAACGAAAATTTACACAAGATTCCTCTGCATTTCTGCGGCAGACCATCTTGCATGTAGCGTTGTACTATTTGCAGCCACGTCGCCCAAGTTTCAGGTACCAACACCTGGAGTGGCTTGTTGGGAGCACATGTCAATTGGCCTGGCACTGACTCGGGAGTAACAATGGACGGGCAATGATACAGTGGCCTCTTACAGGGAGCCTCGACCTCGCTACGAACCGAACTGAGCTCCCTTTTCATCTTAGTGCGGCTGAAGGGTCTTTATCCGGGCCATTGCTCCGTGACGAACAAGAAAGACATGGCTGTCATGGCTGTGATGCTGAGTACAATCAAACACGAAAAGCAGTAGACGGAGTGCAGTTTCAAGTATTGACCCCGAATTGGAGTATCACCATAGTATACCTCGTATTGACGTATATACGTAGCTGTACACATTCTCATCCGCAAGCAACAGGCATTAGAAAAGGTAAGACGCATATTCACGTTCCCGGAACCTCAAATTTCTGGAGTAGCCTTGTCAATCGCTTATTGGGCCATCCCTTGAGCGCTAGTGGCCATTGGTTCATCGCTAGAGCAAGGGGGGCCCCTCTCCAAAACACGAGGCTGCAACGGGGTTCTTCTCTGTAGCGTTTGCATTGGCAGTACTCGTCGTGTACTCGCTCGTTGTATGGCGCCAGAGCCGCGCCAGTCGGTACCAGCACCCGCAGACGCAAGTACAGGTATGGCGGTGCACCGACAGTGGCGCCAAGGCTGAGGGTTCCTCCCTGGAAAGGCCACTGTAGCTACATTACCATGCTGGAAGCGTGAAGCTGAACTCACTCCCACCCCTGACTGGTTTGGTTTGCCCATCACGACGACCACTTTGCGGCTTCTTCCCCCATTCTGCCTCTTATTTTCTCTTCCCTTCTGCCTGTGCGCTGCGACTCCCGACCAGCGGCTGTCGTTTCTTTTTCTTGTGCCCGGCCGAATCTGGGCGAGTCTCTTGCCCATTGTTCCTTTTGTCAGCTCCTCCCATGAGGCATCCTTATTAATTTCCACACCTCGTCTCCTTCGTTCGATACGCTCATTTACCGGTCCCAATTGGACATTCTTCCAACCCCCTTCGAGCGCTCGGTCCTCGCTATTCTCCAGTCGCACGAACCGGCCGATTGATACCATCGCCCACGCCTTCTCTCCCCGACAATCCCCGCCAGACTCTTCGCCATGGCGAAAGCGACGGCGCGGGGCCGCAGCCCTCAACCTCCCTTCGTCGCAGAAAAGGCGGCTTCAGTCGCATCAGCCAAGCCCAAGGCGGCCAGGAAGAACAGCTCGTACAAGTCTGATGGCGTCGCCGACAACGACGTCTTTCTGCTGCCCGGGGCCGACTATGTGGCGGCCTTGGGAGTGACCGTCTTGGCGACCATTGTCCGCCTGTTCAAGATCTACACGCCCACCAGTGTGGTGTTTGACGAAGTCCAGTGAGTCTCTTCTGTCCGCTGTGCTGCGAGTTGCCCCAATCCGCTGGCATTGTGCTGACTGCTCCCCTTCCCATAGCTTCGGTGGCTTTGCTTCCAAGTACATCAAGGGCAGGTTCTTCATGGATGTGCACCCTCCCTTGGCCAAGATGCTCATTGCCCTCACTGGATGGCTTGCGGGTTTCGACGGCAACTTCGACTTCAAGGATATCGGCAAGGATTATCTCGAGCCTGGCGTTCCCTATGTCGCCATGCGCATGTTCCCCGCCGTTTGCGGCATCCTGCTCGCCCCCTTCATGTTCTTCACCCTCAAGGCCGTTGGCTGCCGAACGACCACCGCTATCCTTGGTGCCAGCTTCATCATCTTCGGTGAGTATATACTGCCCCTACTTTGAAACAGCCCCTTTGTTTGTCTTGTGCGTGGCTGGCCGACGATATTGAGGAAAATAAGTTCTGACCTGAGCCTTGTTGCAGAAAACGGCCTTCTTACTCAGGCCCGTCTTATCCTTCTGGATTCTCCATTGGTCGCTGCTACGGCCCTCACGGCCATGTCATTCAACTGCTTCACCAATCAGCATGAGCTGGGACCAGAGAAGGCATTTTCGCTGAGCTGGTGGTTCTGGCTTGCCATGACTGGTCTCGGCCTCGGCATTACCTCTAGCATCAAATGGGTTGGCCTCTTCACCATTGCCTGGGTTGGATCCTTGACCCTTGTACAGCTGTGGGTGCTCCTCGGCGACAGCAAGCATGTCTCCATGGTACGTTCAAGAATTGGGCCTGGTCGCTCTTCTCTATCACTCCGAGTTCTATTGCTCATCGGCTAACCCAACTTCCTCTCCGCAGCGTCTCTGGTTCAAGCACTTCATGGCCAGAGTTTTCTGCCTCATCATCATTCCCCTGACTTTCTACCTGTCCATGTTCGCCATCCACTTCCTCTGCCTGACCAACCCCGGCGAGGGTGATGGATTCATGAGCTCCGAGTTCCAGGCCACGCTGAACAGCAAGGGGATGAAGGACGTTCCTGCTGACGTCGTCTTCGGAAGCCGAGTCACCATCCGCCATGTTAACACTCAGGGTGGCTATCTCCACTCCCATCCTCTCATGTATCCTACCGGTAGCTTGCAGCAGCAGATCACTCTGTATCCCCACAAGGACGAGAACAACATCTGGATCTTGGAAAACCAGACTCAGCCGCTTGGTATTGATGGCCAGCCGATCAACGGAACCGAGGCATGGGACGCTTTGCCAGAGGTGCACCACATCGTTGACGGCTCCGTTATCCGCCTCTATCACAAGCCTACATTCCGACGCCTCCACTCGCACGATGTCCGACCCCCGGTCACCGAGGCCGACTGGCAAAACGAGGTCTCTGCTTACGGATACGAGGGCTTTGAGGGCGACGCCAACGATCTCTTCCGAGTTGAGATTGTCAAGAAGCAGTCCAAGGGGCCCCTGGCCAAGGAGCGCCTCCGCACAATCGAGACCAAGTTCCGACTGATCCACGTCATGACTGGATGCGCCCTGTTCTCTCACAAGGTCAAGCTGCCTGAGTGGGCCTCGGAGCAGCAAGAGGTTACGTGCGCTCGCGGAGCCAGCTTGCCCAACAGCATCTGGTATATCGAGTACAACGAGCACCCTCTCCTCGGCGAGGAGGTCGAAAAGGTCAACTATGCCAACCCTGGCTTCTTTGGCAAGTTTTGGGAGCTGCACAAGGTTATGTGGAGGACAAACGCCGGCTTGACTGACTCCCACGCTTGGGACTCTCGACCCCCTTCATGGCCTATTCTTCGTCGCGGCATCAACTTCTGGGGCAAGCATCACATGCAAGTCTATCTTCTGGGCAACCCTTTCATCTGGTGGTCTAGCACGGCCGCCGTCGCCATTTGGGTCATCTTTAAGGGCGTGGCGATCCTCCGATGGCAGCGCGGATGCAACGACTACGCCAGCAGCACATTCAAGCGCTTCGATTATGAGATTGGCACCTCCGTTCTGGGCTGGGCCCTGCATTACTTCCCCTTCTACCTGATGGAGCGCCAGTTGTTCCTACACCATTACTTCCCGGCACTCTACTTCGCCATCCTCGCCCTCTGCCAGATGTTCGACTTCGTCACGGCAAGAATCCCCGCCGCCCTTGGTTACCGTAGCACTGTCATCAACCGCGTCGGCACCGTGTCACTCCTTGTCATTTCTGCAGCTGTCTTCACCCTCTTTGCCCCTCTCGCCTATGGTATCCCTTGGACCAAGGCAGAGTGCAACCGCGTCAAGCTCTTTGACAAGTGGGACTTTGACTGCAACACCTTCCTCGATGATGTAAGTACTTTCCAGATGGTCCACGAACGTCCAACTTCCCAGACGTGGGTGAGTGGCGATGAAGAACTTGAACAACCATGACTGACGCTTTCGGTGATTAGTACAAGAGCTATACCCTGACATCTCTTCCGCCCTCGAGCATTGCTCCTTCACCGGCTGCTGCCAATATTCCAGTCGTGAACCAGGACCAAAAGCCCCTGGCAAAGCAGCCAGAGCCTGTTATCTCTCAGGCAGCCGTCCCTCAAGAGCCCCAGATCCTCTCTAAGGAAGAGAAGATTGAGTACCGAGACCAGGACGGAAACCTGCTGAACGATGAGCAGGTCCAGGCGCTTCTAGGCAAGGTCGAGTTCAAGACCAAGTACGAGACCAAGACGCGCGTCGTCGACGCGCAGGGACACGAAATTCCCATGCCCGAAGGCGGTTGGCCCGACGACATGGTTGCCGGCGTGGCCCCTCCTCACCCTGATGTCGAGGGCGTCGACAAGGAGACCCCCAAGGTTGAGAGCGCTGAAGTCCCCGTGGAGGCTGCCCCCAGTCGTGATGGTGAAGTGGAGGCCGAGAACTCCAAGCCGAAGCCCGCTAGCGAAGGACAGGAAGCCACCATTCAGGAGGAACTGTAAAGAGAGCTGGGGTTCGAAGCCTGGTCGTTTTGGCCAGCTCTGTTCATGAGATTTGATATTTTCACACAACGAAAAGGGGAAAAAACACAAAACACTCACCTCACATTCAGAGACGGCGTCTCAATAATCTTTGTAATAACGCGTCAAATCAACTGCTTATCGTCACACAACCAACTATTCAGGGGCGGCGTCTGCTTACAGGGCACCCCGGATCTCAACCATTCTGGTATGGAACGATCGAGGGCTCAGGGACGAATGGGGCGCTATAGGGGAGGTTTTTGTTTGGGCAGCGAAAGGGAAGAATCTTGTCGACTGAATCTACTTGAGAAGAAAAGCACCTGAAAAGCGATCTGAAAAAAGCAATGGAAGAAGTGAAAAGGGACAGCGAAGGAGTGCCGAAAGAGAGAGGGGGAAAGGAAGGGAGAAGTTGCAGGCTCTATGTGAATGTCATCCGTCATGTAACGTCTGATGTACAACAGTTCTTCTGCAGAATAGTCTCCTTGTTATAAACACGTTACGTCTTTGTCATGACAAGAAAAAATCAACGCTTCCTCATCTGGTGCATGTCTACATATCTCACTATCCTGTTATCCTTTGGCGGGCGTTTCCTCACTTGTAAGTGGGTTGCCAACAGGAGAAGCATTTCGGCGGCAGAAAGTATAGCCGCCCGCCTGCACCTGACAATTCTAACTTTTGCCTGGATCCTTCCCATCTCAACTGGTGGACTCCAGCATGACAGCTAGACTCGGAATTTTCTCTTCCATCATTTCATGAGTCAATTGTTCAATCTGGACAGCTCATCACATCATTCTGTCCTCGAGCGAATGACTGGATCTGGTTGGCTGTCTGGTCATAGTTCTGGCTGATATCACCCCTACATAATACACGACTCCTCCCGCCAAGCAGCCAGACATGTCGGACGCAGACTCGCAGCAGATCCCGCCAATCGAGATCGGCTCATTTATTGCCCTACGGCCCGACAAGAGCGAGTTCATCGGCAGTGCCAGCGGTGTCTTCTTCGCAAACACCGTCTTTCGGGCTTTTGCAACTGCAACGTCGACCTCAGGCGGTGCTGCGGCGAAGCGCTCTCAGGGAGATGTAGATGGCCTCGGCGCTACAGCGACGCCGGACCCGGGATCTGCGCATGAGTATGTCATGGCGGAGGAGAAGGCTCAGGAGCAGGCAGTTGAAGACGACGATTCTCTGGGAGTAGGAGGCGTGGGCGCTGAGGAAGCGAGCAAGAGCCCGGGAACACGATCGTACGGCATTGCAGCGCCTGGACTGGGAGTTCCGCCTCCCCCGGCTGTGGCCAAGCGGCTCCTCGTGGAATACTTCAGGAGATGGCATCCCTTCCTTCCCTTTCTACATGGACCTACGTTTTTTGACAAGGTGAATCGCTTCTACGGGCTGGAGGGAGGCTCCCCGGAACCGATGAGCCAGCGGAACAAGGTGTATCAGGCCATCATCTTCCAATGCGTCTTCAACATTGCAGACTCGAATCACAACCAGAAGCAGGAGCGGGAGCTGCCGGAAGAGTCGCGCATCAAGTCTCCTGTTGCGCTGACAAGCCTGCTCGGCATCCTCTCCAGTGGCCATGATATCCCTTCTTTGCAAGCCCTCCTGGCCGTGGAGCTGTATCTGATGACACAGATGTCCCTACGAGCAGCGTCGACGGTTCACGGAGCAATGACGCGCATCCTATACCATTGCGGACTGCACCGATGCCCCTTTCGATATGTTCAGCTACCGCGCGATATTTGCGATATGAGGAAGAGGATCTTTTGGTCTGCGTACGTGATTGACCGTCATCTGAGTCAGGTGCTGGGACACCCCCTGGCGCTCAACGATGAGGAAATCGACGTTTGTCTGCCGGGGGCACCAGAGGTTCACAACCCGGCCAGGCCATTTCAAAATGTCCCGCAAACGCGCTCTCCGGCGACGGAGGATGACGTTCATGCCTATGCACCGGTCGACCATCCTACTTTTGGGTCCATTTCCTCCGCAGGAGACCTTACCGACGGGAGCACCATTGGCACCCACGAAGAGAACATCAATACGGACCAGCTTGTCTATCGGCCACAGAGCTTGGGCGAGTCTATTCTCGGCTTCCTCGTGACATATTCGCGGCTGCTTGGCCAGGCTCTGGACCTATTCCACAAGTCCATCCACAGCCGGTCCATCACCTGGGACAAGGTGCTAGAGATGACGTCCAAGATTCACGCGTGGTGGAACACGCTTCCGCCGTCTTTTCAGGGGGAAGGTCTGACGTCTATCTTTGTCGAGCCGCAGTCCCACCATGGCCCTCCCTTTGCGATCTTGTACCACCAACTCATCCTCATCATGAACCGGCCTTTCCTCTCTCTCCCGACGAACCGGACAGACTTCCAGTTTAGTCTCCAAACAGCTGTGAATGCCAGCCGAGCCATTGTCAAGAAGCTCAAGCTGCGGCAAGGGGACTCACCCTTGGTGGCTTGGCCAGGGATGTTGTCGGCTGCCTGGATGGCCGGGCTAGTCATTGCGTATGCCGGGTTGTTGAAGCTGTATCCAATGGAGAAGACTGTCCTGTACGTTTCAATCTGCTGTTGATCCTCACCAACCAGTCGGATCGAATATCCGATCATGACCCTCGCCACCCTCCCCCCCCTTGAATATTATAATCGTCGCCCATCTGGCTAATATGTTATCATTACAGGGATCTCAACTGCGCCATAAGACTGCTCGGCATGATGAGTCGAAACTGGACCAGCGCCCACCACTGCCGCGTAACACTCAAAATGCTGCTGGACAGATTGACATCGAAGCCGTTCATGGACAAAATCAATCCAGCATTGTCGGCAGATCCCTCCCTCAGCATATTGACGGATTGGAGCCAGCCCGTCTTTTCAACGTACCAGAATCTCCTCGAAGGGAGCCGCAGCAAGCGCCGCCGGATGGAACAGAACAACGCCAGCGGCAATAATACGAACATGAATACCGGCAACAATGGCATCGGCAATACCAATACCAACAGCAACCCTGGCTTCATGGGCAATGCTATGAGTGGCTACCCTGCCAGCCATTTCGTTGGACCCGACGCCGGATTCGTGGGCGGTGACAGTTTCTGGGACTACCCAAGCTTCCAGCCCGTGTTGGAGTATACAGGTCCAGATTTCGGATTCGACGCAGATCACCTCTCTCAGCAGGGGGAATGGGAGCGGTTCCTGAGCGAGAATATGAACCCGGAATCTTCAGGACTTTTGTTCAACAATGTCGGATGGGACTCATACGTTCAGAATTTAGGCGACAGATTGAATTTGTAAGTGGCGCCGTGGTCTCTTATACTTTTCTTTTCGTCCCTCTTCCCTGTGATACCTTGACTGCTTTGGGTGATGTGGACTTTGAGTAGATTTGGATGTATCGAAGTCCAACGCATGTGAATAACAATCAAACACACAACGGCAATCTGCGCGACTGCAATTGCAGAGTGGAAAGACGGTATTTTTTCATTGAAAAGCCGAACAAGCGAACGCAAGTTATTGAAACACCCGAATACGTAGCAAATGGCTGGTAATGTACATATAACCCAAGAGTAAAAAGAGAAACAACCCAACAGGTGTTACCACACAAACTGCCGTCTAAAGTCTTGAGACAGATCAAACATTTGGCCTGTCCCCAATTCCCTTGAAAATGGTGTGCCAGAAGCTAAAGCAGGTTCTACGGCAGTTGGAAGAGCTGTAGCAGTTGGTTCCATGGGAAGTGTCTGATATGCCTCGGCACTAGCTCTCGAACTGGACCTCCTCTCGGCCTGACTCCTTGAGAGCGGATCTGGGAGGACGGGATACGACTCGAATGACCTGTGGTCGGTGTCCTCTGAGGTGCTTCCGCTGGCCTGCAACGCATCTGCGCTGCGCCCGAGGACTTCGCCTGCCCAGCGCTTCACCTCGTCTGCCGTGTTCAGGGGGAAGCTCTCCCAGTGAGCGATTGTGCCCGTCTTCTTGGCCTCTATTCGGCCTGCCGCGTCGGTCGTCGTTGTTGTTGCCATGGCGGCAGTATTCAAGACATCTGCCCTCCTGGCGGGCTCGTGCTTGAATGCGTCTTGCAATAGGCTGTCATCCGATACCTGGAGCAGCTGCAGCAGGACTGCCTCGGTAACTGCGAGACGATGCTCAAGGGCCTCGATGTAACCCTTGGCAGGACCACTGGAATAAGAGCTCCGCGTTAGAAGGAACACGTTTTCCGTGTGTAGGCTCACTGAGGCTGCTTACCGCTTGTATAGCTTTGGCCACACGCACTCCCGCTTCATATCACGGCATCGCGAACAAGTCGGTCTGCAAGAAAGGTGGTCAACGGGGAGCACTCTCAAGCGGTCTGGTCTGGTGGAATCTCACCGTTTCTCATCGCACTGCCGTCAGGGTCAGTTTTTTCTCATCAAGAGTCAACAAACAAGAAACAAATGACTGAAAGCTCTCTTTGTCTCTCACCTTCTGCTTCCGAGATCTACACCCGTCGCAGGCTGCGCGGCCACGGACCGGAGCCATGTGAGCGTCTTCCGCAGAGTGGGGCCGGATGTTACGATAGTCGGGTTCAAACAACTCATGCAAGGTACTTCAACTCATGATCCCGCCGCGGAGTCGGGCTGGTGTCTGGGCCCCTTCGAGCTTTGCTTTCTCTCTTCTCTCAAAAGAATAAGAGGATAAAAGAGCCAGATCTGAAATGAATCGAATACCTGGTACGGGGTGCTGGGAAGCTGTGGGATTGAGGAGCACTACTGATTGGCAGCAAGCCGGCAGAAAAGGGAAAGTTCGCCTGGGGGCGGCTAAAAGATGTGCCGATGGCAAAGAGCCGGCACAGTTGGAACTGGAAGTTACATCACCGTGATACTTGCCCTCTTATTCCACTGTTTCGCTTGTGAACAACGGAAGGAGCTGCTCGTGATATCACATGAGCACACAAATTTCAGAGAATCTAATTATGAAGAGGTGAAACAAAGAATCAATCTTCCTCCTTCACATCCGCGAAGAAAGGAATCTCATGTTTTCCATCATGGCGTCAGCAATTGAAAAGCGCCGTAGTCCTTCATTCCGTTACCAGTGGTTCCACTATCTATGACCAGTCTATCCGGAGACTCGCGGGGTAATACCGTTGGAGCACCGAGGCAAAAGCAACTACAGTCTGTCAATATGCGGAGAGACGGATCTGCCGATAGTGCTAAGTTGATCTTGTCCATGACGGCTTTGGCAAGGTAGGTACGCCAAGTACGTGCCAGTGACCCTACCTTGCTGCATGCTGGTCAAAGTGCGTGCATGCATTTACACGCAGATTCAACGACTAATCGAGGGAAATCTTCAGGTTTGGTCCCATTGCCTACGCCGTCCCCCGGCTGCAAGTGCGATAGAAGCTGGTACGCTATCTCGATTTCCTCGGCACGCCATTGATCGAATCCTGCACACTTTCGTGCTGTTACTCCATGCTCGCCATCATGATGGCAGGGAACCAGTATGGGGAGCTCATGCAGCTTCCCTTGCGTGGGGTGAACACTAGAGGCATCCCCGTTCTTCTACATTCACATTGAGATTCATTCTTTCAGCGACATCCCACGGCATATCAGCATCGGAATTTGCAGCCATTGCTCATCTGTGGTCATACCGTCTTCATTGTCCATTATTCAGCCACCATTGCAATGGTAAACACTTCCACGCCGTTCCCCTCAACCTGACTCCCTTTACGGTGCTGACGCAGTCTCCCCATCCCATCTCCATTTATGGCGTTCAGTCGTCCGGCCCATCTTCCTCGCTGCTTCATCTTCGCCGCCCTATGGATACCCTCCGTCGCACCATCTATGGCACCTGCTTGTTCTCCAGCTCACATCCCTCCTCTCTATGGTGATCATGGATATCCGCGGCTACGGTGTCTTATCGAAACTTGCTAGCAACACGGCTTCTCCACGCAAGGAGTCACTAAGCTGACGACTGTATTGCCGTCATGGACTCTCGGCTTTGCTCGCCAGCCCTTTTATGTCTGTGGGCATGACCATAGCGCCCATCTCGCTCCCAGGCTGCTTGATGACTATCCTGCCCACGTCCTCAAGGACATCCTTCTTGACATGTGCCCACCCCCTCTGGCAATGTACAACTGCATACATTCCGAATTATCCAAAAAAGCCTACTTTCACTGATATTTCATCATCCAGGAATCTCCTCTTCTCGAAAGTTCATCAGCGGGGCCCCGCGTCAAGTCCCGAATGTCGTTGTCTCACATTCTCGAGTTCTTCCCCTGACTTTTTCCTGAGAAAGCAAACCGTCATACCATACGGCAACTCGTTTCCAGTCATGACAGACGTCAGCCCAGACACTTTGCTTCAGTCACATTTCTCAGAGCAAACAAGCATACAAACACTATCAAAATACCTATGATTTGATTCTAATACATCTATGTCATTAGGTATATGGATTCCCTCAAAGGGGAAACCGCTATCGACGGCAACGCCCCTTCTCCGCCTCACAAACTCTTCGTGGCCCTTGTGTTCTATAGCGGCAGTGAATCGGCGGGTTGACCCAAACGGACATTCCCAAAATGCGTTGTGTGCTGCGCCCGCTCAAAATGATAACAGTTAAAAGCAATATCTTGGTCAAGAAGGCGAGAAAAGATGGTAAGAAACGAAAAAAATCACCAAGAAACAAGACAAGAGCCAAATCCGAAGAGGACGAAGAAGTCGTCAAGAGAAGAAAAAGAAGAAGAAAAATGTTCTGCAGACGAAGGAGAAGAAGGAAGAACGCAAACCCCGGCCAAATGATGCTCTAGCCCACATTTTGCTGGTTCTTCCCAAAGGCCCTGTATCCATCGATCAAGTCCAACCCAAAAACGCCAATCATACTTGACCTGTTGTTTTTTGTGTCCTTCTCAGCATTCAAATCGTTTGCCTCCATTGCCAAATATGCTCGCCAATCTAACTTCCTTCCCCTCCCCTTTTTTACCCCCCTTTCCCTCCAGCCAATCCTTGCCTAATTTCCGGGCATCTGGTCGGGTGTAGGGCCATGAAGTCAACTCGAGGTTGATCAATATACATAAACATTAAGCCATGATAGGCGACGAAAGCATTACAAAATATATAGTTGCGAAATAGGGGGAATCTTTCAAAATCCGCTGTGGGTGATTTTTGGTGTCTTCTTTGCCGCTTTCTCGATGTTTCAGTTCTCGATGACGGTAGTCGTAGACATGCGCTTGGTAGCCTCAGATCCGGAGCTGCTGATGGCGTCCAGAGTCAAAGATTGCAAAGAGTAGCGGAGAGGCTTGGTGCCGTCCGTCTGGTCGGGAGGCGTGTGAGGCTCGTCCGTGGACACGCGGCGTCCCAGCTCGAACTCGCTGCCGTCATCGTCCTCAATCTCTGAGGGCGGAGCTGTGTCGAAGCTGGTGTCAACAACCGATGCTTCCTCTTCTTTTTCTGTAGATGCATCCTCATCCTTGGCCGCAGATGCTCCCTCTTCCTTTTCTGTAGATGCACCCTCTTCCTTGTCTGTAGATGCATCGGCAACGGAGTCGGTGGACACATCGGCCGGGGCGTCTACAACCCGCTCCTGGCTAGGCTGACGGCTGTGCGTGTGTGTCTCTCCATGAGAAACAGGAACGACGCCACCTCCCAGGCGGGCCCAGAACATCTGCTCTCTGAGGCGGACGCTTTCCTCCCAAGCAGCTTTTTCGTTCTCCGCATCATCGGCCCGCCAGTATCCATCCTTGACCATACGAAGGAATCCCAGGAATTGGCAGGTGGATCGAACGCGGACAGTGCAGTAGCCGCAGAGAGGGTACCGCTGGGCCGAATCAGCCTCGCTTGTACGGAAGCGGTAGTTGCGCAAGTACTCTGCGTCTTTGCGAGATTCGCCGCACAAGGCGCAAGGATAAAACTGCGGCTTGGGAACGGGAAGGAAGCTCGGCGTCGTGGGGGGCGCAGGGATGGGCTCAACCACCAGTGAGCCGTCGGCCACGGCTGACAGGACAGTGCGGCGAGCCAGCCATGACAGTCCTGGTGCAGCATCCAGACGAAGCGTGGGCTCAACGTCTTCAGTCAGGACGCGCTTAAAGAAGCGTGTCTCCTTGAGCTGAGGAATTGGCGAGGGTGTCGAAGCGGCGCTGGTGGCAGACGCGTTTGCGTTCGCGTTGGGAGACTGCGGCGTGCTGGAATTGCTGCTCTGGTTGAGGTTCGAAAAGGCGCTCAATGAGGAGGTAGAGGCGTTTGAAAGGTGTGCACTCGAAGTTGAACCGCCAAGTCCGATGAATCCACCAATGGAGGAACCGGCAGAGACACGGCTTCCGGAGCGCGGATGGGAAAGGCGAGCAAGGGCGATGAAGTCATCGTACTCTGCGATATCGGTGCGCAAGACAGGCTGGATCAGATGCGTAAAGCTAGTCGGGGGAGCCGGGGTCGATTGCGATTCGGCGTTGTGTCTCGACGGGGCTGGCGTCGGCTTCTCGGGAACAGAGTGGGCTTCATCCTTGGGCTCGAGGCCGGGGGTCGAAGGAACCGTGTTGTTGCCCTGGTCGTCGCGCTCCATCACCATGGTTTCGAGCACCTGCTTCAGCTCAGAAAGCTGCTCCTGCTGCGACTTCAGAAGGCTCTCAGAATCGGCGAGCTGGGCCTTGAGCTGATCGTTCTTCTTCGTCAGAACATCATGCTGGAACTGAGCGTCTTCCTTGGCGGCAATAACCATCTTGTTTGCCTCCTCGAACAGAGCCGTGGTCAAATTCTCCAGCTCCTGTTCGATCTTGCGCTTCTCCTTCTCTGTCTCTATCCGGCTTGTCGTCTCCTCGTTAAGTTTCTGCTGCATCGCCTTCTTCTCAGCCTGCCAGACTTTGCGCTCGTTCTCGAGCGTCGATCTGCGAATCCAGACATCGCCAGCCATCATCTCGCGCTGGGCGGCAAGCTGAGCCTCCAAATCGCGGATGCGGTCGTGGGACGTCTCCAATTCGTGACGGGTTGCTGACAGGGTATCATCGAGCGCGGTCTGGTGGTTGATGGCGTTGATGAGCTTCGTGCTGAGCGTCGCAACTTCGTCGCTGAGACCGGGATGCTGAGAAACGGTAGAAGCGCCATCGCCGTCATTCCTGTCCAGATCCGGATGCGCAGTTGAAGGCCTTTGTCCGTTGCCCGACGAGCTGGCCGTTCTTATTCGGGGATCGGGTAGTGTGCTCATCTCGTGGCTGGGAAAGTATGAGGCGGCCTTGGATGCGAACGATATTATGGGCAAATTCGAGACTGAGGGCGACTTGGGCGGCGGTCGAGGCCGGTATGATGATGAGTCGTCAACAGAGCTCGGAACTGTTGATATTGACCGGAGGTGGCTGAGGGATCTGGCTGAGGAGGGAAAGTGCTGAGACCAGCCGGCGACGTGGATAAAGCTGTGGAATAAGCTGTTAGTGGACTGTTCCATTGCTGCCTCGCATCTCGCAGGAGCAGAGAGACAATCGCGTCGCGCACCCAAGAAAGGGGATGAAGAAGGGAAGAGAGGAGAGAAAAAGGCAACGGTGTTGAAGATGGGTAAAATGGGAAAGAAAGGCTAAAAGTGGAGGGCGTATAGCATCAAACTCAAAAGTTTAAACTTCCCGTCGGAATTCAGAAATCCAAATACCATAAGACGGAAAGTACAAACAGGCTCGGGATGATGCGCGAGGCGGGCGCGAACAAGGGAAAGAGGGACGATGCATGCAGGTATGACGTACGAATCCATAGTTACAGCTTCCTCGACGTCCGAGGTCTGGTTGAGCTGCGTCTTTCCTTCCTTCTCAGTTCGCTTTCGATCGGTAGTTTCGGCAGGCGATGCCGTCACCAGTATCACCGTCGGTTCTCTCGCGTATTCGTGTTCGCTCTGTCGTTGTCTGCTGGCTGCTGGAGAGGAAAGAAGACAAAAGTGAAAATAGATGCACTGTCCTGTCGTGGAGGATAGAACACAAAATGGAATGAAGAAGAAAGGTGGATGTGAGTAGAAGGCGGGTCGATGAGGGGATGAAGATGAAGAAGTTGGCTTCGAAGACGGGCAGAAGATCGAACAAGCTAGAGTCCAGCACTGGCTTGTCGCTGGCCGCAATCGGAATAATTAAAGGTTGTAAGGTCGCGAAGATGGTATTATAGTGTACAGTTAGGGGGGGTATAACGGTAAGGATGTACTCGGTAGGTATCGAAAAGAGATAGAATCCCAAAGGAAAGCAAAGAGAAAGAAGAAGAAGGCGAAAAATGGCGCCAAGCGTTGGCTGTGTGGCGTCGAACGCGCGCAGAACGGTTTGCGGACGCCCGAATTGGGAAAGAAATATAGTGAGCGAAAGCCTGAATCTGATAGGCAAAGATCCAACAGAGAGCGACAGGAGACAGGAAGGGACGGAAGAGCGACTGGGCGATTCTTCGACTTGGGACTGGCAAGACCCGAAGGAAACTTGAAAATCAAGGAACAAAGAGAGAGCCCAGAGGCGGCGTCGTCGGCAGCCGGATTACGGAGTCGAGAGGGAATAATAAAGGAGGTCGGGCGGAAAAAGGAAGCGCGGCACACGGTATGTATGGTCGAGGCAAGATTTGGCAGCGCACAAGCTAAGGATGTGCAATTAAAACGGAAAGGGTGCTGTGCTGCGTGCCGAAAAAAAGGGTCTAGAGTCTAGGGCGCGTATACGAGTACGGCGGTGCGTCTTTGGGATCCTTGCTGGCGTCTGTCCGGGTCTCGATTTCAAAGAGTTCTCCCGCAAAGACGAGGCTTTGATATTGAAGCCAGAGGTCGAGAAGTGAGTAAGATGGACGAGATTGGGACAGATGGGAAGAACGGCTTTGGTGAGGGGTGGTTTAGGTGATTGGGAGGGAGTGAGGAGGGAACGGGCGAATAGCCTTGCGCTCTCGCTCTGCCCAGCCTCGAATGGCGTCGTTTCCTTTGCGCGGGAGGCGAGAAAAGGCGTCCCCGGAACTTGTTTCTTGGGGGCTACTTAGCAGGTACTAGTTCCTGCCTGGGAGAAACGGCTCTAGGACAGCGGCAGCGCCACGCTTTGAACATCCGTTTCCACCCAATGGCGCGGCCTTTCTGGACCAGGCCGGTGGCGGAGTGTCACTCGGCAGAATTCGAGGCCCCGGTCGAGCTGTAAGTACGAGCAGGTACAGGCAAGCACTTCTCCTCTCGGTGTTCTTGTTGATGAAGCCGTGCCCGAAGTGAGGAGAAGACGACGGCGACGACGACGACAACGACGATGACTGATGGGAGGAGCGGGAGGAACGGAGCTGGGATGTTGGATGATGTGAGACGAAGGTGGACTTGATGGTAAATAGCGTTCCCAGCAAAGTATGTGCTTTGCGAGATGTTCTACCTGTCTGTATATACGGTAAACTCGGACGACTGCCATTGATGACCATGTATGATGACCATGCCATTGGACGATTTGGCATGTTGACGTGATGCCCAATGCACGCAGGCACAGCACATAACACACACATACGTCAATCGAAAAGGGACCAAGGCGATCTGGACCTGTTTGCCAGGTTCAGGCGTCTCCTTCTCCTCACTCTGGGCTCTCACTTGGTCCTCTGGTTGGCCTCCGGGCTGGGTCAAGGGCGGGTTTGGCCTAGCTGGTGGAGAATCCGATGCACGAGGCACATGGATGTCTTCGTACATAGTACAAGATAACCGGGGGAGGGAAAGGGTGGAAACAGGGAGAGGCGAGTCAAGGGATCGCGCGTTTGCAGGCAGGGTCCCCAGCTGTCTTGTGTGTAGCTGAGCATGTTTTGATAGTTGGCTGTTTGAATGTGGTTTGTAGTATTAGGGATTCGTGAATCAGAGAGCAAAGCAGAATGCACGGGTAAGGATCGGAATGAGGCTGTCAGGAGATGATCCGGAAAGATGCTTGATTCCCGAGGCCAACAAGGAAGCAGAGGCGTGAGAATGTGATGTGCTTTCGCTACTGCAGGTGCGAGAGTGCTCAAGAATTGAAGGTACCTTTTGCTGCGACGCTCCCCGATAACCCTAACCCGGATTAGGAAGTACTTGACAAAAGCAGATGCCGTTCCGTGCCTTGTATCCGAGATGAGAGTTGAAGGCCTTTTCGCATCTCTCTGTATACAAACACATGGAAATCTGGTCTTGCAATGTCAGACATGCTTTTCACATTGTCTTGGCCCGTCTTTCTGTTGAGTAAAACTCTTTGACATCAGTTGATGCTTTCCCTTTTTCCCCCATTGAATCACGAGCTGAACAAGTCTGGGCACTAATGACGAAACGGCTGACGCTAGGGCCCGCTCCCGTACTTCCCACTTCGTACTTGTACTTTATCCGCAAGGCACTTTGCGGCTAGCGCTCCGTATTCGCACATGTATCCTGTACACAGCCGGGGCGCAAGTCTTGGCGGCAGGTCATGATCCGTTTCCTCTTTCCTCTCTCTTTTTACTTGTATTTTCTTGTATTTTATCAATCTTTCATCATATCACTCACTGCCCCTTGCAAGAAGCCTTGAAGTAACCTGACCGGGCGGCTGTAGAGGCCAAGGCTGAAGTGCAATTGCCGGCAGATTGAAAGGTGCCTCGTCTGTGCAGGTACAGGCAAGTATCTGCACCTTCCAGCAGGCAGGCGAAACCGAGCTGCAGCCATTTAAAGGGAGCATCTTGCGCATGCAGCACATCACATGTACTCCAGCAGGTACGAAGACATACATGTACTTCCGTCTCCATAAAGGTACATGTGCAGCCTCGCTGCTCCTTACAGCGCGTACAGATAGTACCTACAGCGCATCTAGGCCCTGTAGAAGCGCGTCAGGTGCTCAGCTACAGGGGGCCCCAGGCTGACCCGCCTCCAGTCTGCTGCGACTGGAATCCATGATCCAATAGCTCCAGCCCCAGAATCTTCCAAGCTTCTCTTTTGCCTCTCTCGGGCTCTGCTCTGCTGCTTCTCGGCCAGAAGCTTACAACAGCTTCAAGTCGTGAGGCGGCTTGTTACATACATGTAGGCTGTCGAGGCCGCTGAGGCTGTTGGGGCTGTTGAGGCTCGAACTACCGAGTCAGCAGCGCAATGCCCTTAGAAAGCCCCCAATTGTCTCTTACATGTTGTATTCCTGCCTCATGTCTTGTATCATCTTCTTCATGCCTCAGTCTCCTTGCTTTAAACAACGCATCAGACACGCATGCCATCGTCACCCAACGCGAGCTGGACTTGCCCCCTGGCAAAGCCTTTGTTGATCCAGCATTCATTCATTATCCGTCAGTCAATCGACAGCAAAGCCTCACAGCATCAAGCAGCAAAAGGCCCATGCCCCTCCCCCGCTGCGACCCAACCGCCCGAACCGCCACACCTGCTCCTTCGTATACGGAGTACCCAAGCGTACCTTGCAGCTTATTGTCTTCCAGCCAACGCGTATCCATCAATAAAAAGAGGCATCATCCATCACATTCGGCGGCATCGACCACTAGAAGAGCAGGTGGTATGAATACCAAGTGGTATTGCTCGTCCTGCGTCCCTCAAACGGATAAGCCTTCTTGTACTATTTGCTCGCTACCAACAATTGGATATGCACTATCGGATTACGTTCTACTACTACTATCACAGAGCCATCGATGAACATGAGCCCGCTACCTGAAACCTGACGAGGGTTGCCAGGCTCATTTCGCGCCCCGTCTCGTATCACATCAGTACCAGGCCCTCGTCATCAGGGCACATTATTTACCTAGTTCCCTTACATTACGAGCACAATCACACGTGTATCGCAGCACAAGGCACCAAGCACGCGAAGGATATGTATTGACAGGTATCGTTGGGAAGAGGTATAAAGCCTCCTCGGCAAAAAGCGGGCAGCGTCAAACAGATTGAACCAAACAATATGAAGAGTATCAGAGCTCCCTACCTCACTCAAGATGGCTCCGCACATCAAAATAGCCAGATTTGGGTACGCTGTGTCTCTTCCAACTCGGTAGGTCCCGCAAAACTGAATGGCATATTGCTGTATGAAGCCATCATCATAATTTACCGATATGAGCGCACGGCAATGTGCAATAATGCATAGTAGAGATAAGCGGATAGTAAGAAGGAACAGCCATGTCAAATATTGTTACCACAATCTGCCATCAACATCCCGTCCCACTTGTGTAATCTACATTGTTGCAAATCAACATAAAACTCGACTTCGGCTGCCGTTTTGCAGCGCTGATATCTCTTGCGAAATCGCTCGCTCGCTCGCTTTTGCAGCAATACATATGAACAAATGAGAGTGCATGGGGTATCTGAAATGACACGTGTGCTCCGCTTTGACAAACAAGTATCGAGATGAACAAAGGAACAACGAGAAACCGCTCCTCCACATCGTATCATATATACAGGTACCCATATCGACAACGAGCGACCTAGGTACTCCTTCATCAATCTTCCTTCCAATCTGCAAATTCCGGCTCGCCGAACGGATTCCATTCTTGTCCGGGATAGCTCGTCGCGCTCATCTTGGGCTCGAAGTCCTCTGGCTCGTAGTAAATCTTCTCCTCCTGTGATGCGAGTCTGATGGCTCGCTTTCGTGCTTCTTCAGTGTCTTCCAGTTCAGCTACCACACCGGTGCTGACAGGCGTGACGCCTGTCTTGGTCTCTGCCTCTCTCGAGCTTTCTGCCTCTTCCTTTGACACTATTTGAGAAACGCCTGATGCCTCGTGGCTGTTCTCGGTACCGCTGGGCACTACCTTGGGCGTAGCATCGTAAAGGTTATCCTCCACCAATTGCCGAGCTTTCTCTACATCTATGCCAAGATTCGATGCTGCAGCCGGCTCAGCTGTCACATCCGTCTTGGGCTCGAGCTTCATGCCAGGCTTCTGATCGACTCCGACTGACACAGCTGGACTTCGTGGGGCAGATCGAGTGCCATCGGCAACAGACAGATTTCCAGTTTCTGACGGCTGGGGTGTTCCTGGATGCGAGATCCCAAGGTTGCTGCCCAGGCCACTAGTGGGCCTTGGCTCATCTCTGTTGGTGCGACTATCTTGAGAGCTGTTCCTGTTGTGCTGACTCAACTGCGTATTGGAAGTATGGGTGCTACGGGCATCATGATAGTCGGCCCGTGAATCAGATGGAGCCCTCATATGAACTGACCTCTCGTTTGGCAAAGGTGCTGACACTGGGCCTTGAGTCATTCGAGGGGGTAACGACTGGATGGGCTGAGGCGGGTAGTGGGACATGAGAGGAGGATGTCCACCCTGCCATTGCTGCTGTTGCTGTACACGTGGATGAAGATGAGGGTGTTGCTGTGGTAGGGGAGCAAACTGGCCGTGCGGCATTTGGCGCCGAAGGTTCTGGTGGTACGGCGATGGAATCATGGTGCCCTCGCCATGTACCGCCGCATATCCCCTAGGGATAGGTACGGTCTCATAAAGCGGCTCTGATGAGCGAGTCTGATTTCGAGGCGGTGCACTCTGCTGTGGAGGCCCAGGAGGCATCGTTTTGGCTCTGGGAAGATTGGGCGGCGGCCCAGATGCCTGCAGGTAATGGCCATTGGCAGGCATAGCATTAGGCTGTGGTCCCTGTAATTGTCCTGCCTGCTGCTGATATCCTTGAGGATGAGGCTGGGAGCTCAGATTTTGAAGCTGCCTGGGAGATGGTTGAACGCTCCCCTGATTTTGAGTACTCTCCACCTGTTTGGACGTTCGCCTGAGAGCGCCCAGCAACTTGTTGCCCCTGATCTTGTCCGCCACAGCAGTCTTGTTCTGGCCAAGGATCAGGCCCTGTTGCTGTGGATATTGCTGCTGCTGCTGCTGCTGGGTTCTTTGGGAGATTTGCTCCGTCACTCGATTCCTGAGTCCTTTCCAACGTGATGCTTGGCCATCTTTCTGATGAGCTGCAGCCTCTGGGGTTTCTGTAGATGCTCGCCCGAACGGCCCAGGAAATCCTGGGGCAAGGTGTTGCGGCCCGGATTGGACTGGATACACTGGTGTCGACGCCTCTGAAGCAACGGACGCATTAGACATGCTCACCGAAGGCGGATATTGAGGCCGCAATTGCTGTGATGCCTGTGTACCCGCAAGCAGGGGCGATGACGAGGTAGGGAAATTCCGACGTCCTGCTGTGTCAACAAGGTGCTGCTGAGACTCAGATCTAGTGTGAGACCGAGGAGTAGTTGGCGGTTCCATATTTTGCGCATCCGGCAACTTGGCACTCGCCAAAGCCGGCGAATGTAGCTGCTGATGTTGAGAAACTGGCGTTGCGGCTTTGCTCGACACCTGAGATTTTGCAACTTGTGGCGAGGGCTCCGGAGACAGAGCCACACTACCTTCGGTCTGATGCACAGAGCTTCCTCCCTGCAAAAGGGACTTGACATCGGATTTCTCGCGGAGAGAAGAAACAGATGGGAAAGAGTGGACCGACGGTGGCACATCATTAGAAACAGTATGGTGAATGACAGGACGGCCAGCAGCAAGGTCGGCATCCGAGGCTAGCAGAGATGTCTCAGGAGGAGGGGTGATCAAGACGCCCTCTACAATCTCGTCATGCTCCGGGGTATGGCTATGAGGTTGGACGGGAGCTTGCTCTTCAGTCTTGTTGGAGGTGGATACAATGGATATATCCGGGGATACCGTCTGTGATCTCAGAACATCTTCTTCGCTCACACCATCCCCCTTAACAGGTAAGGGGGGTATTTTCTCCTGGAAGTTGAAGTCTCGAGGCCTAGGAGTCTTTTGTTCCGTCATGGAGTCTACTTGGAACTTGGGTGACTCCAAATCTATGTCTCCAGAAACCCTCTGGCCTTCTGCAGCAGCAGACTTCACGGTCTGCGGGCCCATTTGGGGGACGTTGGCACGAGCCACTGGAGTTGCGGTCGAGAGCGGCGGCTGGTGGCTCTGAGCATTCTGTCGTCCAGGGTCCAGAGCTGTCATCTGTGATGATGGCGCGAGATGAGACGATGCTAATCCTGGCGAGGCTGCTAACCTCTCCTGACCTCTAGCTGCAGGGAAGGCTTTAGAATCACCGAATGATTTCTGCGCCGAATGTTCAAAAGCATGTTGCTGCTGCTTCTTCTTCTCAGCGTCCTCGCCGTGGCCGTAGTTTTGAAAAGACTCTTCGAATCCTAGGCTCGACAGGGAGCCCAGCCGATCTGAGGCAAAATCTAAAGAGGGTAGTTGAATGGATTGTCGAGAAACAGTCGACGCCTGGTTTTGAAACTGGGGGTTTTGCCTGCGATCGTCGGTCTGCTGCCTGGGCATTGCCCCCAGTGAAGCACGATCCTGACGAGAGCGAGAGAATAGACCCGTGATTCCGGATACTTTGGCGATATCGGATATCCTTCTCTTATGCGCAGCCCCACCGTCTCGGCCATCACCACCACCACCACCAGCGGCTGACTCAAAGGCGGAGTTGGAAGTGGAAGCACGAGAGAAATGACCCGGGCCTATTTTGAACTGTCCAGCACCAAAGAAGGCGCGCTTACGCTCTTCGCGAGGATCAACCAGCGGCTCGCCCCCGGCGGATCGTGTATCTCGCTGGCGCGCTTGGTTAATCATGTCCTCTTCCGTCCGAATCGCCTGTTCAGTTGACGAAGGGCGACCGGAGAAGCCAAGGAAGCTGGCCCGCTTCTTCCTGCGATCAGCGGTATCTTCTGTGGCTACACTAGTTTCAGAAACCTCATCCCCTCGGAGCTGCACGGAGGGACGTCTGGCTTCGGTAACAGAGCCTCGGCGTTCCCTGGAAGTTGCCCTCGCAAGCCGGGTTCCAATCTCCTTGAGTATGCCCGAGCTTCTCCTACGTCCACGTTCGTCGGACTCCGGCCCTCCTTGTTGCTGTCGCGGAGCAGCCATTCCCTCTCCAGGCGGACGGTTGTGCATTTGGGGCGGGAATCCTGGACCTCGATTTTGCTGCCGTGGATCTTGCCCCGGGGATAGTTGAAATAGCTCGGGGTAGCGCCGAGCAGACGATGGAGGCACATCGCTTCGGAATCGAGCGGGCGGACCCTGGGGGGCTGGCACCGGGGCTGCTGGGAGGTCCAAGCTAAGCTCCTTCTCGTAGCCGTAGTAGGCATCCTGCTGAGAGATATCTGTGCCAGAGCGCTTTTTGGTGAGGTGAAGCGGCTCGGCCAGGTGACTCTCTTCGAGCTTCCACGGGCCCGCGGGAGGGAGCTTCTGGACCAAGCTGCCTAGCATAGGCGCGGCCGGGACAAACTGAGGCCCATGGCCACCAGGGTATTGCTGCCTGTATTGCTGCTGCTGCCATACCTGCTGAGACGGTTGAGGCTGCTGTGAATGAGGGAGCTGGGGATGATGATGATGGCCTACGTTGGTAGTTTGTTCCAGGCCATATCTCGGTCCTGCACCCGCCACTGCCTCTGAAGCATGCTGGGACGCATCAATGGCGCTGGGAGGAGAGAAGTGATGAGCGTTAATGTCAGCACCGTCACCTCCTGGGCTGCCGTCATCCTCGTCTTCGTCGTCGTCTAGGGCAAAGCGTTCCGATGCCCTCCGTGCCTTTGATTTTGTGCCAAACGTCGAGCCCCTCCTGATGGGCGGTAGGCCGATAAAGGACGAGTTGCGCTTCGGCGCACTCGACCCGTCCAGGGGCTGATTCTGGATTTGGGATTGGCCTTGAGTTTGAGTTTGTGGCTGGCCCGCGTGATGGTCGGCTCCAGGGCCAATTGCAGGTCCAGAACTAGTATTCCCCAATGCTCTGAGAGATGAGGACATTCTCTTGGCCTGGCTCCGTTCACCCTGATGCTGAACCATGACCCAATCATCTGGTGTCACGGTATCCGGACTCAAGTCAGAGAGTCTTTGGCCAGCGGAGAGCATGTTCTCTCCTTGATCTGCTGACGCATAAGGCCCATGGTGGAAATCGTCGGCGATTAGTAATTCGCCTGATCTGACGTGTTCATCGCCAGGCTGCTTCACAGCTGACAGGTCAGGGTCGGGCGTGTCATTCGAGACACTCCATGGAAAGGCGGACCCGGGGCCCGATGCAGCATCCAAGGGGGAGACCGGGGACGGGTCGGGCAGCTGTGGCGGTGTCGTGGAGATGTCATCGCTGGAATGTGGGGCAGCGTCGTCTTCTCGAGGTTTTGGTTCGAGGCTAAACCGCCAGGTCGATCGTCGCTGTGCTTTGTTCGGGGTCGGATGGTCCGGAGAAATGATATCGACCTAGTTGGTGAGAGAAGAAGCAAGTTAACATTCATTCGTCACATCATGGTAAGTTCAACAGAAAGAAATTCCCCTGGGTTAGGTAGTGGTATCGGAGAGGGGTGTGTGCGTGTAGATGGGTGTATGTATAAGTATGTATGTGCGTATGTTAGAGGTGGGTTGGGGAGGAGAAAAGAGGAATGAAGAGGGTGTTTATCGGGGAAAATGGGGTATGTGAGGGAGGAAGAATGTGTGTTCGTGTTTGCCATGTAATTCCTATCTTCATAGACATGCCACCATCACATCATGATGCCCCAATTTCTAGTCCTGAATAAAGGAAGGGCGGGTACACAAGATATCTCCATTCTCGGAGCATCCATCATTCAACACAGCCGATTCGTATCCGGAAGATGAATAAGAGTATCCAGAAAGAGGAGATGACAAGAAGAAGAGGATGAGAGAGAAGAAGAAAAAGTATTATTCTGTCGAGGGAATGAAGAGGAAAGAGAAGGGCCCACTCACTGCGAGTAGGGTCTGGAGAGAAAAATCAATCAATGAAATACCTTGTCCCCGCTTCCGCGCAGTTTGCTTTTGCCCTTGCTCAACAGTCCCTTGCCCATCTTTCCAGCTGAATGCATGAACTCCTTGCTCTTGGTGCCGATCTGGTTGCCCGAATGCCCAAACGCACTGCCAGACATCTGGGATGGCATCGACAGTCCACCCAACCTCGAGCGGCCACCACCGCCTCCGCTACCGCCAACTCCACCACCTCCGACTTGTGGCCCAGATGTGCTGGGCGAGCTGGCGTTGAGATACTGCTGGTAATAGGGCTGCTGCTGGCTCGAGGTTTCGTTGTTAGTCGCTTGCGACGTCAAGTGGCCTCCCGGAGCAGAGATGGATGCCGAAAGCTCGGGATGCTCAGTAGTCATATAAAGAAGCCAGCTCTGAAGGCCCGAGTCTCTTGCAGCCAAAGCCTGACGAGCTTCGTTGTACTTCGCGATCCTCTCTGCGGGCGTTGACAATGCCATGATATCCCGAAAGTTCATGGCTTTGGTCTGTGCATGCGGGTTAGGATTAGGGGCAGGGGCTTGTGGGGCCGGCACGGATGCTGCAGAAGTCGGTGAAGACACGGCCGGGTGAGCTTCCGGGGGCGGAGGTGGAGTTCCTGTTACCAGACTGATGGCACCCTGTTCTGCGAGCAGCTTTTCGTCGGCGATGGACAAGCGCGCCTGTTCGCGGGCAGTGGTAGAAGGTCTGTCACTCTTCACTGACACAGACACTGGAGAAGGAGGCTCGGGAAGCGATGAATCGTGTCCTGGCATAGCGCCAGATGTCTGCAGCGCCAGGGCGCCCAGGCCGGATCCCGTCGCTGTCGGCTGTGCCTGCGACAGCTGAGAAACAGGGCTATGGCTACGAGATTCGTTACCCAAGTTCGTCACAGATGGCTCAAAGGGTTTCAGATGAAGCGCCGAAGCAGAGGAGCCATCGCCCGTTGCCTGCGCCTGAGCCGGAGTCGTGGGTGTGGGGGTGCGGTGTTCCTCATCAGCCTCCCAAGAGAATCTGCGTCTAAGAGAGGATGGCGGCTGCTGCTCATCTGGCTGTTGTGGCTGATCTTGGAGCAATTGCTGAGACTGCTGAGGAGATAAGATCGAGTCAAAGGTAACCGTAGTTGCTGCCGGTGGTGGAGGCGTGGGATTGGTGGCCAGCTTCAGTCCTGGCTGGGCTGAGTGAGCGGGATCCGTCTCGGGCGGCGGCACCGGCGTACTTTCATGTTCCAGACCAGAATCTTCCGCGGTGTCTGCCCAGTAGCTGTCATAGTCCATCAGTGTATAGCTGCTCTCTCTAACAGCGCTGCGGTCCTCCGGAGGGTGCAGCTGAGGGCCGTCGCTAAGCTTGACCTCGGCAGGGGTCGCGCCAGAGGGGCTGAGAGTACGCATAATCTCATCACTCAGCACGTCACTCTCCTTCACCGGACTGTCCTTCATAGGAGACGATTCAGCCGTGCTGTAAGTCTGCACTCTGTGGAACGGTTGAGGCCCATCCAAATCAGGCAATGTTTCTCCCTTGCGAGGCTGAAGAGGCTCCGTAGGCGTGATTTTGCTGCCTTGCGAGTCAAACAAGGGATCTGCAGCCTGCGTTTCATGGGGGGTTGGGGTGCGCAAAGGGGGAATGTCCGGGATGTTCCTGCCAGGAAACAGGCTGTTGGGCTGAGAAAGAGATGCACCTCCTGGCGCTTCGGAGTGATCTTCGTCTTCGGCCAGTGCTGGAGGGGGCTGCCAACGCGACTGGACAGTACTTGGAATGTCTGGGCTAGCTTCAATCACCGGAGGAACAACAGGCGCGCTTTTGCTCGTGGAAGAAGCAAATAGGTCAGCGCCAAAGGCGGACATGCGAGCAAGGTCCGGCAGCTTGGGACTAACAGACATTCGCCCGCGGTCAATCCCAGCTTGAGACTCAATATCCAGCCGAGCTGCTTGGGTGTTGGGCTGGTCAGCATGAAGAGAATCGTCGTCGTCTCTTTCCCAAGTGTCACGTCTGTCCACGCCGGACAGGGGCTTGGGGGCAGACACAGACAAATCTTCACCTCCAATGCTTGGCGGTATAACAGGAGCCAGTGCTAAAGGCTCGTGCTCGTTATCATCGTTGAGGCGACTGTAGTTATCGGGCGAGTAGATGATGGGCGGAGTTTGGTTTGCAGGTGGTGCTGATGGCGCAGAGATCTGGGGCGAAAGAGAGCGACCGCCCACCGGAGGCGTAGGCGTGGGTTTTATAGAGCGCTCAAAGCTGGAAGTCCGTGACACATCATAGCCGCCGGGAGCTTGTTGTTGCTGGTCCTGATGCTGCATCTGCGAAGGTAGCTGGGCAATGCCGGCTAGCGACAGGTTGCTATCGCCGTCACGCCCCTGGGAGGCGGTCACGGATTGAGGTGATACAGCATGGCCGCTGGCAATGGACTCCGAGGCGCTGCGAATCGAGACGTCTGATACGTCGGGAGAAGAAACTCCTACCCGCGGTGGCTGGCTGGCTGGCGGTGGTACAGCGGCCGGTTGCTGCTGTTGTTGCTGCTGAGCCTGTGTTCGCAGCGACGGCAGCGCACTCAGGCTCGACGCTGGGCTGGGAGTGTTGTGACGGGAGTGTAGCAGGTCGGTGCCGGAGAAGGTGCGCAGCGAAGGGTTCATTGGCGGAGGCGGCATAGGCTCCTGGTCAGACTCTTGGTCGTACTCATCAGCTCCCCAGTCGTCGCCGTCGTAGTTCTGGACCTTGGCCTCGACCCATTTCCTCGTCTTCTTCCGGCTCACGTTGACTTGATAGGTCGTCGGCTGAGTCTGCGCGCTTCTGCAAAATCAAACAAAGGCTGTCAGTGGACAAGATCTCGAACGACGCGATGCCGAGGGAGACACGCGGGAGCGGGGAGAGCAGCCGTACAAAGACGTTTGGGCACGTTTCACTGGGTTGCTGTACGAGTCGTCCATTGTGTCGTCGTGAGTATGCGAAACCTCCTGATATGTCTATATCAGAGCATGCTTCCACAGAGGGAAAATGCACAGGAGGCAGCCGGAATGCCGGTTTCTCCCGCTTCCAGGCGGAGAGGTCGTGCGAGCGACGACTGTTGCCTCTCCCTCTGAGAAATGCAGGCGATGGCGCAGAGGGAGAATTGGAGACAGAGCGGACTTTGCGATTGCGAAGATTACGTGGTGGTCTGGAGCGGAGAAACTGGTCGGCAAAGGAGGCTGGAGTAGCAGAGGAACAACAGAGTATCAACAGCCCGAGGGATGACGCTGGCGAGTACAGATGAGTATGTCACGATGAGAGACAGACAAGCGCTGCGAATCCGGGAAGAAAAAAAAGTACAGGGTTCGGTGAGGAGGAGGAGGAGAGAGGAAGAAGCGCGCGATCGTCGTGGCAGTTTGAGGCCAATGCTCTTGCCTAGTACGAAATACCAGGAGGCAGGTGATATAGATGGTACGAAGTACTTCGTACTTTCCTTTCGTTAAAAGGCAGCAACTGCAGTGGCTCTTGGGGAAAGGGAAGAAAGGAAGGAGGAGCCTTGAAAGTGGACAACGAAAAAAGGCTGGCGCGTCCGAACGGTGTGGCTGGTGAGCCGGGAGCCGCTCAGGCAGGGTATCAAGTACAAAATACCTACAGAATACAGGCTTGAAGGAATGGAGAGAGCCGCATGAAGGGGTGTTTCGAGCTTGAAGGGTGCTGAACAAGGGGCAGGTGACGAATTGACCAAGCAAAGACGACGTCAACCCGGCTATTTCCATTGATTCTCTCTTCAAGGATCTCCTTCACAAGCGTTCCAAGTACTTCTACCTGTCGAGACTTGTGGCTATGCTCCTCTAGCCGTTGGCCCACCTCATGGCCAAGGTACCCTCGCCGAGGCCAATACGAAGGTATCTCCCCATACCGCCAGCCCTGTGCCGCTACTTGTGGCCGCTGTCCCGCCCCCAAGGCCGCACGTGTGGCGCCTCAGAACGCCGAAGCAACGTGGATTCATCAAATCCAATCTCAATCTCCCTGACGCTGCTAGCCGGCGACGAACCAATTCGAACCTCAACCCCATCACTTCTTCATTTGACGGCTTCGCTCCTTATACCTTTTTCGAGTCTACGTCTTACTTTGTCCAGAGCCTCTTTTAATTAATTCATCCATCCTTGCCGCCCTCAGCTGCCTGGATCGCCCGTTTCCGAAGCGACCGATTTGCTTGCTGTTGCTGGTCCCTAGTCCAGAGCTGTTCAGCCTCGATTCCCGATATTGTTATCATACGAATACTCCATCTTCGACTCTGCTCGACGACTAATCAACGAGAGGAAGCAAATCTTGCCGAAATTGCTCCCTAATCCTTGCCTCGGCTCACGACCTGATCTCGATCTCAGGGCTGAACCTCGTCCGAAATAAGTCTCACCTCGATTAATCTCCTCGCCAACAAGTCGCCAGACGCGCTGGTCGCAGTCCGGACATAGCAGCACACCCGACGAGGGAACACAAAATCAAACAGAGACATCATCGACTCTGTCCTACAGAATGGCTGTCGCCTCGATCCAGGACCGAACCGCGGAGTTCAGGTCGGTCCTTGCCCAGGCCCAACGTCGCCAGAATGCGAACAAGGTTGGCTCGCAGCGGAGATCGCTGCTCAACGACGCGCAAAAGTCTGCCGCGAACGGAGATGCTCGGACGAGGAGATCAGACTTTGCCCGAAAGGCCGCCGAGATTGGAAGAGGCATCGCGGCCACCATGGGCAAGCTGGAGAAGTTGGCGCAACGTGAGTCTCGCTGCGATGACGATGTGCTTAATGGTGAAGAACTTCAGACTAACTTTCTGGCGCAGTCGCAAAGCGTCGCACACTCTTCGATGACCGGCCGGTGGAAATCAACGAGCTCACATTCGTCATCAAGCAGGACTTGTCGTCCCTCAACCAGCAGATCGGTGCTCTCCAGGCAATGTCGAAGCAACAGCACCCCAAGGCTGACCAGGAGGGCGAGCACAACAAGAACGTGGTGTATTTGCTGCAGGGCAAGTTGACGGATGTCTCAGTCAACTTCAAGGATGTGCTGGAAGCACGAACAAAGAATATCCAGGCCTCGAGGTCGCGAACCGAGAATTTTATATCGTCCGTGTCCCAGCACGCGCAGCCGTCGCTGCACCAGTCCGCCTCGCCGCTGTACGGAACCCCCAACCGAGCATCTCCGGCGCCTGGCAGCGACACTCTCTCGCTGAACCCAGGCCCCATAGGTGACCAGCAGCTGTTGATGATGGAGGAGGCGAACCCCACCAACACGTACATCCAGCAGAGAGGCGAGGCCATTGAGGCCATCGAGCGAACAATCAACGAGCTCGGAGGCATCTTTAGCCAGCTGGCCACCATGGTTTCCGAGCAGAGCGAGATGATTGAACGGATCGATGCCAACACGGAAGACATTGTGGACAATGTGGAGGGGGCACAGCGCGAGCTGATGAAGTACTGGTCGAGAGTCTCCAGCAACCGATGGCTGATTGCAAAGATGTTTGGAGTTTTGATGATTTTCTTCCTGTAAGTGCTTCTTTTGCGGCGGTTTCCCCCTGTTTTACGGATCAAGTGACTAACTGATATGTGCGATTAGACTATGGGTTTTGGTCTCGGGGTAAAGATGCCCATTGGGTTATAGAGACGACGCAGATGCAGCTGTACGGATACCATGGGACGGTTACTTATTTATTTTACTCTTTCTGGACGTCGTTTTCCTCTTTCTTCGGCATGTATAATGTCCTGATGTACAAGGATCTTCCATGTTTTCCACGCCATTTGATTTCTATTCCTTTTTACTCTTCTTCGTTCTCTCCATTTATTCCATTCCTATCGTCCTTTGTCGTTTTCGCTCAAGGCATCGCAGGCTCTGTTGTAGAATTAGAGGCAAAACGCGGCGGCATCAAGGAGGTGCTCGAGAATCAACAGGCGTTTTAGGGATTGGAAATCCTTTGCTCTTGTCGTGTGTTTTCTCTATGCCCTTCAACGTCTTGAGACTGTAAGATATATGTAATATCACTAGGCATTGTTGACCTTGAACGCGATGCTTCGCATAGTTTCTGTCGCTGCATCCAAGTACTGCTGTTTGTCTCGCATAGGTATGAATTACATACATGTGCATACATGTCGCAGCTTAAAGAGCGTGCATGACGACGATGGCTTTTTGTTGGCTCATGACGAACAAGGTCCGAGATTATCCACCGGTTCCCCTCCTCGGCCCAAAACAGGCCGAATGTGGTGATGGAGCCCCCTTGGGCAAGACGGACTGATTTCTCCTTGGCTAGAATCTGGGCCACTGGCGCACCCCCACGCAGCCAAGGAAGCTCGCCGTCTTTATTTGAGCCATTTCGTGATGCCTTGGTGCTTGCGGTTTCGCAGCTGCTTGGCGGATTGACCGCCGAAGGGTCGCTTTTTTTTCGGGGTAGCGAGATGGGGAAACTGGGGTAGCATCTGGTTCCGTGTTTGTTTGCTTGCAGTTGGATGATGGAATAAGAGGGCCGCAGGATCCCAATGTTTGCTTTACCTGTGCAGGCCAGACGCGAGATTAACAGATCGCTTGAACAAAACTATCTTTTCAATAGCTCTCAAATTTTCTTTTTCAATCAAGAGAAGCAAAAGGAAGAGAGAACCAATTGCCAAAATGGTCGCTACTTCGTTCAAGCTCAACAACGGTCTGGAGATTCCAGCTGTTGGTCTCGGTATGTCTCAATTTCTCTCCCTATGAGGGGTCAGAGTTGCCAATGGCGGGGGAGGGCCACCTCTCGACGAGCGCGCAGTTGGAGTTTGCGAGAAAAAGAAGCAAGCAACCCAAAGGACCTCCAGAAATTGACTGGCTTTGAATCTCAGGAACATGGCAGTCCAAACCCGGCGAGGTCCAGGCGGCCGTTTCCTACGCGCTTCAGAACGGCTACAAGCTCATCGACGGAGCTTACTGCTACGGCAACGAGGACGAGGTCGGCGAGGGCCTCAAGGAGGCTTTCGCTGCGGGGGTGAAGCGCGAGGACATCTTTGTCGTGACCAAGGTCTGGGCGACGTACAACACGCGGGTTGAGCTGGGCCTGGACAAGAGCTTGAAGAGCCTGGGGCTGGACTATGTCGATCTGCTGCTGGTGGTGAGTTGCGGACTGAACCTAACGTCTCAATTGCATATAAGTTCATATGCAGTACGCTGACCGGATCGTGACAACTACAGCACTGGCCAGTTCTGCTGAACCCTGAAGGTAAGAAGAATAGATAACTCATCAGTGGGAAGTTATTCAGATCGCCTAACTCTTCACTGACAGGCAACCACGACAAGTTCCCTACCCTGCCTGACGGCAAGCGAGACGTCATCTGGGACTACAACCACGTCGACGGTTGGAAGCAGATGGAGGCTGTCCTCAAGACGGGCAAGACCAAGTCCATTGGCGTCAGCAACGTACGTCTTTTGAGAAGCGCATATTGCCGTTCCCCCCTCTACTCTACTAACACATACGACGTGATATAGTACAGCAAGAAGTATCTCGAGCAGCTCCTCCCGCATGCCACCGTCGTCCCCGCCGTCAACCAGATTGAGAACCACCCCAGCCTCCCCCAGCAGGAAATTGTCGACTTCTGCAAGGAAAAGGGCATCCACATCATGGCCTACAGCCCCCTGGGCAGCACGGGCAGCCCTCTGATCAGCGCCGATCCGGTGGTCCAGATTGCCGAGAAGAAGAAGATTTCTCCCACCACCGTCCTGCTGAGCTATCACGGTACGCTCCTTTTCATCTTACTGCTTGGGCATTCCTCTGTTCAGACGCATACTGACGTTTTTGGATGAATAGTGAACCGTGGCAGCACCGTGCTGGCAAAGTCGGTCACGCCCGCTCGCATCAAGGCCAACCTGGAGATTGTCGACCTCGACGACGAGGACATGAAGCTGCTGAACGACTACTCCAACGACCTGGCGAGCAAGGGCGAGCTGAAGCGCTACGTCTACCCTCCGTTCGGCATCGACTTTGGCTTCCCTGATAAATCATAAGACTTGCATTGGTTAGAGAAGAATTCAGTTAGCATGTACGCAGCCTGCGCAGTCGTTTTCTCATACACAATACAAGCCTCATGGTTATGCACAGCCCTTGTCATGCCATCTGAATCGTGAATTCGTTCGTTTGCTTTGTGGTCCTGTGAGGATGCCGCTATGACATGTCTACCACGACCTTGATAACCAACTTGCCCTCTCCATCCTTGACCTTGCCAGCCATTTCAAACGCATGCTTGATCTCATCCAGGCCCTTGAAGCGGTGCGTGACGAGCTTTTGCAGATTGGGTAACCCTGGCGGCTTGTTGGAGAGCATCTCGATGGCTGCAGGATACGTGTTGGCATATCGAAAGACGCCGACGAGGTCGACTTCTCGAAGGGCGGCCGCAGACATGGGCACTGTGAGAATCGGGGTGCCCATGCCGATGATCATGACTTTCCCACCGGGCTTCGTCGCCTATTTTTTTCCTGTCAGCGTCACTTACTGTATACAGAGATCTAGAGGTCAGCAAGGAGCGTCAACTCACGTAGATTGCGCTCTGCAAGCAAGTCTCCACGCCAGTGCACTCATACACAGCTCCAAACTCGCCAACCTCCTCGCCCTTCACCTTGACGCTCTTGGCCTCCTCCGCGACGTCCTCGGCATAGGCCAGCTTCTCGTCAATCGTCTCCGGCCTCGCCAGCGGCACGACGAAGCCCGCGTCTGCGAAGCCGTTGGCAATGGCGAAGTCGACGCGGTCCTTTTGAATGTCTGCTACGACGACGGCAGAAGCGCCGTTGGCCTTGCTCACGGCTGCGCACAGAAGTCCGACGGCTCCGGCGCCGAAGATGAGGACGGTGGATTCGGAGGCGAGGTTGGCGCGGCGATGAGCGTGCATGGCGACGGAGAGAGGCTCGATGAGGGCTCCCAGATCAAGGGGGATGGATTCGGGGAGTCTGTGTGCGCGGTGATTATCTCTTCTGTCAGCTCATCTCTTTCATCACCCTACAAGTGGCATTCAACGTAGGAACGTACTTGTGAACCCATCGCGCAGGATGGTTGATTCTCTCCTGCAGCGTCCCCTGCATATGAGGAAAGGCCTTGGCCGAGCTCCGGAACTTCATGCCCCTGCAGATGTTGTATCTCCCGCTGTTGCAGTACTCGCAGTTCTCGCACGGCAAGCCGACCTCGAGTGCGACCCGGTCGCCCGGCTTGAGGTTCGTGACTGCATCGCCCACGGCGACAATGGTGCCGCTGGACTCGTGGCCCAGCGTCAGCGGCTCGCGCACGAGGATATCGCCGTTGCGGAAGTGGCCGAAGTAGTGCAGGTCAGAGCCGCAGAGGCCGGTGGACTGGACGGCGACTTGGACCTCGTCTGCGGAGGGAGTTGGGAGGCTGCGCTCTTCCTGTGATGCTGAGGGGTCAGCTGGTTGAGCTTCTTAAACCAAGTTCATCTTTGGTTTTCTTCTGGTAGTGGTCTGCCGTCATTGTTCGGACTGCAGTCATCCATTGGTTTACATACCAGACGGAGATCTCTTTCGCCGTGCAAGACGGAAGCTTTGACTGTTGCAGCACACATGGTGGGAGTTGTGGGTTGTTGATCCAGAGAGCCAATTGATTGGGGTTGAGCTTTGATCTGGGGATCTATTGAAGCTGTATGAATACAAAGTACAGATATGGATCACAAGCTTGTAGCAAATCGGCAGAATGGAGAAGTCAAGAAGCTCTCATCCAAGGTACATAGACTGAGAGAATAAATCGTAGAACCACGCATGACCCCGTTCACATGGTCTCAGCTACACCATCCCCACGAGCATCCCGACTGCAAATCAGGAGACAATCCAAGTCAACAGAGAACGCCCAATGCCGAATGACATAACAGGAACCACACCACGCTCCGATATCGAACGGAGTCAGCAAGGGAATTCTCCGTCTTTGGTAACGCGATCCGGCCCTTTTCCCCAAGCCATCGGCAAGCCAGGGACTCCACTACCCCTCTAATCGAGTAAATCGATGCCGAGATACCAGAGGATCACGGGAGAACAAGCCAGCTCTAGCCGAAGCAAACGCAAAGAGAACGTGGAGAATGGCTTGTTTGCTCCAGGTGGTTCCATGTCTCCATGCCGGCAGGGGTTGCCGGAATAGGTGCGTCCTTGGTTTGTTTGCGAAATCGCGGGGCAGTTTTGAACTGAATTGAAGCTTGCCCCTCCATCTGTGCATGTTGGGATGCTTCAGCTCTTTTAGTCTGGCGGGATACTCTATAAATTTGTCCGGTCGAGAAGAGAATCCACGGATCTATTGCGAGCAGGCGTCGGCATTTGATCTCCTACTCCTCTACAGCATTCTCTTTCTCTTCTTCAACGTCCTGTCTTATTTTTCCGGCGGTTTTCGACGTCACGATGGCCTCCGTGTTCTCGCTCGAGGGCTCTACTGCTCTCATCACCGGTGCTACGAGGGGCATTGGACAAGCTGTTGCCATTGGGCTCGCCGAAGCCGGCGCAGACATTATCCTGATCCAGGTACGGCAGATTCTGAGTGCATCGGAGAGTGGGAGTGAGGGCAAGAGTGTAAGAAAGACGACATAGGATTGACAGCTTTCTGGGGTCAACAGAGAGACACGACGTCGACGGCGACAAAGGAGGCCGTCGAAAAGATTGGCCGCAAGGCATGGGTCTTCACGGCTGATCTCGCCGTCCAAGAGCAAGTCGCCAACATAGCCAAGGATGTCAAGGCCGCAGGCCACAAGGTGGACATTCTGGTCAACTGTGCCGGAATTCAGAGGAGGCATCCTTGCGAGGAGTTTCCCGACAACGACTGGAACGATGTACGTGCTGCTGCTGTCCTTTCACACCCCGTTAAAGTCTGTTGAGATTCCGGGACACTTACACATAGCTCTCCAGGTTCTCCAAGTCAACCTCAACACCGTCTTCACCCTCTGCCGCGACTTTGGCCGCGAGATGCTCTCGCTACCCCCCTCTCCCGCCACCGGTCGCCGCGGCAGCATCATCAACTTCGCCTCTCTGCTGACCTTCCAGGGCGGCTTCACCGTTCCGGCCTACGCAGCCTCCAAGGGCGCCGTTGGCCAGATCACAAAGTCGTTTGCTAACGAGTGGACGGCCAAGGGCATCACTGTCAACGCCATTGCGCCAGGTTACATCGAGACGGACATGAACACGGCGCTGCTCAATAACCCGGAGAGGCTGGCGAGCATTAGCGCCAGGATCCCCGCGGGCAGATGGGGATCGCCTGAGGACTTCAAGGGAACGGCCGTGTACCTCGCGAGCAAGGCGAGTGCGTATGTGAGCGGGCATATCTTGGTTGTAGACGGAGGATGGATGGGACGGTAGAGACCAGATGCAGTGTGCGTTTCTTTGTGGCTACTCTTTCTGATAAATGCTGATATCTGGCATAAGAAAAAATCTATTACGTGTCCAGCTACTTCTTCCCGTCCGTCTCTTGTCATGCTGGTTTGCCGTCTATTATTCATCTAGATTCCTTCTAGATTTTACTGCCTGCGCCGTGGAAAGAAACAACAAAATCATCAGCTGCTATGCATCAAAACGAAGCCACGGAGACTTTGGAAAGATGACGCGTCATTATAGGAGAAAACAGGTGTCTGTTTCCGAAGTGTCCTTTTCGAGTTGTGTGTCGTGTGTAGCATGGGGGAGGAAAGAAAGGGGGGCATTTAGTGTGATTTACTTTTGCCTCCTTCGTAGTAGTGAGCCATTTGCAGGCCTGCTCGTCGGAAGCCGCACTTGACGTAGAAGCCCTCGTTGGCGTCGCTGCAGTCGAGGATGCTCTTGTAGCAGCCAATTTTCTCGGCGACGAAGTCGAGGGCCTGGATGAGTCGGAGGCCGAGCTTCTTGCCCTGCTGGTCCTTGGCGACGGCGATGTCCTCGATGTGGCCGACCTTGCCCAAGCTGTGGATGCTAGAGAGGAGGAGAAAGGTTAGCTGGAAATTGGGCGAATTCGGGAGCTTGAAGAGAACCAATCTCCCAAGGAGACAGGAGAAAAAAGGCTCAAATACATGGCAGCAAACTCACAACTTGTGCTCGACTATCAGGGCGCCAGTGGCTACGACAGAGTTCTTCTCCCGCGTCGTGTCTTCAATGACAATGATGTAATAGTCCTCGCGCGCCACCATGTTGTCGTACTGCTTCTGGAACTTTTCCTCGCTAATGTCGCCGACCGTCGTCAGCACCCGGAGGCAGTCGAGGAAGCCGGAGTCGTAGTCGGAGCGGCGGAGGGCTCGCAATTGGTAGCCCTGAGGCAAGGCGGCGGAGACTTCTGGGGAGATGAGGTCTTCGGAGAAGAGGCCGTCCTGAGCGGCCGTGATGGTAATGGGAGGGATCGTGGAGGGTGACATTTTGGCGCTGATTGTGTGTGTTTGGAAGTCGAGGGGGTCGAAAGCGAGCGGTCGAGGAATCGATAGGATCTGAACGAGGGGAGGAGCGATGATTCCGATTGCTCGTTCGGAAGAGAGGATAGCGATTGTGGCCTCGCGCGTTGGTGTCGAAGTAGTTGGTGGACGTGATCCAATTGGATAAAATCAATCAAAAGAAGCGAATCGAGTCAAATCGCGAGTTGGTCGGGATAAGCGACGTCGAGATGCGAAGCGCGAGGAACGAATGGAGAATGGAATGACGCCACAAGGGGAAACCCAGGGAGACAGACGAGAAGAGGTAGGATTACGGTAAGGCAGAAGCGAAGTGGGATGACGAAGGACGGCGTATTGGTTTTCAAAGAAGGGAAGGTTGAAAGTGTTAAATAAACCGCAAAGGCCCCAGGAGGGTCAAGGCCAAAATTCTGCTAGGTTGGTAGTCGCTCCAGTCGGAGAGGCTGACACTGACCGCATTCGGGGGGGAGGGGAGTGCGAATAATGTCCAGATGACGCTGCAAATAGCAGTCAGACGGAGGTTATTGTGCTGTGTCTGGCCTGTGGCTGATGCATCATCCCTTCGATTGAGGATCTTATGCACCCTTTTTTTGGAGGTGGGGACAGTCCACCACATGCCCATGGTCCTGGTGCCTTCAAGGTTTTTGCTACGGGTTCCAGGGGCTGCCGAATCCCTTGTTGCTGCCCCTGAGCTGAAGCTCGGCTCAGCGGTCCAGTGCTGCCGGCGCTGTGGCTTTGGTGCTGTCTGATTTGGAAGAACGTGATGCCAACATACCCGACATATACGTGTAAGGTATGTCTGAGATTCTACCAGTGTAAATGGAGTACATGCAACAACAGTATATTGAAATTTGCCTAACTGAAGCTACAAGCAGATGTCTCTCCACCATCAATGCTCCTAAACCTCCTCCTTGTCAGTGTCTTCATGCTACGGAGCAGTCTTCTTCTTCTTCTGCTGCGCCTCCGCCTCAGCAGCAAGGTCCCGCAGCCACTAGAAGCGGGCGATTGGCGCATGCTCCAGGGCATTGGCTAGGGCTGGGCCAAGCTGTTTAGTAGCCGGGAGAGCAAAGGATGGGTGTGGCGCCTCGTGTTTATATTTGGAAACGCGCAAATGGATCTTGCAATCATTATTCGTACCTGGATATGATGGGGTGATACGAATGACTTGGAGCAGTGCCGGGGGATGCCAAAGAGGGCCCTCATATGAACTTGGGAAACCCTTTCGAAGAACACATTTGCTTGGTACTTGTATTGCCTCAATCTCATGGCGTCTTGGTCTACTCTATCTGGCCGCCTCACCAATCAAAGGGGCTGAAGGCTTCGTTGTAGTAATCTTCTTCCACATCTTTCCACTCCTCCTCCTCTCTCTGCTCCATCTCCTCCTCCTCAAACAACACCTTTAACTCTGGAAACTGGACCATCAGACTTCGATATGCCTTCTTTCTCTGCTCCGGCTGGCTGTTTTTGCCGCCCTTCTTCATCGCAGCGGCGGCCGCGGCGGCTGCCATCAGCGGCAACGCAAACGGTGCGGCCAGTCCTCCCGTTGCTGCCGCGACGAGCAGAGGACTCAGCCCAGCAGCGCCTCGCGTCGCAGCGCCGGCATGCTTTTCCCTGAGCTTGCAAAGCGATCGATAGAGCTCGACGCATCTCGTGGCCGCAGCTGGGCCGAGAACCAAGAGGCTGAGGACAACGGCAAAGTCGACGTCGTCCCAGAGCATCCTCGTGTACTTCCAGTTCTGAGACACCAGCTGGAAGCCTGTATTGTCGAGTTGATTAGCCATCGCTATCTACTACCGACTGGTTTTGCTGGTTGAAAGGTTCATGACTTACATCTGCGACATTTATTCAGGGCGTCATACTCCCCAGTTCCGAGCCCAATCACGTCGATGCCGCTGATCTGTCCGAAATCTGGCTTCTGCGTCTGCTTGTCGAATTCTCCTCGTCCGGGAGGCGACAGACTCCAGTTAGTCCCGGTCGACAGTTTGCGCCGCAGCGTTAGATGCCCGTCGTCCCATACTGTCTTCTCCACGAGTACTAAAGACAACCGAGATTCGGCGTCCCAAGAGCTAAGCACAGAGGGAACAACTGACTGCTTGCTGTCCCTCGAGTTGAAACTCCCCGGAACATCTCCCAACTGAAAGAGAGGCGCAAAAACAGGAGGGACGTCGGGAGCTCGGGGAGCCTTCACCAAGATGCCATAGTACTGTGTGAATTTGGGAGCCGGCTTCTGAGACGAGGCAGATGACGAACTCTGGCTTGCCGATGCTGGACGAGACAAAAGCGATCAACGGCCAGGTTCCATAAGTTGTATGATTGGATGGAAGATGATGCTTCACAAACCTTGAGCGCTGAGCCACTGGATGGCTTGACGAGCCCATTCCTCCAGGATGGGGCGAGCGAGCTCCCAGAGCCTCACCGCCTCGCTCGTGATGAGAGAAACCGAGTCACCGAGATGCGTCAACACATAACCAGACATTGTCTTCGGTGAGGCATCTTGTCGATTTCGCATGTGAAGAGGCTCGTTTCTTCTGCTGGCGTTACTGTAGTTGTTGTTGCTGTTGTCGTCTGCGCCGATGATCCTCTTCAGCCATGCTGGAACGCCGTCCCATGCATCCAGCGCTCCATGCTTCAGATCAAACACCAGTGCTGTCACCCAGGCCAACACGGGGACTAGACAAAGGTTCCTCAAAATGATGAACCGCTCCGGCCAAAGAATGAGGATGAGGGCCACGATGGATACGGTGGTGACGGCCTGACGCTTCGCGGCGGCCCTATTCTCCGCGAGAGGCGTCGGATTAGGCACCGGCATCACTGGCTCTGGAATGAGAGGTCAGCAAAGCAACAAGATGATGTATAAGCCAATTCTCACCATACCTTAGCTCCAGAAAATGACCAAAACAAAGAAGAGAATCTTGAGAGAGGAAAATGAACTTTGAATAATAAAAGGACGCTGCAATCCTCCAGGGATAGCAATGGGATGAAGATGGACGATGCCGCGTCGACTTCGCCTCCGTTTCGCGGGGTACTGCCCACTGACAAAATGATTCGCTCTCTCGGTTGATGCCTGTCTCTCAAACAATCCAAAGTCGACACCCAAATCTGGCACCGGTTGGGCTCTGACTTGCAGATGAGATCGATCAATCAGATAAATTAGACGCTGGAGACTTGTTGCTTGTGCCCAAGCGAGTGAGCCTTTGCCTCTCTCCAAGTCTTTATACATGCATGCAAACTCCCTACATGCAGCCGGTCACGCATCTCTTGCCTCCATGGTGGGCCGCATGCACTTCCCAATGCCTGCAAGCCTGTCCCCAGCACCGGCCAACCAGAGGCGCCAGGCTTCCCCTTCACCCTGCATCAACACGTGTAACGAAGCCGTAGGTGAGCAGAACCCTCGCTCAAACGCCTCCACTCGGTCTAGTATTGCCAGCGGATTGCCGTGCTGTTACGGGAGGGGTTCTACTCCGTACCAGGAACAAGGTATGTATGACTCTTACTGTTCGGTGTCTACGGAGTATTCTGCGTGTTTTCATGTATGCAATGTTTGACCCCACAAACCATCCATTATCAGACTTAAAGCAAGTCAATCAGGTTCCTGGCCGCTTCGTCAATGTTGGTGCCGAAATACTCTGGGATCGTCTAGTCCGGGTAGTTAGCATTCACCGCCTTGCAAAGACCACAAGGGAAAGAAATATACCTGGAGAATCAGAGTGCCGTCTTCTATGACACACTCGTTGTAGGTAGAGTGCTTCAGCTGGCCCTTGTCAACGATGCGAAAGGCGACAGTCGACCTGTCGACGGCCTCATTGAACGCCTCGTACAGCATGTCGTCCTCGCCAAATTTTTGGTACTCGAGGTAGCGTACTAAGCCCTCGAAATACATCCTGAGAAACGAGCCCAGGTTCTGCCGCCAGCATTCCGGCGCGTCTTTTGCGGTGCTCAGCTTGTCAAAGACCTGCTCAAACTGCGGCACCACCGCGATATCCTTCTTCAGAATCTCCTTGAGTTTTCTCTCGATGGCTTGTGCCTCGCCGTCCCAGTCAAGCCTTACGGCCGCGCGGGCAGCGAAACTCATGGGCCGGCCGCCGGCGGTGCTGGGCGCTTCGTTGAGGGCGGCTTCAAGGTTCTCGAGGGAGCATGCGTAGTCGATGTTGGTGCCCAGGCAGCCCTCTCGAAAGAGGATGACGAGCTGTCCGGCAGGAGAGATTTTGCAACCGCAATAGGTGAATTTCTTGTCTTCGTCTAGGTCCATGGTGATAGTTCTGGCCGAGGCGATCGTGTTAAGCTCTGAGACGCCCTCTGCTCCATGTTTGCTGATGAAGCGATCAAGCTGGTACAACACGCCATCAATGTATCTTGACAACATTAAAACGAATAATCAGCTTTTCTGTTTCTGTCGTCAACTTAGTAAAGATATCGAGTTTCAGCATACCCAGAAGTCATTGAGCCAGGTGACACCGCGGCATAGCCGTCCTGGGCATATGCGCAGACTTGGCGGAGGTCGATGTCGATCTTCCACGGCTCACCGAGCATGTCGGAGAGTCTCTGTTCATATTCCGACTTTCTATTTTCCCACTCATCGCGGACTACATAAAAGCAGTTAGTAAGTAAAAAAAGAATAAGGCCACGATGATGAAGAAGAGAAGCCCGTAATGCTGCTCTGGGGAGAAGCTTACTGTTCTTGCGGACTGCGAGTGAGAACTTTTCGATAGGAGGGAGACGACTCATGATGTCTATGTCTAGAGTAGCAACACTGACGAATGCAAAATAAAGAGAATACATCCTCCTCACTCATTCAGATTCCACATCTTTATATACTGCCGCTTAACACACAAACGGCAGGGAGAAGGACACTCGTCAATTCCGCCTGCCTGTCCGCCTGCAGCACTATCATTTCAATGGCGTACAAGGACATACGGGGCTAGACAATTCGGCTACTAACGAAAACGCCTGAGCGCCGAGAGAAGTTGGGGCTCATAATATTGGAATCGAGGTGAGCCCGGCGTGTCGTTAGCGCCCTACGGCTGAAGAGACAGAAACGGCCCCCTTGCCTGGAGGCAGACGGGAAGAGGTAGTACCATCTTTTTCAGCACATAGGTAGTAGGAAGTAGGAGGAGAAGCGGTAATCGATGGTATATATGAGCGTGACCCAAAGGCTTGAATTGATCGCCCAGCATTTCGCTGGCATACTTTCAGAGTTGAAGCATGACTTGTGGAAGGTGGATTCAGCGGCCCGTTGCTAACAGTGCCAGTCTAACCACGGTGTCATCCACCCTCATGCCATCAAAATGCGATTTAGAGGATCAATGCCATTTCTCTTATATGGTAGTCATCTCCGTGTCGAGGCTCCTTGAAGCCGTGGATGACAGCCTGAAAATCTTACGCTTACTGAGAAGGTTCATGACTTTGAATTGGAAAGAGCCATGCATGAATCACAAGCGTAATTGGTTTAGTGGTAAAATTCTCCGTTGCCATCCGAGCAACGTCGGGGAGCCCTGGGTTCGATTCCCAGATTACGCATTCGATTTTCTTTTTGACTTTTATATCAGCTTTTTATATTGCGTCCGATCACAAATAGACTTGGAGTGAAGCAGATAGACATTCGCTGCTCCTTTTGCTTCCCGATATCACAGTCAGTCACAGTGTTTCTTGAATCGTAATATTATACCCATCTTTCATTGTCTACCTTCTAAGTAGAATGCGAGGCTAAATGAGATGCAAGGCAACGAACGAGCGAGGCCACATATTCTCTACATGAAGCCCGCGGAAAAGCAAATGAAGACGATGGTAGAAACTTCAGATGGACACTGGAAATAGTCCCACTATGCTCGCAGTTCTCTTAACTCGCGGCGCCAAAAAAAAATGTCAAGTGCCCTGCCTCAGCGGCTTTGTTGCCGTGAATGTATAATAAAACGCCAATGTCCGACCCATTCCCCATTTCGCACGTGAAGCAAGGTTGCAAAGCTGCAAATTAGGGATCATCGTGATTAGTCGGTAAGGGCGTCGGAATGCTTTCGATAGGTAATGATGACAAATAAGAAATAATAGACGAAACCCCCGTGCCAGGCCAGCTCAATGAAGAGCAGTCTTCAGCAAGTGGTTCTGGTCACGCAGAGCTGTGTGACCTATTCGGTGGCCACTTCGGTAGCCTCCTCGGAAACCTCTTCAGCAACCGCGTCGCCCGTGACTTCCTTGCCTTTAAGAGAATCTTGAGCCTTTGATGGCTCGACATTCTCCTTCTTGTCATCAGCAACGCCGGGTACCACAGCAGGTTTGCCAGTGCCATCTGAGCCCGGCAGCACGAGTCCATCTTGTTCCATCATGGCAGCCAAGCGTGCAGCTCGGCCTTCTTTCTTTCGTGGAACAGGGGCTACATCACGACGCTGTCAGCAAACTGTTACATATACTCACGACAAGGGAGGATCGTATTTACCTCTGCCGTTCTCCTGGACGTAAAAGCGACGGAGAAGTGCCACGGCCTCGTCGCGGCCCCAGCCACCCTCGATTTCATAGCCTGGCTCAATGTTGCCGCCATCGCCGCCACCGGGGGGGTACGAAACACCGAGGCTGCCGCCTCCATCAGGGTGCTGGATGGGGGTGGGCTGAGGATGAGCGCTGGCCGTCTGGCCATCCGCACTGATGGGGATAGAGTTGGCATGAATGCTAAAGACTCCGCCAGTGCCTCCAAACTTGTCGTTGACGGCTCCAAAGTAGACCTTCTTGATGCCGACCTGGCGAAGAAGCGAAGCGCACATGACACAGGGTTCGACGGTGACATAGAGAGTGCACTCGCGGAAGATGGCACCGTTGACACGCTCCTCGGAAATCATCTTCTGACCATAGGGGTACAGGTGGCTCTTGCTGCCATCTTCGTTGCCCTCATCGGGAGAACGCCACTCCACGGAGGAGATGTCGGATGAGTTGTCTCCCCTGATTGGCTTCTTGGGTGGCACAGTGGGCTTAAGAGAGGTGGTCTTTGGGCCGGTCTTGCGCGCAACGGAGAGCAGAGCAGAGATGGCCATGAACTCAGCGTGGCGGGTGCCATTGCGAGTGACGTTGGTCGCGTTCATGCCACGGGCAATGATCTCGCCATTGTGGACGATGACACAACCGACAGGAGTCTCGTTGGTGCGGAGAGCGAGTTTTGCCTGCGTCGTGAGATGGTTAGCGACATGGTAGAGCAGAGAAATAGAGCGAGGGCAAAAGGAACACTCACCATGTCCAAGGCCTCGCCAATAAACTTGAGGTGCACAGCTCGCTCAGCGACCACGGCCGGATCGTCAAAACGGACAACGTTGGGGTTGTTGTCGCCCGGAACAGAGGGCTGCTGAACCACGGCGACGGCCTCGTCGCCAGAAGCAGCGCCAGAGGCAGGGTCAGCCAGGTTGACGTTGCTGATCTTGTCGGCGAGGGCAGCGAGCTGGCTGTCATCTCCAGGAGCAATGGTAGAGAGGGAGACAAGCTTGGCGTTCTCTATCTGCTGTTGCTTCTCACTATCACGCTGCTGCTGCTTGTTGACCTGCTGCTCCTCGCCCGCAGCTGCAGCGGCATCGGTAGAGGTCAGCTGTCGCATGCCGCTGACCGTGGGCACAAACAGGTTGAGGCTCATGGTGGACGAGTCGTTGTAGAAATCCTGGTCGTACGAGTCGTCGTGGCCCAGGCTGTTGTCCGAGTCGCTGATGTCCGGCACTTCGTCGTCTTCGGCGCGGTCAGAGTCTTCCTCAGTCTCCTCTTCGACCAGCGACGTTTCAGCAGGCGTGTTGGGGGGGCACGGAGGAACTGCCGCTCCGTCCTCAGGCTCAGGCTCGCCGTCGTCCGAGCTGTCGCCAGGTGGCCAGCCGCGACGGAACCACCTGCGCAAGGCCCGTCTGGCACCTGCCAGGCTCATTAACCTGACTGCTGCAGCTGCCATGATTGGGCCGCTGGAGGGTGCGTCTGGTGAATTGCTGCTGCTAACCCTGGAATCCCGCTCCGGCCTCTTTCGGCTCTCCTTGAGGGTGAATTTGGGCTTGGGATGGGTTTAGAATTGTATTATCTCGGAGAAGGAGAGATAATATGGTGAATAAAAGATTTGTGTGCCTGGGGTTGCCTTTGACGAGGGGGGGCTCGACCGCTGCTCCTTCCTCACAGCCCTGTAGCCCCTCACGATGACGGCCACTTGCCTTCTCAGGTCACGGAAGGAGCTGTTCTCCTCTATACGGCCCTTGCGTGAGTATGACGACAGGTGTTTGCCGCAGTTCAGTGGAAAGAAAGATGGAGTTGAGGCCAGATGCTGTGTGTATCCTCCTTGCTGGGCTTGCGGGAGGCCAGAGAAGCCTGTTGAAAGAGAGATGCCTTCTCTTATAGGCCTATCATGGAGGAGAATATTGCCTTTTGCGCATGTCAGTCAATGCCTTGGCCATTTCCTCACACGGAAACAGAGAGAAGAAAAGAGTTGACAACTGGATAAGGGGTCATCTTCACACCTTGTTGCCCGTTCTAAGCATCAAGATGCATCTAGCGGTTATCAAATTTCTTTCCGCAGTTTAGCCCTGCCAAGGGAAACTTTCGAGAAGGAAAAAGTGAGTGTGAGGGCCAAGTAGAAACGGGAAGTAGGGAGGATGCCTTCTTCGATTCAGGAAGAGAAGAGATATGGTCTGTAGGATAGGCGGGTGACCTCAGGTGAGAATTTGTAAATGAAGGAATGAAGTCTTTGGCTGTGTGTTTTGTTTGCGATTTTTCGACCTTCCTTCGCGGTGAGATTAGAGAGGATTAGCCAACCTTTTTATGGCGTTTGAATTTCTGTCACACGTTTTCACTGAAAAACGGTTTGCACCTAACGGATTGGCTGACTCAGCACACGCACCATCCGCTCCTGTTCCTCCGCCGCCTTCAAGACTGCTCATCACAGCGAGAATGTCTCCGTAGCTGTGATTCAGAGATATCCCTTGCCTCATTATCTAGGTTTCCCCTTGTCATCCAAAGACATAATCATCAATCGAAGTTTACTTATAATCACTACAAAAGCATGGGATCTAATAATCACCGCGTTAAAGATGGATGATGGCTTCGGAGTCTGCAGATGATTTAGGAAAGTGGGCAAAAGGGAGTAAAAATAATTCTGAGCCATCGGCCCAGTATTAGTAAATTTGCTTGACGAATTCGCCAAATAGCGAATTCTGATCCAACGCTATGATACTCTATGAAACTCCAAATGGGCAGACGAGAAAGCAAATCCCCCCCAATCTCATACCAAATGCCAACAAAATCCACGCAAAGGGGTATCATTGGCCAATAGGCTCGTAGAAGAAAAGCGTGGTGTAGATGCTCCTTTCCCACTAAATGCTCGATCCATATGCAAGTATGGTTCTAGCCCATCGAGGGATAGATCAAAGCCAACGGCCTGGCTCCCTCAAGAAAAGAGAAACGAGAGGATAGACGAGAGACCTCTTGTCGTAGTGCCGAAAATTGGTCTCTCCGTACGTAGGGCTTCTTGCCCCATGACTGAAGTCCCTCCTTGAATCTTGGACTTGACATTGTCGACGGTGTCGTCTCAAGGGGCGCCTTGGCTTCTCCAAGGCGTTGAAAGGTGGCCCTCGCGGCAACAGCCAGTGAAAGGAGGGAGAACACAAAAGAGGTTCCAGCCATGCTTGCCAACGTGGCGCCGAGCAATGTGGCGGCGAGAATGGCGACGACGGCTTGCATAGAAAGGACTTGGCGGAGAACGAATTGGCTCGACCCTTGGCCAGGCCCAAAGTACGCAGATCCTCTAGCAGCGGGCAAGCTCTCGTTGGGCAAAATCGCTTGCAGGAGGAGCGGTGACAGGGTCTGCAGACCATTGTCAACCACAGGGACGATTGGCTGCTGGTGCGCATCGCCGTTGCCGTGGAGTCGCTGGGCAGGTAGGCTGGCGAGGCTCGGGAGAGTCTCAACGCCAGACCTGTCAGACCAGACGAGGGCGGTGGGGCCGGACGAGGTGCGTTGGCTCGCGGTATCCTCGCCGGCAGCTGCGTGTGCGGTCGAACCAGGTACAGCGTAGAGCGCATCGCCGTATAATGCTTGTAAGCCGCCAGAAAGGTTGGCGGAAGTCACGTTGAGGTTGGCGGCAAGTTCGGTTTGGACCTTGAGACAGGTTAGTCGGACTGAGTGGTGTTTTGCAGGCGCTATGGCATCGCATACCCTTGACGGCGACTCTTCCGGGCCTGAGAGCTGGACTGGAGTGTGCGCGGTGGTCGCCAGCGTAGCGGCCGTGGGCCTGAGTTGGCTCGTGTGTGGGCTCGTGAGTTCCTGTTTCCGCGTGTTAGTCGTCGACGGGGCGGCGGCAGTTGTGGTCACAGCATGACATACAGTTGAGACGCCGGCTTGGCCCGAGGACAACCGAGACGAATAATCAACTGGTGATTCCTTTTTTGAAAAGTCAGTCGCTGTCTTGCAAGGTAGCTGACGGCTGGTCCAGCAGAGGAGACGTACACTTCGGAATCTGCCACGCTCTGTGGGCGATGAGTCGTATGATGGAGCTTCATCTTGTATGTCCTTTTTTCAAAGTTAGTCGCCGTTGCGCAAACTGGCCGCACACAAGAGGAGAGAAAACGTACGCCGTGGAACCGGAGCGCGGTGCTGGGTGATGGGCTTGTAACAAGCTCAACTGACGTGTCCTTTTTTGAAAAGTTAGTCGCGACTCTGCGAGGCAGCTGATGGGCGTCGACACGTACACTTCCGAGGACGGAAACCGAGACTGATCCAGATCCAGAAACATCTGAGCGTCCAGGTGGTGCCTTCCGAGGAGGTCAGTGATTGTTCATCCAACGGCAGACAGTATACAGGAAGATGATGGGGGGAATCAAAAGACATACGCTATTCGCAATCACTTCCACTCCGCGGCTTCCAGAGGCCGCAGTAACGACGACAGAGCCACCCGACGGGTAGGCTATGCGAACTTCGCCTGCCCAGCCCGCGGAGGATGTCGTACTTATACCGCCCCGCAAGTCTCCTGGTTCACCGGATTCTGGGTGACTGTGACCCGGATCATACCACGACATGTCCGTGTGGGCAGCCGCGACAAGGTTGGTGGTGTCCAGAGGAGAAACTGCCGCAGTCGTGCCATCCCAGTTAGTGCTGAGGAGATTGTCATCAACAGCGAAGTTGTCCAAGGCGAAAGATTCAGATTCGGAGACGGATGGTTGAATCGGGCTGAGCAGCCGCGTGGACGAAATCGGCACCATGCGGTCATCCTCAGAGAAGCTGGACGAGGGCGAGAACAGGTTGAAGTCGGTGTAGCTGCCGCTCGAGGTGGTGTGATTGTCTTGCAAGAACGGAAGCTGGGGTGAGGCGGATTGTGATGACAGTCCCTCACGCTCCTCAGCGCCAGCAACGGCCTGAACATCTTGCTGTGACGCCGGCGTAAACGCCTTGGGGGGCGAGGCAGACGAGGAGGAGGCGGAGGATTGGGAAGAAAAGTATCCCTCGGGGTCGAGGAAGAAGTCGTAGCTGTCGTCGACATCCGCCGGGGGGTACTGAACGAACTCCTCCCAGGACTCGAACAACTGGTCAGTGGACTCGAGGCCATCCAAGCCGGTAAATGTGAAGGTAGGATCAATGCCCAACAGCGACATCGGTATAGGGGGATTATCGTCTAACGTCGAAATCGCCACATCACCAGGCACCGTCTTCTGAGGCGCCGGTGTTGATGCTGCTGGTGCTGGTGTCGCCGCTGCCGTTGATGTTGTGCGCGCTTTCTTTGCCGGTTTCGCAGTAGACTGAGGTTGGGTTTGAGAGGCCGAACGCTTCTTGTGGTCGGGGTCACAGCGAATCTTCTTCCGTCGACAGCTATCGCAGGCCTTGATGATGCGCATCAGATGTGCATGATCTCGCTGCTCCTTTGTCTTGGAGCCTCGGGAGGCAGAGTCTGTGATGTCCTGGCCATCCTTGGTCATGATCTTCATACCGGGCAGGTGTGAAAGATCGACAGCCGGATAGCGGGCGAGACCGCTAGACTTGGAGGTCTTGCGGCTCTTGGAAGCAGAGGAGCGAGAAGACACTGATGGAGATGCAGACGCCCGGCTCCAGTCCAAAACCGAGTTGGCCGGAGATGTGTTGCTGAAGGAAGAGGCGGCGATGGAGTTGACTGGCGAGGCTGCCACCGGGCTGGAAGAGTAATAGACCGGGTAGAACTTGAATGTCTGGCCAGTGAGCTGCGAGTGCTCCAGGAAGTCGAGCGAGACGGTAGCCCGCTTCTCCTTGAGAGGAGCCGAGCCGGGGATGTAGGCGTTGATCATATCATCGAGTTCTTGTGTGCCGAGCGCAGGGAAGAACTGAAGCTGAGCGCCGAGCTGAGGCTGATAGACTGAGAAGCCCTGGGGAAGAGGGGCAGCGGATGAGTACTGAGAAGCCATTGCTGTGGTAAGATGCGGATTGAATGAGGTCGGCAAGTAAGGATTCATGAAAAGCCGAGCTGAGGCAAGGTCGAATCGAAGATGGCTGGGCTGGTCTATCGCGAGTAGTCGACGTTGTTTGCCCGACCATAGGAGTGTAAGCCCACGATACGCTTGACCCCGAGCTTCAATCTCATCGGAATACTTACACAATTGGATTTCCAGTGCGGCCTTAATTCTTAACGTTCACTTTTTTTTCTTCTTTTTTCTTTTTCGATTTGAATGAATGAATGAATAAGTGGTGGATTTGTCTGGTGAGTAGAAGAGTATGATATTCGCAGCAGCGCCAAGTGTGGGAGCGAAGAGGGGAGAGGATCTTGGCGCGCTGGAAGCAAGAGAAACAAGAACAAAGCACTGAACAAGCTCAACGATAGCTTGCAAGCTGCTAATTCTGAGTATCCAGCTTTGAGGATAGTATCAGGCTATTCGATAGTGATTACTGGTAAACCAGGAGGGTAGCGAAAAAGATGGAAAATGAAGAGCAAGAGAAACCGAGATCCTCAGGCGTCGCCGGCCGGGAGTCATGACGGTATTTCAGTCTCCGGCCAGGCGTTGAGAAGGAGCGGCCCTGGGGGAAGGAGGCCCTTGCGGGATAGTCGCAATCCTGACTCTTTCGGCGTGCTGAGAAAGGACTAGCGCAAGGCGGCCTCGGGGGCTCAGCCGGCCAATAGGGCTGTGCTATGCGATCCCGCGCTCCACTTTGTTGCCCTCTGATTGGTCCAAATCCCCCACCTGATGCGCCGCCTTTTATGGGCCTTCGGCGAGAGCTTAGCGTCGCTGATTGGCCAATGGCACCGTCTGCGCTCGGGCCACATGCAAGTGACTCAACCCTGGGGCTTGTAAAAGTTCCCTTTTTTGGGCTGGCAATCTGGAGAGCTTTGCTGAGGTTATTATCGGGGTTGTCTGGCCAGGCACAGGCTCGGTACGGAAAAGGCATGCTTGCCCAGGTACAGACGGGGGCGCGGGTACGTGTTAGATTGCGGGTTGAAAGGCGTTTTGAACTGGTTTTCGTGATGGTGCCAGTACCTGTAACGAGCAATTCATCCAGGTACTGGGCGTAGGATGACAATGCAACTCCCTCTCCGTCAGCACACCCCCTCCTCCTTGCCCGCCAGTGAGGCGAATATACCCCAGATTCTTCGAGCGAGAAGAAAGATGGGAGCAGAGCCTATCAGATACGTGTTGACATAGATCCGAGAGGAGATGGTTTGTAGATTCACGGCCAAAGGATGAAGCGAGAGATTGCTTTTGAGGACCTTAGGTATCTTACCAACCAACAACTCGAGCGACTACATAAGGATCATGTACTGCCCCTCGTCTAAGCACGCTTTGTTCTTGGATCTCTTCTGCTAGATCGTTCTGGATTATCAACGAGCGGCTTTTGGGAGTGGACACGTGCTGGACAACTCAAGCCTTTATACCGAGTTGGGCAGTGATCCCGCTCGACTTTCAGTATCTCGTACTTCCTTGATCGGTTGTTGCCGCCATCGTCTCAGTTGTCGCTACTCTCCGCAAATTCTGCCCTACCCTGCAGCCAGTCGAGAAGTCCATGTTTACTCAACGTCACCCTGCGGAAGTGTCATCAATGAGGAGCTGGAGTCAGCAACTCAACAGCTATTCGACAGAATACTTTCGCCATTCAGCCGTCACCAACACAGTTCTCATCTATTCGAGCATGGCCCCAACGATCGTCTCCTCCACTCCTTCGTTGTCACTTTATGATAATACGAGCCGCGCGAATCCTTCCGCTAGTTCAATGTCAGCAACGGTGCCACTAATGGGTAGCACCGAGTTGGAGCATAATCGCGATGGAACTCTGGTCCGAGAGAGATTCCAACGACTCAAGGGAAGGGATATCATATAATATTACAACACGTCCGACCAACTGGCCTCGTCGCATTTCGCTACCAAAACAGATAGCCGCGCAAGTACACGCCCCCCGTGCATCTCGACAGTCAGCAGCCAAGTTCGGCTCATCGACATTGCCTTGGCAAGAGCCCGCAATCAAGCCGGCGGAGCGGGTTCGAGTTTTTCGGCGAGCTCGAGAAGGCTTAGACCAACCCCACTGACGATCCCGGGCTGAGCCAGGCATCTCGATAGCGCATCTGCACTCCGAAGCCGAGACCGAAAGCCGTATCCGGGCGAGATAGACGGACCAAGAGACCGGACGTTATCCTTTTTGAAAGAGCAGTTGAAAGAAGCCAATTGTCAAATTCTCCTAGAAGTTATCCGCAACATTGGCTAATATTTACAGAAGAACCAGGGGGCTCTGTTTCCACATTGCTGCCGGGACGATGCTTCTGCGACCACAGAAACCCGACACGAAAACACGGGCTTGCGCGAAGCCTCGGACGCCATCAACTCCACCTCCACCTTGCTGAACAGAGGCCTGCATTACGGGGCTCTCCAATAGGCGCTTTGCTCTCCGCCGGAAAAAGACCCCGTTGAATTTTGTGTGTCGTTGCCTCGTTAAATACAAAATGCAGAACAACATCGCGGAATAGAACAAAGTCAAACCTGCCTCGGATGACGATCTTTATATACAAAGCAAGATCAATAATCGCCGAAGAAGAAAGATCACTCCCGCCTTGGCCGGGTCATACCCAAGAGGTCCATGGCATGCGTGCTCCATGCCCCTCCGTTTCTAGGAGGCAGAGGGACCATATTGGTTAGAGTCGCAGCCCGCGGTGGTTCGACCGCCACTGCGATCACTCTGCTCCTTTTGGCTGGATTCGAAGGAGCCGGAGCCGGAGCCGTTGATGACGAGACCTTGGCTGCAGCACTTGCACGCCTCTCCTCCACCTCCCTCACCCGCTTGCCCAGAACCTCCCCGAGGTCCTGTTCCTTGGATCCCGTGCACTCCAATACTTGTACAATGGCCATGCCCCGGTCAAGGTTCATCTCGAGGCCCTCTGTAACCTCACTCGCATCCCCCTGCCAGTGCCCGTCACCGACGAAGCCTCCACCGTCGTCATATACCATGTATTTTTGGTTGAAGGTGTGGAATTTTAGCTTGCCATCTTGCCATCTCTTTTTCTTGCGGCGAAGGTCATGCGTATACAGGCAAATAAACTCGAGAATAGGCGCAGATGCTGAGGAACTGGGGGTGTTTAACGGCACTGCGGTGGCTCTTGCGGAGCGTAATGTAGACTGCTGAGGAGTGCGAGACAGAGAGGCAGAGGGGGTATGAGTTGATACTGAAGTCCTTGGAGGCTGTATCGTCGGCTGTTGAGCCATCCTTGACACCGAAGAAGTGGAGGTATGAGCTGATAGAGCATTTCTCGTCGGCTGATGCATGGACTGCTGAGGTACTCGAGATGTTGATGCAACTGGCGTACGAGTTGGCCCAGCGTGTCTTACAGGGTGAGGTGAGGGTTGATATGCAGCAGAGGATGTTGATGTTGTTGGGGCGGTGGTTGATCCGGGATTCCGCATGCCTGGCAACAGCAATGGCCTAGAGCCGCGGTTCGCCGACGCAAGGGGAATATTACCAGACTCGAGTCCTGATGGGCCGGTATTTCTCTCGGGTTGGAGTGAGGACTGCTGAGAGATTCGGGAAGTAGATGTGGCAGCAACAGGAATATCGACTTGCCCGGCATTTGAAGCTCTCCTGGACTGTGGAATGGGTCGTTGGATGACTCGGGAGGATGATGATGATGCTGACTCAATGGAACGATTACCGGGGCCATGATTCGACTTCTTCCTAGACTGTGGGACGATTTGCTGGCGGGATGCTGGTTCAGTAGGCGTGACATCTGATTCAATGATATCGACACGTCTAGATCCGGGCCGAGAAGTAACTTGAGCTGCCGTTGTGGTAGTCGTAGCTGCTGGCTCAAGCTTTTCTCTTGCTAACAATAGGAATCTCCTAGGTCTCTGAAACATTGGTGCAGCGGATGTGTGGCTTCGGAAGGCATCGTCAGGCACTGGGTGTTGATTAGATCGAAACATGGTCGGCTGCGTGACTCGAGATGTCGAGGTAGCCTTCTGTAAAACGGATGAGGATGAAGAGCGGGGTATGAGACACGGAGTTTGGTGAGAGTTGGTGAGTTATCAGAGTCTGACGATGGTGAGATATCGGTATCCAAACTAAAGTCAGAGACCGGTGAAGATTCAAAACGGGTCCGGAATGGACCGCCAGAGCTGGAAATTGGTGATTAGGTCGAAAAAGGGGATGTAGGAGGAGCCGGAGACAAGTGCCGACAGAAAGGTGAGGTCGGAGTTGACAAACTGTTCGGAGCCATAAAGTAAACCGGCGAACAACAGACGAATGACACGTGCCTATCGATTAGGTATATACAGATCAGGTGGAGGATAACAAAGGTAGGGTACCAAGTACCTAGTGTACCCAGAAGGAATGATATGAGAATTCAGAAGGTTCAAAGCATTCTCTCATGAGAAGGAAGAGCCGAGCTGCTGAGATGCAACGAAGCTGCAGATACCTCTGATGAAGGCGTCAGGCAGGCACGACACAAGCGACGAAATGGTTTGTTAGCGAGACGCGACTTGGCCAGGAGCGACGCTGTAAGCGAAAAGGCTTAGCGAATGACGCGACGCCAAATCACGTGTGCCGCAACGAAGTACTTGCGCACCCCGTACCTTAGACCGACTCCCGTGAGCTTTGAAATTCAAAAGAAGGAGCTGTCGAAGCTTCGCTAAAACTCAAAAACTGGGGAACTCCACACCGCGTTGCTCTTGGAGAAAGAGCCATCCCGCCCAATGAGGCTTGACTCCGACAGAAGCAGTTCGCTGGGAAGGAGGAGGGGAAAATTCATCGAGCGGGCCGAATAACACACAGTGTGGGAATATCAATGTGATAGGTCAACTTGAAGCAAAAGGCGGAAGAATCAAGACGATAGGTCGCATAGACATGATTGAGGGAACACAGTCTGTTCTGTTCATCGCCTCTCGGTTAGACTGCAGTATTTTTATGCGAGTGACCGCTTGAGGCGCACGAAGGACTGTTAGTGGGTAAGGTAAGACGGTGGCTAGGTGGAAATTGACGTCTTCAGCTCGCACGTCATTGTAGCCTCACTCACGAAATGCAGGGCAAAGAGGACCCCTTAAAGTACCGAGGAGATTTCCTTCAGCCCCAGGAAGTGGCATCATTGCTATTGCAGTATATTCACGGTGGTATTATAGAAGGGGATGTTCCAAGTGATGAATAATGTTCCATTGAATGGGACAGAAGACGCCGGCGATGCTATCATTGCTAGGGCAAACTGCCGGCTGCTGTGATCTCAAGGGTATTCATGTTTCCCTTATTTTCCTTTAAAACTTGCGAGAAAAACTGTCATCGCTTGGCACCTTGCCATCCGCTGTAATCCCAAAAACCCCAAATCCCGTGTATTGAGCGGCCTTATTGATCGTGGCCATGCTCTCGCTAATATCCAAATACCCAAATCCCAATGTCGTATATCATGCCACGACCCATTTCTGTTCTATTCCGTAAAAGTAGAGGAAAAAAATCTATGATCGTAATTGCCGGGCGCCGAAAGGCGAAGCAGGCTTCACGAGTTGTCTATCAGTAAACCAGCTTCCACGTCATGGCTACTCCTATTCCACAGCGGACAGCTTCAGCGGTGGGATAGGTTCTGTTGTCGCTGTGGACCGTGGAACTATGACGGGAGTCCTGGGCCTCGGCCGGTACTTTGGGGTCCTAGGAGTCCTGGATTGGGTGGTGGGAGCCCTGCTGCTGCTTGGGATAGGATCGACGGGCCGGCCGCTCTTTTTCTGAGCCTGCCGCTTTTCCCAGACAGTGGGATAATACTTGCCCATCGAGGCAGAGCGAAAGGGTTCGCTGTCTTCATCGTCATCGCTTGGCCACCAGTAAGAATCATTATCCCTCGTGGAGTTGGACAGGTGATACTGGGATTGAGACCGGGGCTTGGGCATATCGATGTCGGCATCAGCGCCGGTGTCCACTTCCTCGACCGAGGGATCCATGCCGTAGGACTTCACGTCACGATAAAAGGGGTGCGTGTGGCGCACGCGAGTTTGGGGGTCTTCGTGAAGGGGGAAGTAACCACTGTAGCCAGAGTGTCAGTACTAAGCGACAGAACTACTTTATAAGTGTTCTCGGTCGTACCCTTGCCTTTCGCCCCTAGCGGACAGAGCCTCTGGAAGCGTGGTGGCAGATGCAGCGCTGTTTTGTCTCGATCGGGGAATGGCAATGGGACGGCTGCCCGTCGATGCGGAAGAGCTAGATCCGGCACCTGTATCTAGGTCGGCTCCTGTTAAGTAAGCGTTAGAAGATGGAGGCAAGAGATGGAGAATACACGATGCTGAGTCGTAGAAGGATGACTTTAGAGCCAGGAAGGAAGAGGCTGTGAATGACAGGGAGAAGGTGGGAGACGGGAAATGGGGAAATGGGGGGTTTTAAAAAGCAGAAGAAGAGGATGATGAATAATGATCGACACTTGATCGACTGGCGGAGAACTGTCCACATGAGAACATGGATGAATCGGAGAAGAGAACAGAAGAGAAGAGATGATCAGCCTTGGAGAAGGAAATGGCGGCAAGCAGAATCCACATCCCGCGGGTCGCGTGCCTGGACACTATTTTGCTGGAGCCCTCATGCAAGATGATGGACTCCGCGCTCCGGATACCCCGCGATGGCTCTCGTCGCCTGTGGGGTTTCGATAACCGGGCCTAGGCGACTGGCGACTTGGCGACCTACCATGGGATGGGGGATAATTGTGGACTGGGAGCTGGCGTCATCTTCAAAAGTGCTGGTCGCTGTGCGGCTTCGACAGGCCGAGACATGACTAGGGAAGAGGCAAGAAAATCTCCGACCCGTCCGTCGTACTGTACGGCAACACAGGAGGGGAAAGGAAGACGGCCTGACGACGAGCGAAGGGGGAAACCAGATCAGGACTTAACGCAGAAAGATTGGGACGAAAATTGAGATGAAGATTGACGCATGAGACAAAAGGATCGGCGACTGCAGAGAGAAAGGGTAAAGGAGCCAAAAGTGAGAGAGTCGGATGATATGGAATGTCTTTGAATCATGGATCGAAATGGACTCCAGAGTTGGCAACTTACTAATGGATCGTCGCCGCTGAGGCCGCTCGCTTTCATCGGAGCCGGAGGCCCTGCTTCCGCCGATGGTCGACGATTTGGAGGACCTGGCTGAGACTCCAAGATCGTCAGACGGGTCATCATTGAACCAGTCGTCGTCGATGCGTCGAGGCGGGAAATTGTGCTTGGGCTCCGGTTCATCGAGATACCAGCGGGTACCGAAGACGACAGACTCGGACATTTCAGAAAGGTTGGACAAGATGGACACTGAACGACCCAAGGTGCGAGACGGCGACTTGTCCCTGGATCTGCGAGAGCGGGAAGATCGTTCCATGATGCCGTCTCTCTCGTCGGAACTCCAGTTGTCGAGGCTGCCCATTCAGATTTGAGATAGACCGCAGATGGGATGAGATGCCGGCAAGACGTGGGAGGAAAAGCCGGCTAGATGTGCGACGAATGGTCCTGGCAATCAGCTGTTCTGCTTCGAGGAGGCGATGCAGCTGAACAGGGACGAAGAATTGGATTGAACGCGGACGAGGAAGAGAAGAAGAAGAAGGAGGAGGAGGAGGAGGGAAAAGAAGAAGAGGGGGATGAATGTATTCAATTGAAAGGAAAGGGTATCTGAGGAGCACTAGAAGGGTAGATATCTTGCTGGAAGAGAGTCTGAGGCTCGAAAAGAGAGCCAAAAGCGCTTTAGTACGTTGGCGCCAGACGTGTGGTGACAAGTGGCGAGGATGAAGGCCCAGGCACAAGCGAAAGAAGCAAGAATGAGATGAGATCCAGGATAACGGGGGAGATTTGTGTGTCTTTGTATACGCGGGAGACGAGAAGGTTCTTGGCTAAGATTGATGTGAAAAAAAAGGTTCCCCGGTTTGTTTGTTGCACACCAGCAGGAAAAAAAGGTTCTGGGACTGGGGGATAAATAGAGGGAATCGAAAAGCCACAGGGAAGGGGGAAGAATTAAGGCACGGTAAGGAAACTCGACCAGGTGAGCCCACCGGTTGTAGTACTTAGACGCGGCACAGAGGAAATACCTGTGTAGAAGTCGAGTTCAAACAGCATTGAGCAGCAGCACGACGGACAGCCACACAACTCACGCCATGAGGTAGGTACTCGGACACACACACAAGGCAGCCAGGTACAAGCACGAAGAACGCCTCTTTTCCCCCGCGGCTTTCGTACATTAGAGGTGCTGGGCAGCGCTTATTGCTTCTGCTGGTTTTCCAACGGCAGCCCCCCCTTTGGCACTGTACGGTACACAACAGACCTCGTACTTGGTACACGTCGTTGATTAGAAGCCTTCTTAAGCGACCACGAGAGAGAGAGAGGGAAAAAACGAGAGAGAAACACCTGGACAGGGGTGTTGCTGTTGTGAAACGCACAAATGGCTCCCTCAAGGTGCCATTCGATGCGTGAGATGGACCACTAACAGGGCGTCTCTCGCCAGGTTTGCGTGGAGCCATTGGACTTTGGTGCAGCTCCAGACGTGGGCCATCCATGAGCCTATCGCACCGGCGCCGATCCAGGTAGGGAGCGTATTAGAGAGACAGAGAGGAAGAGGGTTTTGGCTTTTGCGTTTGCTTGCTTTGCGCTTGGGCTTGGCGGGGAGGCTTTTGGGCTTCTCGCTGGGCCTTTGACTTTGGCGTCCTGCCATGGTGTGGCAGATTACAGAGTTCACCCAGCAGTAGCGTGTTGTATGTACATGTCGGTGGCTACAGAGCTAAAAAGGGTGGCTCCAAGGCCTTTCCAAGGAGCTGGCTTGGGAGCTGAACGGTGCAAAGCTTTAAGTGGTGATGTTCAAGGAGCGCAGTACTACTGGGATGATTTGGATACTCGTCTGTGGCGTCCTTGGGGAAGTCGTACCTGCTACCATCAGCTGCTGGTCTTGGGGATTTGGCTTGACGAGAGTCCAGGGGCCTTGTTTGTTTGCTCTGCTTGCTGCTGTGCGGATGGCCGGAGGACTCATGCCGAACCGGGGCAGGCGGGTGCTGGGGGGGTTGCTGGGGATCGTCGAGCAAAGCCGGGCCCCGCAGCAGTCGACATCGCTCTCAACAGGTTTCCTCGCTGTATGAAAGTACCTGACGGAGAACGAGCTGTTTGTCTGTACGAGCAAGTATCTTAGGGACGGGTTAGCATCAAGGACTGAAACACAGTAGGTTCTTACTGGTTCTCTCGCTCTTGTCTGCTCCGTCACCTACTAAAGGTACGTTTGCACGGTAGCGTACAGTACAAGTTCACAGTCTTTTCGCCTCTGATGGTCGTGGCTTGGCCTCGTCGTCATTGGGCGCGGCCAGAGCCGATGCAACATGAGATTGCCCGTCAAGCCATCATCGCTTCCTGTTTTGCTGCCTCGTCTTTCTTTGTTCTGGCTCCTTCTCACGGCCCGTCAAACCGGAAAAAAAAAAAAAAAAACTTTAACTTGTCCTTGCTTCCAGTGTTTTTTTTCCCTGTTCATCAACAGCCATTGACGTGAGATGAATCGAGACTCGTACTTGCAACGATCGTTAGAGCGGCAGGGGCTAGAGGAAGCCGGAGACTTTGGGGACCCTTGAGCTGACGACATGGACCTAGCAGCAAAGCTTCCTACCAAGGGACAGTGTCGCTCATTCTACTGAGCAATCGGGGAACGCGGCCCCCGAACGCACTCAGAAGGGAGAAAAGTCAATCGGATTGTGTGTCCCCGTCAGAGAATGAGGCGTCAAGGGACGGCCTGTCTCCTGAGAAGGATTGGATCAGTGTCATACATTACATGTACATGCGCCATGCATGGTAAGGTGTTGCCCCTGTGCCTGTAGGCTTCGTACGTGCCATCCTGGTGCTTGCAAGCCGTGCCTGTCCCAGCAGCCTTATCGCACAGACAGCCGATGAGTGGGCGACTGGCTAAGGTACCTACAAATTCGAACGATGATGGGCTCAGCTGCAGTTCTTCCGGTTGAGTGAGTGAGTATCAGGATAACTTGCCTTGCCCTGCCCTGAGAGGTAAGGTAGGGACTGATTACCATTGTAGGTAGAACTCCTTGTGGAATCGTGTTGGCCGAGAAAATCCATGGCGCTGCAGAAATACATGTATATTGAAATATGGGGATACACATGGAAATGGGAGAGCGAGCGGTACCTACTGAAGCACTGCGCGGGAGCAAGGGGCAACCTGGCGAGTGGCTGTTTGCTTCGGAGCACAATCTCGCATCAAGTGTGGAGTTGGAGATGCGAGAAATGCTGAGATTGAGTACTGTACGGAGTACGGCAGCAAAGATGAGGCCACTTTTTTCGTCTTCTTCTTGGCTGTATCCTGGTCAAGAGACGCACATTACCATGCCTCACTTCGCTTCGAGCATCTCTGTTGCTCTTTCTAATGCTGTAGCACTCGTCAATGGTCGAGACATGTTGATAGTTCGGGTTGATGCTACTCTGCCATTACCAGCGTCGGTCCTTGTACGAAGCATCAGCTTACTCCCTCGTGCAGACCAGTGAGTACTGAGCATAGTCTATTCTACTTCGTACCGTATTTGAGGTAAGACTTGAAATTATACGGCCTTGCACGCCCGTCAAGCTGTCCGCGCGCCTCTGTTCCCCTTTTCCTCCTCACCACTGCAAACACGTCCCCGTCCGTCCACTGCTCTCCCATTAGGGCCCCTCATGACAAACCGCACCTCTTGGAGACCTCTCCGATGAAATTCGCACACATGGTTGGGCTCTGTCTCTCCGCGTCTTCCCACCAGATCCCCCCTCCTCTGCTCCACGCTCCCCACGCGTCGTATCGAGGGCCAGCTTGAGATTCATCTCGTGGTCGATTCCTAGTGGCGACACGACGGCATGCTCTGCTGCGACCTACCTGCAGGCTGTGGCATCGTCCCGCACCAAGGGACCTGTTGTAGTATGCAGAATTACGGCGTAGCAGGTCCCAAGGCCCACGTTCGGAGCACGGAGCACGGAGGGCCAAGGACATATTACAAACGCGGTCCAATGCAGGTCGTCTTGTCTGCCACTCTAGGCCCTTGCCGAAGCCGGGCCTGTGGGCAACTCAACTGGGAGAAAAGGCTGTCGTAAGAGCTTGGAGATGGTGATGCTGCCAAGACAGCCCCGTCTATGCGACTTCCCGGCTCTCGGCCGTTGCCTCCTTTACTGCCTCTGCATGTTGCCGTCTCTTCCCTCCATCCGCCGTCTCCCCTTGCCTTGTGTGTGTCTGTGATGTACAATATTGGCTCGGATCAAGGTGCACGCAAACGTGAATGTGTGTGAGTGCCATTGCAGGCAGAGAGATGGTGTGTTTCTGTCTGGAGCAGATGCGAGCGTCTCAGTCGTTGATCAGCCGGAGTGGATCGCGCATTTATCCATGGGGGACGCACCCAAGTCTGGGTAATTCAGTAGGTCAGAGATACGTAGGATGAGACATTGCAGCCATCGCAGCACCGAATTTTCGGTCAAAAAGAAGAGTTGGAGAAGGATTGACAGCAAGTGATAAGCTCATGTCTCAATTGCGCATCCATTTTGTCTCTCGATGCATCCCCTTTCCTTCCCTAGTCGCGCCCATCTTTGCCATTTTGCCTTTCCCGCTCCAGAGTTGTCGATGAAAGAATACGGATGGACGAAGCCGTGTTTGTCTCTCCTCATGGGTGGTGTGACAGAGACGAGATGCAACGCCTCACCTATCACAGCCCGCTGACAAGAGTACGTTTTGGTTACCGCTGTATCACGCCGCGCTGTTGTTGCTGGGTAGGTACTTCGGTGGTGCCCCCTTGTCTGGCAGTGGATTTGACGGGCTCTCGCGCGTCTTCTCTTCAGGGATTTTTGATGCTAGAGGCCGATTTTGCGCCCTCCTAGGCCCTTGTCTGTCCTACACCAAGCCCTACTTTTTTTTTTTCCCACACAGGAACGCCTGTAATCACTGTACATTCTCCTCGTCCTTCTCGCCTCGCCTCAAGGCCGAGGAAACGGGCAGTTGTTGGGTTCCGTGCCTCAGTGTTCTGACCCCAAAGGATGCGCGAGCGGAAACGCGAAGCTCTGGGACCCGAGCAAATACTCTGAAAAGGCGCCAGCAGCTGCACCGGTGACGCCAACCACGTCATGCCACATGGGAAGCGTGGTGACGGAGAGACGCCGACGAGACTCGGGATTTTTGAAACTGGTGGGCGGGTTCCCTCCTGTTTTGTGATTTCTGATTTCCCAACTGCTTCCAGTCGCGAGACAACGGTACGTTTTTGGGGAAGATGCTATTACAATCCCCCTGGGACATACACAAATAAGAGATGCCACGAAAATGTTGACAGTAAACGGGCTGCTCTGTGCTTCGTCGACACGCGTGTCCCGGAGGTTCCAGTCGGATATTGGGCACTTGAACTTGACGTCACACTCGGCCGCCGAATATTGCTTGGAGTCCTGGGGTTTGCCATGTCGTTCCCTTCCCTTCCTCTACCTCATACGGTACTGTTCGACCGTCCCAACAGTGGTGTGCCGTTGCCGATCGGCGGCTATCATCAAAGCCCAAAGGGAATAAGCCCCCGGTCCCCTCAGTATTTCTCTCTATTCCCTCTCACCATGGCTTCGTCTATTCCCATCCATCTGTTTCCTCGCTTCTTCTCCGCACCGATCAGCTCTGTCCTCATCCCTCCCCCCATCCCCTCTCGTCACTTCGTTGGGGTCTCGGCTTGCATAATGCAATGTTAATCTGAGGGATATCGTCGGGCACCACTTTGGGTGCAACGCCAATACCGGCCGTCGTGCTGCTCCAGCGGGATTAACGAACGAGAGACTATCTCCCCCCATTTGTCTGGGGAAGAGAAACGGACAATGGGTTCCGGCAGCCGTGTCCATGGGCCGGACACGACCGGACCAAAGAGGACTTGGTCTAGCATCATTGTCTTCTTGTCGAGCTGACTGTGTATGGCATGGTGTTTCCACGCACTCACAGTCGAATCGCGAATGGACACTCGCATACTTCATACAGACGTACAGGCCATGCGCCCCCCCAACCAATACATGTACCCACCAAGGAGCACACAGACATGGCGACACATGTTGGGCGTGACTACTACGTGATGACCATGATATTGAGGGTTTACCTGCAAGCCATCCATGGAGTCAAGAGCCAAAGCTAAGGATGAAGCCAAAGGCGAAGTCGGGCCCCATCGTCGGACGTGGCTCCTGTCCAACCAAGTTGCATCTCTTCTCACATGCCACGGAGAAAACGAATGAAATGGGGCAAACCGTTGTAAATCATCGTCATCCCCACGCCAGCTACCTATTCGAACGAACCAGAGGGGTATCATATCATTAGTACATGCCGTCCAACCCAGTCTTTGTCCCCATCTCCCCGTCTCCCCCCCTTTTACCCGCGCCAGCCTCTCAGCATCCATTAGATATCTCGCCCAGCCGCCAAATTGCCGCAGACGGACGCCGCTCATGCCGTATGTGGGATAGATGCGCATGTTGAGACCGTCCATCCATCTCATGCTCGCTTAGAAGCGCCTGGTGCTGCATATCGCCTGTCCTGCCTTTGCCCTTGCCTATAAGCCGATCACCGATCCCCCGTCTTCCCCTCCTCGCTTCATCTTCCCTCGCTCTCGCTTGAGATGGAGTAGAATGAACAGCTCAAAGTGCAAAGGTTCTCTAGACCTTTGCTCGACCAGTAAAGCGGGTGCGAGTATTGCGATGCTTCCACCAGTATGCAAAGGCGGCAAGGCTTGCAATCAGCCAGAGCAGTGCACTGGTCAGGTCTACCCATACGGCGTGCTTCATGCGCTCAACGTCTCCGTTGCCATGGGCGTTCTCGTCGATGTATAGCTGGTGCGAGTTGACAAGTCAGTATCCAAAAATCGACAGTAACAACACCAGTCACAGCACGGTTCGGGTAGCTTCTGCTTTGCATCCCAGCCTCCAACAGCCCCTCCCCTTTCGTTCCTTCTTCCCCCTGGCTGGCTGTGTCGTGCAACGCGAGCTTGATCGAAAGCAAACGTACCTTGCCGAAGACTCCAAAAAGAGCGATCCACAAGACGAACAGGATCGTATCCCAGCAGGCAACGAAGATGCCGCCGGCTTCGATGATGAAAGGGATGAAGTAGAGGGCGCACGTAGCCGCTGTCAAAGCACCTACCACGACGGCATAGACCTAGGCGAGAGCAGTGTTAGCTGACGCCATTCTCTTCGTCTTTCATTCTTTCAGAAGGAGAGACGCAAGTAGGCAGAGTGACTCTTGCAACCCTCTTGATGGAGTATGGAGTACATGTCGCACACAGTACATGTTGTTTTGCTCCATCACCCCATCACCATCAGACCACTCCTCGATGACTCCATCTCTGTGCGACGCGAAGAAACAAGTGTCGGCATCTTACCCATTTGGACTTTGTGTAATTGTCAAAGTGCTTCGCCCGCTGCAAGTCGGCGCCGTAGAGGCCGCAGACGGTGATGGCGAGGGCAAAGCAGGCGAAATGGAGTGCCGTGAAGGCATAGTAGCTGGTGGAGAGGCTGGACCTTGTCATCATTGTCGCTGTTCTTTTTTTTTTTTTCTATTGCGCGCCTATCTTTGGCCGCTCGGTCGCCCTGTTTGTCTGTACAAGCACAGAGACGAGATCCTTTCGGGTGGAAAGAATAGGGCGAGGTTCAGCTCTGTGTACAGCTTCGACACCGAGGTCCAGAGACGAGTGGGGAAAGCACAGCAATTGTGATAAAAGAAGCCGGAGGATTGAGTATTCTTCGTAGCCTCAAAAAAGCTCGATCAGACAGAAACCAGAGGCCGAAATGGATCTGCAGTCTCAACGTAGGGCACTTGATAATGGTGAGAGGGGAAAGAAGATGGAAAAGAGGGAGCTGGAGAGAGACAAAAATCCTCTCTCTCCCTTGGCCTACAGCATCGTGATCGACCTTCCTAGGCTCATGATGGTGCAGGTACAGCTGCTCTCCCTGTTTTTTTTACCAACGAAAAGCTACATCATGCCTCGCGCTTCAAGCCTCTGCATCGTCTGTATAGTTACATTGGCATCATATCCAGGGGCAGCGGATGACGTCAAGTAAACAGTAAACAAAGCTTGGAATGCCAACAATGAACCCAGGCTGGATTGGGCAGGCCATCGCACGTGATGCCTCCCGCTCGTTTATCCCTCTCTTTTTGCTGCTTCTTCCATTGTCTCCCTAAGCTCGATTCTGCTTCGTCTGGTCTGGAAGGCTGCCAGCCCTACAATAATACGTCAAAACGCCAAAACTAACGAGACTATTGCCGCGATCTGCCTTGTCCCATCGACTTCTCCGTTTTTTTCTCACCCCGTCAAGGCAGGACTTTGCAGGGGGCCAAAGGACAACTAGAAGAAAGGAGGGGCAGGGGAAAAATGAAAAAGAAAAAAGAAAACGAGGCTGGAACCATCGTAGCGTCGACTACGGAGGAGGAGCAGCCTCATTTCTTCTGATTTTATCATTATTTCCCCTTCTTTCCCAGACTTCCCTCTGAGGCTCTGACAATGACGGCGGCCACCTCCGCTCCGGCTCCACAGTTTGCCTCATCTCGAGCTGCTGCCTTTTGGCAGCCTGGCCTCGGTCTGGTTTTGGGGTCAATTCTGGGCGATGCACTGCTGTTTCCGCCTCGCTGCAAACCCGTGACGTGAGTTGGGAATTTTCTATACTTTGCTCTACTTGTTAGACGCAGAAAGGGTTTCGGCTGCTAAGCCCCTCTTGTTGGTTTCTGTGTTTCTCTCAACCGCCTTGAGGCTTTACCCAAACATGGAGCCATTTCTTTGCGGCTCAAAGACTGCAGGACCCGGACCGCTAATATGGGACTGCTTTCTACAGGGGTTCGTCTAGTCCTTCCAGTTGCGTCGCCTGGGTTTTTGGGATCAACGACACGGGACCCTGTGACAAAGGAATTCGAAACAGTCGCCACAGCCAACGATCCAGCTCTCCTGCCGATGCTCGCCCGGCTGCCTGCCGTACTTCGCTGTAGCAGAGCACCGCCGGAGATGGACTCCGGAGGATCAACGGAGGATTTGGGGACGGTTCTGGCCTTCTTTTGGAACGCGGCGGGCTCCCGCCGACTGACTCCCCGGGTGTGGAATGAAGACGCAGTCGGAGATGCCCTGGGAAGGGCAAAAGAAGAGACGAGGCCTCGCTCGCTTGGAGTCGTTCAGCGAATAGGCGGATATGCAAACAGGCAAAGAAACGAGAGTTCCCAGGCCAACACATGTGGTGCGCGCCGCAGCACCGTCCCGGTCTGCTGACATCCCATCAGGCTTAGCACCGAAGCTTTGTGGAAGCTCACAGGAATGCTTGCCTGAAGCCCTGAGGCCCCGGCGCCCTTTGGCTATGCCTTGCAGGCCCTCGTCACTGCTCGCCCTATCGATGGGTCACCTCGCAAGCGTTTCCGTCGCCGCGCTCGCCCTATCAGCGGGCCAACGACCTGGTCTGATGGTCTCCTGGTTTTCTGAATCAACGCCTGCCGTCATAACTCTCGACTAAACACAAAATGACCGCCATGGAAAATCGGGGCTTTGCTCACCTTTGTTGGCCATGGGCCTGGAGCTGTTACTGGCGGCAGCCTTCGGCAACCCATCAATGGCAGGCTGTTTCCCAGGCATCTTTCAACATAGGACGTCGAGTCCACTCCCTCGCCCTAGGACTGTGAGTCAAAGCCATGGTGTGTTTTGGGCTTTCGACCTGTAGCATGGCTCGCGCTGCGTCACCGGAGGAGGGCCCAGGAGCGGTTCCTCAGGTATATATTGGACATAAAACAGTCGAGTTTAGTGTAAGTTGAAACGAAGCATCTTTGCTACTCAACTCAACCCTTTTCATACGCTTACACAAAGAGACTCAAAGACTCAAGGACTCAAAGCCTCAAGCAAGGTCTCTTTTATCCGTCTTCTCCACACAAGTCCAAGCTTCTTCTTCGAAAACCACATTTTTATCACCATGGCTCGCGGTCAAGGGTAAGATTTACCCCCTATGGTTTCTACCTCTGAACACTCGGCCTGACTAGGTGTTTTCAGCGTCGACTCTTCCAACTACTACTCCGGCAGCCGCACCCAGGGCTCTGGACGAAGCTCCTATATCTCTTCATCCAGAGACTCCAACGGAACACAGAGACCAGCCTACTGGCGATGCGTACGTCAACTAAACCCCATCTCTCATCTTGCCCCTCACTCCGTTGTCCACCGTGACAGTGAACTAACATGGTTGCTTGCAGTGCAGGTGCTCTGGCGGCTGGTACAGTTACCAGATCAACGATTCTTGCCCCATGTGCCAGGCGTGGCGTTGCCCCAACTGCGAGTACTCCATGAGCTAGAGCTTGCCAACATCTTTCATTTTCGAATGCAGCGGCTTGCCGTCACGATACTGTCTTGGCAAACCCGTTGCTGTACTACGACTTGTATTCGCTTTTTGGACTGCCCATCTAGATCAACACCAGCGGAATTCACATTCCATCACCACTACAGAGCATGAGAGGAGTTTGGGTATTTCTAGCATAGTCGGCTAAGCATGCGTCGGATATTGGGAACCTTCTTTTTGCATACCTTTCGCATTGTCAGCATTTGGAACACCACTTAGACCATTAGACTGGCGGCTTCATTGTCTTGAGCAAAAGCACTACTCGCTCCTTTCCTTGTTTGTCTTCCTATAGAACATTGACTACAGACACTTATACAGATTGAGATTTTACACATGACCATGCTTCAATCTCTCCACATGCGACGAATAGTCATCCTTGAAAACCCATTGGACGCCCTACCAAGCAAAAAAGGCCGAGAACGGTTCGTTGCCTTGCATGAGTAACACAGTCGTGTGCGTAATGGCAGAGGCATGAGGCAAGGCAACCATTTTAGGCGGCTTTGACTCGTCGAAAATAAGAGACCATTCACGGTCTATCTTTCCGCCCAAAACTTTAGGCTACACATGACCCCATGCCGGTGACCCTATTTGGGCAATCTTACTCACAGGAAGATAGCTTACCTTGTGCCGCTCGACACCTTTCGCCGGTGACTTGAGGGGCGAATCAGAAGGTTCCACCTTGCGTTGTTCTTCTCTATGGTCTGAACATGGGTGAAACGGTTTGAATTGGCCCGGCGTGAGAAGGGGGGCGAAGGAGAACTATTCGAGAGCTGGCCAATGGATTGTGGTTCTGGCGGGTGTCATGGGGAGTGGTTGAAAGGGCTTGTCGACTTTGAGTGCATTCGGAAACGAAAAGGGTAATGGTGGTGAATCGATTGCAACCAACCAGATCGTATAATCAATCGGATCGTAGAATTGTGCCGTGCGAAATTGCGGGCTAGTGGCAGGCAGTCGACAGAGCCTCAATCGCTGTGGTAGCATGGCATGATCGGCAGTTCGGGACCCCTGTCACCAGTAAGCACGAGCGGTTGACGGCATGGCGGGAATCGTCGTGACAGACTTGTTTGTTGCGTTCCCGGTTCGGAGTCCGCTTGGCAACAGCCACGATGACATGGGTTTGGATAGCTATAGCTACAGATGGTGCGTCTTGAATAATGGTGGTCTCTGGATGGACGGCTCTGCCAGCTCTACATTTACTTCGTCGGAGATGGTTGGATGGAAGCCTAGAGACTGCTTCAAGAGACTTGCATTCTGTCACATCTCTCCTTTCCCTTTGATTGATCCCTTGTAACAGTCATAGCTACTGATGCTTCCGAAAGAGGGCATATATGTGAGAATCGTGAGGAGGGCCCTGTGAGTAGAGTGCTTTGCCTTGCTGAGGAGATTGGCCTGGTCATTCGACGCTTCGGACCGAGGAGGAGCACATCACCGAACAGTCATCGAGTGAATTGGGTTCGTAGAAGATTCTTCGTTGCATGGGACAGTTGCCTTGATCTTAGCAAAGTATGTTGGCGAGCGTGGATGGGACCTCAACTCACCAAGAGATTCGGAGGCCTGAGTCATCGAGAATGTGGCAGCGACACCTGTCTCATAGTTCATGATGAGCTGTAGCATGGGCTTGGCATGTAGCTACTCGCTGTTGAGCAAGCAGGTGGCCTTGACTCTGCCTGGTAGGCTCGTTGGACCCTCAGACTCGGACTGGCATGGAGGAGCGCGTCTGCATCGACGCCTTTCTGCCTGGATGAATCACGGGAGAGGCCGATTTCTGGAATATTACTTCCTGATTTGCCCTCTGACGATGACGACCCATAGATGGTGACTAGGCAGATTGATCATGGCCTGTCTTCACTTCTTGTTGTCATGATGCAAGCGGATATCGCACACAAATCCCTTGGTCACTACACAAGGGGTAAAGATCCCTGAGAATGGCTCGCCCTAGAAGCATATCCCGCGTGCTCACCCATCAAGCAGATTGGAAACATGGAAGATTACAAAGTTCGTGTCAATTCGTCTCTGCTCTTCCTTGAGCACCATTAACCTTGTTACACACATGACTCGTGGAGTAAATGTCCAGCAAATTTCCGTACTCCATATTCCGATCCGCCACAATGCAGTCTTTGATGATGATTTCGTTCCCCGTGTCCACAAATTCCATGCTCCATGCTTCATACCTACTTCATAATCCATACTTCGTTTGACAAATTCCACGCTTCAAGTTTCATCCTTCACTCACACTGTACAGGAACTCCCGGTCAGGGTCAGACTCCAAGATCCTTAAAGTTGAAGCCGCCAACCGTGTAATAGGGATTCAGCATCATGTCCCAGTCAGGCGTCAGCTCCCTGTTAGAGAACGGTATGTCACTACCTTCCGACATCTCTAGCAAGGCAACCTCTTGCCTCTTTTTGACGAGCAAGTCTCTCATCAGCGTCCTGGCCGTCTCGAGTGCTTCAAAGGCCATGTGCGTATTGAGTATCTGCACGATGCCATCAAGCCTGGAAAGAACCCACGATACCTGGGTGAGGCTGTCACGGTTGTCGATGGCGAGCAGAACGCAGAAGAACTGGAAAGTGGTGCCCAGGACATTCCACCACGGAACGCCTCGCTGTGCCAGATCGTAAGCCGCTTCTACAGCGCTTTGGCCTATCTGGAGGATGTGAGACAGGGTGTCTTTGCTGATGCTGATCTTGAGGAGGCGCAGGCGACGGTAGAGACAGAAGCAAAGGTCTCCTCGAGTGAGGGCAGGAAAGCCCTTGACGTCTCCCAAGTCCAGGAGCTTCTGAATGGCACCCTCGAGTGACTTGCTGACCGTCACGGCGTCGGCGTTAACGTTCTCACTTGGCAGGATTCTGGCCATGCGTATCTGGAGGCCAGTCTCGCTCCTGTCGTTGAAGGGGGTGGGCCTAGAGTCTTCGCCATCAAAATGAATCTTTGTACGGCCGTACTCGTACGCGATAATGGTATTGATGCACCAAGCAAGCCAAAAGGTCCTCTTGCTTCCTTCGTCCTCCGTGGCCCGTGTCTCGCCGCTCTGGGTGACAAGGTCAGACTCAAGGTCACGGTGAAGTCCAACAGCCTCCACCAGGTGCATGACGGTGCAGGATGCAAGCCAGGTGAGATGAGGTCGGGTTGTCGAGCGGAGATAGAGGGTTCGCAAGATCCACGCGTTGACCTGGTCGATGGAGGGAATACGACTGAAAGTCGAGTCTTCAAGAACGTCCTTGACATGCTTGACAATCTGAGGCTCCAAATGATGGCCCTCACGAAAGGCAAAAAGGGAGCCGAGAGACACCACGGCTCCGATCAGGGCGCCAAGAATGAGATCCTGATTCCGTCTGTTGAAGTAGGTATCGCATTGCTGCAGAAACTTGTCCTTGTCGAAAAGATGAAACGGCACATCCACAGTCGCAAAGTAGATGTCCGCGTAGTGCCTGCACTCCTCCCAGGTAACGTAGTCGGTCAAGGGCGCATGGATAGAGCCGGGTTCCTCGGGGCGGATGCCGCAGTTCCAGGCAAACGAATGCAGACGTGGGGGATGAGCCGACTCAAGCTCGACGCCCAGCTGGTTTGGAAAGGCCACGGCTGAGTTCTGGTTCATGTAACGCCTCTTCTTAGGCTCAATGATGCCGCGGATGAGGGGAGATGGGCGGCTGATGTCCTCGGGCGTCTCCGAGACGTTTTGGGAGCCTTCACCAGGCTCGAGGAGTGCTTCATGGGGTCTCTTCTGCTGCTGGCCACTGGTCACGATTTCGCCGTCAAATCCACAGTTGTACTGATAATGAGTGCACATGGAGCAGGGAAAGACGCCGTCGCACTTGCGCTTCCGTCTGCGGCATTCTATGCACGCCTTCTTGGCACGTATGCGACCTTTCTGAGCCTGCGGCTGCGCTTGTTGGGGCTGAACTGCCGGCTGGGGCGCCGCTTGAGCCTCAGGAGCCGGGGTCAGCGTGTCTTGATCTTGGTCCGGGTCAGGATCTTGAAGCTGCTCCATGACGGCGACGTTGATGATGCTGAGAGAAGAACTAGGGAACTAGGGCAGTGTTGAAATTATACTCCATGAGTGAATGTGTTGATAGGCAATGAGGGCGCTGATGAGGAACCTATCAAGTTCAGAGGGTTTGGGGAGTGAGAGAATCCTGACAGGTTTGAGGAACGAAATAAAGGAGAGTGAGGTTCGGGGGCAGCTCAGGACGCTTCCGTCAGCAAGTCACTGCCGCTGGGCTGCTCCTGCCAGTCCTTCCAGGGAAGCTTTTTAGCTCTGACCAGCTCCTGCCACAGCACATCACCCCACTTTTCTCAAGGCTAGCTTTGGGGAAGGAAGACCTCAATCAGGTGCAGCAGTGACGAGGACGAATAGGAATTGATTGCTGTTGCCCGGCGGTGAAAGAAGGGAGGCAAGTTGTTGATACCTTCCTCTGATTTCTTTCCAAGTTACGGTGAAGCAACAGGTGCGTAAACTGTACAAGCAGAACAAGAGTAGACGCTGTATGGGTGGCTTTGGTGGGGGAAGCGACTGGGTAAGTGATGCTGTAGATGGCGCCGTCTGGTGTTTGCTTAGCAGCCGCGTTGAGTGGGAAGATTCGCCTACCTGCTATACATATTGAGCTGTTCAGGTCAAAAGAGAACAGCAGTATGATGCAGTTTGTTATCAATGTTGCAAGGGTTCGTTGGTATTCTATATTAAAGACTGCTCAAAACTGTATACCGAGTTAGGTAATTCAAGGGCTGGGGGAGAAAGGTTCGGCTGGCAATTACTAGGTAGGTGGGTATAGTCGTAAGAAGTACCGCTGAAATCAAACACGGGAAGAATATTTGAATTCGCTGCTTCTTTCTTCTGTCTTCCAAACTCCTCAAGTACAGGCAAAAACGTGGCGCCGGCATTCCCTAGAAAGGCGGAGGGAGGACCCTCTCCCGCCAGTTGCAAGTGCTTCGCCATAGCAACCGCTCTGCCATGGTTGTAAATTAGCATAGTCTCTCCGATAGATATTGTCATCAAAGAAGCGAAGTTCACTTACCGCCGACAGACCAATGACGCGAGAACCACTTGAGGTTCTCTCGCAGCTGCTTAAAGTCTTCGGGCGCGGACCCGTTGGGGCAGATCTCGTCCAGGTCTACTGCCGCACGATAGAGGCAGCCCAGCCCGGAAAAGCACAACCTATGGGCGTGCGAGCCCTTCCTCTTCTTGATGAGGGCGCCTTCGACTCGGCACATCTCGAACGCTATGTTATAGGCGAACTTGATGTCGATGTCGAGCTTCGCATCAGCAGTAGACCTGAATTTCCTGATTCTCTCCTTATAAAGTGACACGACAGCACTGGTTTTCCAGTTAGCATGGATCGCTCCTCGGAAGATGTGGGAGACGCAGAAAACGCACCTCAAAGCCATGGCCATGCCTTCGCACACGGGGTAAATGTCCTTGTTGTCAGTAGTTTCCGCATGCTGACGAACGAGATGGTGGAGGAGTTTTTCCACTGCCGCGCAGGCTGAAGCATCGGGATCGTCATGGCCAGCCGTTATAGCTTCGCCGATGCAGAGCGCTGCGTATACTCTCGCCTGAAACTTGGTCTCCGTGTTCATTACGGCATACTCGACTTGGGTCACGAAGGGAATGACATCTTCCGGCAGAAGCCCTCTGGTCGGAATGAGCAGGGCAACTTCGCCGTTCGGACAAGAGAGGACAATGGCTCTACCACACCTGATTAGAAGAGCACTTGAGAAGCAAACGAGAAGAGAAAGATCAGCTTGTGGCAAGGGGAGACCAACCGATCTAAAAAGACGATAGCAGCCCAGCACAGATTTCGCTTGCAATCATAAGAGGGCTGCCCCGTGGAACAGTTTCGCCAAGCAGACATGTCCAGCTGCCGCATGAGGCCAAAGCACGTTGCCAAGGTCGAACTGGCTTCGACGGCCATCCCATGCCCACACTCATACGTCGTCAACAGCAGACCAGCCTGTAGTTTCGCGAGTAGGTGGGAGGCATTCGCCGTGTCGACGAGAGTGAACAGCCGCCTCGTTGTCCGGTAGAGCGTGCTGTGGGGGCTATGATTCGGATGGCGGCAGTGGTGGTTCACCATGCCCATGCATAGGAGCAGCAATGCCAAGGCGTCGTCTCTAGGTCGCGCATAGCCTTGCAGAGATATGCTCTTCAGCTCGGCCGTAATCCATGCTTCGTTTACAATGGGTATCCATTCGTGGACTTTGGCAAAGTACTCAGCCGCAACCTGCTCGGTGGTAGTTCCGCCATAGGAGAAGATGTCCTTGACGAGTCCCATCAGAGTTCTGGAATTAAACTCAGGGCCCCATGGTATTCCTTCAGTCTGACATGCAGTCCACAAGAGCTGCTTCTCGCCCGCGGAAGTCAGCTCGAGGCCGCACAAGAAGCGACTGACGGCAAGGGGCTCGCTCCACTTGAGCTCCGTCTCTGGCTCTACCGTCTCGATCGGGCTGTTGTCGTCATACTCGCATCTGTTCCATTTACTGTGGCGGCTCGGACAGATCCAGAATCAGCATCCTATCCAGCCTCTCGTATCAACGGCAGTGGCGTGTCTGTCATCCACTAATTCACTTACGAGGAGCATGTCGAGCAACTGGGCAATTTCTTGTCGCATCTCCGCTTGTGGAGACGACAGTGACGACAAGCCTTGGGAGCCTTGTTCTCGAACAACCTCTCTGGTGGCATCGTGGACGAAGCTTTTGCTTACGGAGTAGATACAACAGATTGTGGTGTTGTCGAGGCTGTCTGCATGTAAGTACAGTGAGAGGTAAGTAATAGGTGACAAGGATGGGTTCGGTTAAAGAGAGGGTCTCAGGTCTAAAGGCGTATCGTCCAGAGTCCTCTTTTGTCCCTTGATTGCTAAGCTTAAACCGAGCTAGACCTGACAAGCTGCGGCCGCCCCCCTGTTCTCTGCTGTACGACTATGCCTGATCGAGGAGGGTCGGCCACTGCGGATTGGCTACCGCACACGGCGAGGTGCAGAAGTGGTCGCGCCGCTCCCTTCAATGCGTCAGCCATCGGCCGCCACCCTGCCGGGCTGTTGCATCCGTTGCCGTCAGCTTCTCCACGGCTTCGGTGGATAGAGACAGCTTCGTGCTCTTGTTGGGCACTCTCTGCGACGTTGTGAGATCGGATTGTCGATTGACGCAGCGTTCCAAAGCAGCGGAATCCTTTGAAGCTGGTATCTATCATGATTTCTAATCCGTATTCTGGGACGATGTGTAATAGGTGGCCAGAGGGACACTGAGTCGAGGCCCATTGCTTTGTGGTTTACTATATAATGGGCATCAGGGCACCCAAGGCTTCCTTCTGTTCAGCAGAAGATAACAATACGAACAATCGAAGCTTTTCCATTGTTACATCTTTCAGCCCTCAAAACCTTCCTGCTGCTGTCGAATAAGCTGACGCCCACCATGCCGGAGATTGGAAGCTTTCCCACGTATACCAAGCAGTATCACCATGAGCCGTATGCGGCAATCTCCCCTACCCGTCCCGAGCTCTCTACTCAGGGGAAAAATGTTGTCATCACTGGTGGCGGAGGCGAGATTGGGGCTGCCATGGCTCTGAGCTTCGCCCAGTCTGGTGCTTCGAGCATCGCTCTGCTGGGACGAACAGAAGCCGCCTTGTTGAAAAGCAAGAAGGCTGTCAACGCTGCATACCCTGCCACAGACGTCCACATCATCCGAGCTGACGTCGCTGACGAAGCATCTGTGCGAGCCGCACTGGAGAAGTTTGCGTCCGTAGCTGGGAGGAAGCTCGACATTCTCGTGGCCAACGCCAGTGTTCTCCCTGACCCTGGGACGGTGCTGGCATCCGATGCGTCTCAGTGGTGGTCCGGATTCGAGATCAACGTGCGAGGGCAATTCAACCTCGTCCGGGCTTTTGTGCCTCTGGCCGAGAAGAATGCGACGCTCATCAACGTGACGAGTTCAGTTGCCCAGTTCCCCTTTGTTCCGGGCTCTAGCAGCTACCACGGCTCCAAGCTGGCCGCTGTCAAGATCTTTGACTACCTGCATTTCGAGAACCCGGAGCTGAGGGTGCTGCAGTTTCATCCTGGCGTGGTGCAGAGCAGCATGTCGCAGAAGTCGTTTGATTCGGGGATTCCACGGCCTACAATGGACGATGGTGAGTGCCACGACCCTTGGATAACACTTGAACAGACGGATGTCGAACTGACACTGGTGAATAGCTTTCCTCCCTGGCAACTTTGCAGTTTGGTGTGCCAGCCCCGAGTCGGAGAGTCTTCGAGGCCGGTTTCTGTGGGCGAACTGGGATGTCGAGGAGCTCAAGGAAAAGGCGAGCGAGTTTGAGGGCGGTTCGCAGCTGACCATGGGTCTGGTTGGATGGCCGTAGATTCTCGGGAGAGGAGATTTGAACTGTTAGGCCAGTATGGATATAGACGTGAGCGAGGTTCTGACGGATGTGTATCTTTTCGATAGATTGTTGGTGTCTTGTTCAACCATTTGCCAAATACTATCTAGAGTTGATCATGGATTCAAATTGACGCCCTACTAGTATACACTGAATTGTACGGAGTGGTCACATTACGTACATGTAGTCACTTTGCACCGTGGACCTAACCTTGACTGTTCGGCCACTGAATTCCAGCATCTGCATCCGCTGTAGTAGCTACCAGTGCCCTCTGTGCATGCCCTGTAGACGCCAGACGCACTCAAGGCTTAGGTAACATGGAACCTGAATGAGAAACGCGCACCTCCATCTTCGACAACATAAACCGTAACTCAAAAATCTCCGACCATTCAAATCCCTTCCACCATATCAGGGCACATGCCTCATCGCGCCGCCACCACGCGCCTTTTCGCAATTACTCCATCGAGCTGAACAAGCTTCGTTCCTTGCACTATGATTCGAGATTTAAACCTGCGGGGATGCGGCCGCACCCCCGTCAAGCCCCCCGCCGCTATTGGAGCTTCTCCACAGCGGTGGAGAGCACCTAAAAGGCCCGGCCCCTCATACTGCTTATTTTGAGGAGTTGGACGAGGTTGAAAGACGAATGAGAAGCATTCAGGTCCTTTCTCTGTGGCCGGACATCAACGTTGTCATTATTAATGCTCTCTGCCACGGCCGATTTCAAAGCATGCTCGCGGAGTTGTGTCCGCTGCAGCACATACACTCCAGTTCCAGTCGGTGCGGTGCCGGCAGTTGAAATCGATGCTTACCGGGGAGCTACCAAGGGTCTCAGGATACATATTTATCCAGCCTGCTATCAAAAATAAATCATACTTTCCTCTGCTAACTACCTGCTGGATGGTTATTCCACAACTTCGATAAGCTAGAAATTCCCCCTACCGAGAGAATCTTCTGTGACCGCCAAAATAGGTAGCCATCTCTCGGCTCGACCCTCAGAAAAGAGCTATGGCAGATCAGAATGTCCCGCAGACGCGGAGAGCCCTTCGACGAATCGGCCCTCGAGAAGCCAAGTTTTTCGACGAAGCCATTCCTTCTAGAGGCTCATCCGATGTACTGATCCGGGTGCGCGCTGTTTCTCTCAACTACAAGGATGTGGCTATGCTGGACGACAATTTCCCATGGCCAGTTCCAACCAATATCATCATGGGCGCGGATGTTGCAGGCGAGGTTGCTTGGGTCGGCGAAAAGGTGGCCAAATTCAAGGTAAGTGCCCCTGGAGGACATACTCGGCTAATGACGGCCACTTATACTCTTTGTCATCTAGATTGGGGACAGAGTTGTTGCTATTCACAACTTGGAAAACATCACTGGACGGGAAGTGACAGCCAGAGGTATGATAACTGCCAGCGAGCTTGAGCATGCTTCGAATAATCATTGATACATAAGTGTTACGGGCCAGCCCCGGGTCAGGACGTTGACGGAACCTTGGCTACCTACGTGGTATTCCCGGAGGTCGAACTCGTGAAGTTTCCCGACAACTTGACATGGGCTGAGGTAAGCTTCTCCTCACTCCTCTGAGACCAACCCTGACGGTTCTTGTGAACCCAGGCCAGTATTGTGCCCTGCGCCGGTGTCACTGCTTGGTCAGCCTTGAACATGAGGACGAATAACCTGTGGGGGAAGACGGTGCTTGTCCAAGGTGAGTCGAGCCTGTTGGTCTCACGTACAGACGTAGATTACTGACATGGGAGGCAGGCACTGGAGGCGTGAGCATCATAGCGCTCAGCCTTGCTGCCAAAGCTGGCGCCACTGTCATTGCTACATCTTCGTCCGATGCCAAGCTGGAACGAGCAAGACAGCTCGGCGCTTCCCATGTCATCAACTACAAGCAGAATCCCAACTGGGAGCAGCAAGTGTTGGACCTCACTGGAGGCCTCGGAGTTGACATCGTCATCGAACAGGGAGGAGCGCAAACGCTGCTGCAGAGCGTACAGTCAGTGAAGCGAGAGGGTCAGATTTCGCAAGTCGGATTCCTATCTGGAAACGGCCTGGGGGACATGTTTCTCCTGGTTCAGCTGCTCATTATCAAGAAATGCAGCATTGTGTAAGTCACACTCGGGACCCTTTTTCTCTGCTCGACTTGACATGAAGCTAACATTTCCTACCCCCTTGAAGTGGCATCCAGGTCGGGTCAAAGGGCGATCTGGAAGATTTGGTGAACTTTCTTAAACAGCCGCATTTTAAGCTCGAGGCATGCATCGATCGAGTATTTAGCTTTGACAAGTCATTGGAAGCGTTGGACTATATGCGAAAGGGGGGTGCATTCGGGAAAATAGTTATTGAGTTTTGACGCGGGGGAGGAAATATGCGCACAACTTCGACCAGGCCGAACAACCCTCTGGGAGAGGAGGACAAAACGCAAGCATGCTTAGGTCTGGATTGGTGTTGAAGATGTTCCTTAAAAGCAAAGCAGATTGGTATAGTTTGATGAGCAACAAGACAGGCTTGCTAAAATGCAGTACATACATATGGTGTCTGTGCAATGCAAATGTACAATACTGCCAGTACACATAAAAGACGCAGTGTCATGGATTCACCGTTTTGGCTTTTTCTTTCCCCTCTTTCTTTTGACCAGGCCCGGATCTTAGAAGCCCTCCCCTTAATCCTTCTTGCAAGCAACAAAGTCGTCGCCGCTGGCTCCGGTGTGGGTGATGACAGAGTCGAAGTTGCCCTTGGAGTCGAAAATGACTCGGTCGGGTCCGGGGCTGCCGCCGGTGTAGACGTCGAAGGAGGACAGAATGGGGAATTCGTACCAAGGGGAAGCGGTAGGGAACTTGAAGCCCTCGTAGTCGTTGTACTGGTGAGGGTAGGAGTCTGGGGATTTGTTGTTAGCACGTGCGTCGAGGTCCTCTCCTCCGCAACACCGTCACCACACCATGGCTTGTGCCACAAGGAAGCAAACTCGAACGAACCTTCGTCATCACCAGACTTGTACAGGCTGTATCCCTTGGATAGAGCAGCGTCAATGTCGGACTGCCAGTAGCAGACAGAGCCGCAAGTGTACACGCAAGCAGCGCGCTTGTCGACCAGGGTGCTGTCGATGGCAGCGGCAGAGGCGCTGGCGACGAAGCCGACGACGGCGGCAACAGACTGCGTTGGCGGAGAGTCAGCAAGGTGTGCGTGTGTAAGTGTGAACGGTTGGAGTGCAACGCCTAGAAGCTGCAGATGACGTACCTTGAAGCTGACCATTTTGAAGACGGGGTGAGAGTCTGGTGGGAAAGAGGAAGCTGAAGACGAGAACCGGGCTTGGCTGAAGGACGAGGGACGAAGGACCACGATATGCCGGGGACGTCACAGACATGAACCGATCCTTATATATCCGTCGATCTGGACTGGATCGCCGTTTGGTTTCATCAACGGTATCCTCCAGATCCAGATCCCACAAGCTCCGTCTTCCCCTGTTGGGCAGGTCTAAGCTCTCAATCTCTTCCCGCCCGCTCCTCCACGGCCCCTCATCCTAAAAGACGATCCTCCGCAGCCCATCACCGACGGCTGTCCTCCACAGCTCCTCTCCACATCTGCGTAGGTACTGCATACCATCCAGAGTTACAGTACAAGCGACCTTCGCCTGGATGCAATCACGCTTGGCGACTGGCCCCCGTGGTCTCCACGCCACGTTTTACCAGGCCATCGCTCTCCCTCCACGTGAAGACTTCAGTGGTCGGAACAAACGTCCCCTTGGTGCCAGGGGACCTTCTTGATCGAGCTCGGTGTTCTGATAGGCCTAGGCGGGAAGGCGGTCTGTGGGACGGAATTCCGGCATCGTGAGGGTTCCAGTTTATTTTGCTCCCTTGCTGCCGTGATGGAGAGGGGCTCCGGCTATCTGAAGTGTAGCAAGTACTAGTATTTGAACTGCGCGCGAAAGGCGACCATCGCCTGGAACTTCGTCATTCGGTGTCTGCCGGCAACTGCACGGAGCTCCCCGTCTAATATAATGGTGATGGTGACACAAGTCCCTCGCCTGATTCCAATAATCGCAAAAGGCCCGGTCCAATGGGGGAAACGCTCTGAGTGTCTCGCCAAAAGCCGCGCATCTCAGCTGTTTCACATCGGGAAGGCCATGGGAGCAATCTTTCGCTATCATTGGGTGCCATTTGCGGGTTAACGGCTGTCCGATCGTCCAGTGCTAGCCTGCCGCTACCGGACAATAACCATAACGAGAAGGTAATAAAAGTGGCCGTGGTTCCGTGATGGTGTTTGGGGGTCTGTATTTCGTATGGATGAAGCTGCTGGAGCTGTGTGGGCTTTCACGAGCAGCGCTTTACTTGACTGGGGTAGGATTGCCGCCCAGCAGAAGTCGGAGGTTTATTAGCGATTGGCCTGGAGCCTTATCACCTTATCAATCTGCAAGTCTGGAGCTGACGTAACGATCTCGCTTGACTTCGATATCTTGGGGCTTGAAGGAAGTCTTGGCTGCAGGACGCAGAGGGAAGAAGGTTCTCGATACCATTTACAAATTAATTACTAGTAGTGGGATTCAGAGGAACGGAAAGAGGCCTCACTGACGATAATAGTTGACTTGTGTTCAAGTACTGTTCTTTAGTTCATAGCCGGGCCTGAAATTGACGGCGGCATTAATCCACAAACTGCTTTAGTGGGTCACCCCTGCTCCTCTATGCTATGGCTGTGTTGAGTCCAGTTACAGACCACATGCTGCTGAAAGGATGCATTGAATATTAGGACAAGGGCAGATGATATAACCGAATGTCAACGCAGTTTTTCACGTGCTTTCTTACGCCCAGCCTGGTTTTCGAGATAGGGTAGTCTCTTGAGTTTCAGCTTGGCAACAGCCGTTGATTGATACTTGCACAAGACAAGGCAGGAACTGCTGGTTGAATCCTCGCTTGCTAATCGATACACTATTCATCTACTCTACTGCCTCTCACCATCGCCTGTGATTCATCAATCCTCTTCCTATAGGCAAGATTACAACACTTCCTTTACTCCATGACAACGACATACTTTTCCCTAGTCGCCTTCTTCATCAACTTCCCATATGCATCCAGAGCTTGATCGAGTGGCACCGGCGTCCACTTGCCGTCAGGCTTCAGCTTTCCAGACTCGAACAGGCCCGTGATGGCATTCAGTCGCCGTGCCATTTCCTTTGCCGAAGGGTTCAGCGAGTTGCACCCGAAGAGACTCAAGTCAGCACGGTAAAAGTAACGCATGTCGATGGTGAGGTCTCCGGCGCCCGACTTGGGCGCGGAAATAAAGGCCAGGCGGCCACCTTTGGCCAGCTTCTTCAGTCCATTAACCGTCAGAGTAGGAGATCCGACAGTATCCAAAACGACGTCCACTCCCTTGCCATCCGTCAAAGCATCCAGGGCATGCAGCTCAGGGTCCTTGTCCGTGTTCACTTCGCCAGACTCGTCTCGAGTCGCCCTGATGACTCTCGCGCCGATATTCTGGGCGAGCTGGCTGGCAGCTGATCCAACGGCTCCATTGGCGCCTATGACAAGGACTGTGTCGGACTCTGTGACGGCCGCCCTCTCGATCATTTGCGAAGCTGTCGTGAATGGAACGCCCACAGTGGCCGCCTCAGCAAACGTCAAGTTCTTCGGCTTCAAAGCAACCTCATCCTCTTGTATCAGGGTATATTCTGCCTGGAATCCGTCCTTGGTAAAGGCGTACGCGTGCCCGCTGGTGCCGTAAACCTCTTTTCCCACAAGCTCGCGAGGCCCTTCTTCTACAACGCCCGCATAGTCCCTCCCAACAACGCGAGGATACTGCGTGTACGGGAAAGTGCCCGAAGCGTTGCCAACGTCGCTTGGGTGAATTGCTGAGGCGTGGACTCTGACGAGAACGTGATTCGGTATGAGGGCTGGCTTTGGCAGCTCATTCAAGGCCAGACGAGCGGCCTCGCTGGCGGTCTCACGGAGCACTTGAAGAGCTTTCATTGTGCCTGAAGTATGTGGTGAGCTTGATGGTTGCTTGGCGTCTCTCCTTGGTTGTTCGTTTCGAGGCTTCTATCCGTATCTTGGAGAAAGAGGGTCGAGATCGGTATAAGCTGACTTAGGGCTATCTTCCTAGTTTAGATCTGGTTGCGATTGATGACTTGCGATAGATGGCTTGCGGTAGCTTCCGAGGACACCCGCCCTTTATATGCAAACATCCGTCCTTCGATCCTCCTTACGGCCGATATACCACAGGAACCACCAGTTCACCAGAGGCAAAGGCGATGAAGTCGTTGCCAGGGACTCAAAGCGGCAATCCTTCACGACGGATAATGCGGGTCCTGCGGCCGATGCGGCTAGTGCGGTTCGTGCGGAAGAATTACTCAGGAGACGGATTCCGAGCGGGCCAAGCCAGTAGGGCGGATGGATTCCACTGATTGTTTGGTCAGCTATTTCTCAGCATGCATGACGAAAGGGTCGTGGTATAAACTGCGTGGATCCTGAATTCTGCTTCTCCTGAAAAAAACTGAACAGGCAAAAACTTTGCTTTGCAATGTATGACTTTGCAGCAATTGCTTCAGATTCGCCCAGTTCCGCTGTCGCCCAGCCTCAGTGACGGAAGAAACCGCCGGAATGGCCTCCGATTCGAGACGCGCCGACGGCGATGACGGCGTTTTAGCCTCCTCCGGCTATGCACCAAACGAGCACCCGGACCACCATCAGCCGGGATCGCTAGACGACAAATCCTCCGTAGCATCGCGGCGTGACGAGGAGGCACACAGGGACACCGATCAGGATTCGCAGCTCTCAACCTCGCAGACGGCCACATCCAACCATCTCGCACTCGCACTCACTCCCAGCAGCGTCCCGCCTCCGCAGTCTCTGGCCGTCGAGATCCCCTTCATCTTCACTCTATGCCTGGCTCAGCTGCTGGCCCAGGCCGGACTGGCTCAGTGCATTGCTCCGTTGCACATCATCGGAAACAGCTTCGGCACGCAAGATGCAGGGCAGCTGAGCTGGATGCCTGCGGCCTACAGTCTCACCGTGGGCACCTTTATCCTCATTGCAGGCCGGTTGGGTGACCTCTTTGGCCACAAGACCATCTTCATCATCGGCTTCACTTGGTATGGCCTCTGGAGTGTGGTGGCCGGCGTGAGCGTCTGGTCCAGGTCCATCATCTTCTTCGACGTGTGCAGAGCCTTCCAGGGCATGGGCCCTGCTTTTGCCGTGCCGTCAGCGGTGGCCATCATCGGCCGCACATACCCTCCCGGCAGGAGAAAGGCGATGATATTTAGCTTGTTTGGTGCCACTGCCCCCGGAGGATTCGTTGTCGGTGCCGTCTTTGCGTCGCTCTTTGCCCAGTTCGTCTGGTGGCCTTGGGCATACTTTGTCATGGCCATGGTCTGCGCCCTCGTGGCAACTGCTGGCTTTCTCGTTATCCCAGCAACTCCCGGCGCCGCAACCCTACGCTCGCAGGCACCGCTCTGGAAGATTATCGATGTCCCCGGTGCTGCCGCAGGCGTCACGGGGTTGGTTCTGATCAATTTTGCTTGGAATCAAGCCCCTGTGGTGGGATGGAGCACTCCATACGTCTATGTGCTCCTCATTATCGGCTTCCTCTTCCTAGGTCTTTTTGCTTTCATCGAATCACGAGCGACTTATCCTCTCCTACCGACGAAGCTGTTCAACGGCCATCTGGGCTTCGTGCTTGCTTGCATAGCTGCCGGATGGTCCAGCTTCGGCATTTGGCTGCTCTACCTGTGGCAAATCGTGGAAGAAATCAGGGGATATAGTCCTCTCCAGGGCAGTGCCCAGTTTAGTGCGGCGGCCGTTTCAGGGGCTTGTGCTGCTTTTACGAGTGGCCTCATTCTCGGAAAGCTGCGGCCGAGCTTTGTCATGTTCATGGCGATGACGGCGTTCACTGTCGGGGGGATCCTGGTAGCGACGGTGCCTGCTCATCAAGTATACTGGGCTCAGACTTTTGTTTCCGTCCTCGTTATGCCTTGGGGGATGTGAGTCTTATCTTGGCTCTTTCCTTCGATACACTGCGTCTTCACTTGCTAACCATATGATTATAGGGATATGTCTTTCCCAGCCGCGACCATCATCCTCAGCGAGGCTCTGCCGAAAGAACACCAAGGCCTTGCCGCATCTCTCGTCAACACCGTCATCAACTACTCCATCTCCATAGGCCTCGGCATAGCAGGCACCGTGCAATCACAAATCAGCCCCGGAAAATCCGAGCAAGAGATTCTGAAGGGCTGCAGAAGCGCCTTCTACGTGGGTATTGGCCTCAGCGGCCTCGGCATGGTGGTAGCAACGCTCTTCATCCTCGACGAGCACCGGAGGCATCTCCGGCAACGTCGAAGCGGGGAGAAGCACAATCACGAGAGTACGACTACGAATGTATAAACGTCTTCTTTTGCATATGGGTATTGCGAAAGACATATAGACTGGCAGTTTTACGACTAAACGGGTATCACGGGGTTGCATGGGAAAACTGAGCATGCCATGATTCAAGCAGCATCTCTTGTAAGACACGGTTAGATTTGATAATCATAGATAATACATTAATTTATTATAACATTATACCATTATAATTATGCTTTCAGTTTCATGATTCGTAACAGCATCACGTCTACAGAGTGAAGTACGAAATAAGGCCAAAGATTCCAGCGTAGCCCATGAAATACAGAGCTCCCATCTCGTGGTATCTTCCGATCGCGGCCGATGTCGTCGTTGCAGCCGCTTGAGACTGCGTGCCTGTCGCCGGGACAATTTTTGTTCTTGTCCCTGTCGCCGTAGATGAGGAAGCGGAAGAAGAAGAAGAGTTCGCAGCGTCTTGACGAGAAGAGGAGGAGCTGGAATCGGAGCTGGAATCCGTCGTCGGGGTTGCCTCAGCGCTGCCGAACGTAGCAGAACGAGCAGTATCAGTAGCAGCAGAACCGGAAGTAGTGGTTGCGGAAACGCCGCTGGTGAGCGGAGGGCAGCCAACAGGCTTCGTCGAGGTAAACGGCGAAGGAAACGTCGCGCCAAAGGAGATGACGGACCGCACGGGCGCCTTGAACTCGCCGCAGGACAGCGCAAACATGAGAAAGTCGCCGCCCCAGCCCGCCTGGCACGAGCCGTTGCCGTAGTCGCCGTAGTTTGCGTTGGGGATCCAGTTGGCGACGCCGTCGGTGCAGGCGCAGTCCTGGAAGAAGAGCAGCGAGGGCCGGCTGCCGTCGGGGCAGTACGGCTTCTGGTCGACGCGGAAGCTCCTCGTCAGCTGGCCGAGCGGCGACGCCACCATGCAGACGTCGAGGGGGATGGGCGCCGTCTCGGCCTTGATGAGGTCTTGGCACTTGTCGTCGGAGAAGAAGTCGAGGCTGCCGCCGCGGGAACCGGTCGCGGAGGCGCCGAGACCAAGGCCGAGGACGAGGACGGCGAGGGCCTTGGCGATGGAGGCCATTTCGGGCTGTGGGTGAGAGGAGTTGTGTGAGATAAAGAGTGACAGGAACGGGGGCTGGAGCTGATGCTGATGCTGAGCAAGCTACCGCCCGAGTCCGGATTTTGGAGCGAATGATCTGTAGAAACGAGCGTGGGGGAGAGTTGTTGCTAGGTGAAAGATCAGAAACGCGTGAGATTCATTCAGCCGCGAAGAAATTTCGTGTCGTCTCACGATCCCGCTGGAAGCAGGCCGGCCGGCCTCGTAAAAACGGAGCAAAAGCGACGCTGCAGCCTAGTCATGTTGCGGAAGTCGGTTGATGAATCTGTCTAAACCGTTGTGAGCTCGTCCTCCTGGCTCCCGAACAGGAGAGTCCCCTGTCATGATTCGGTATTCTAGCCATTTGAAGGTTAGCGAGATCCGCAGACTCGGGAGCCAAGATGTGGAGGATCTTCCATCGGATTTGATCTCATGATGCACTGGATTGGCGTGTGCTGCGAAGTCAAAGAGGGCTGAGAGTTGTTCGTTTATTACTGACAGATGTTCTCTGTAAAAACATGGGGTTGATTGCTGGGACAAGCATCTCGGGAGTCTAGACATCTTGGGCTAGAGTCTTGTCATGGGATCTGCTGCGCTGCATCGAGGGGATCACCTCGAGTAATTGACTGTCTGACGTATAAATGAGACTCAGAGTCCAAGTCTTTTCAAAATGTTCTTGTATGATCAAGGACAGAGACTTCAAATTGTCATGGCGGGCACATTTCGAAAAGTCGTCAAGGCTACATTCCTCGTCACCAAGAAGGAGGGACTCAGTGACGAGGAGTTCCGGCAGCATTACACCGATATTCACGCCCCCATGGCTCTCGGGGTCTGCAAGCGACACGGCGTTCTTGATTACTCAATTGTAAGGCTCCGAATATCCCAATCTTCCTGTTCAACGGACAGAGAAATAATGGCTGTTGAGGAGATGGAGCCCCGCGGCTGACTTTCGCTAGCACTTCAACACCGAGGCTGAGAAGGAAGTAGCCCGTGCTGCTCTTGGGGGAAACGCCAACTTTATTGACTGTGATGCCATCACAACGTTCGTCTTCCCAGACATGCAATCTCTCATTGCAGCGTTTGCGGATCCAGAATATGAGGCACGGCTGGGTCCAGACGAGGCAACGTTCTCCGATCGGCTGAAATCGCGGTTCGCCGTGAGCGATGAATTCTCGGTGCTTGTGAACGGACAGGAGCAGACCAAATGAGATGCCGAGCTCCTCGGATATTTTGAAGGCTTTGCTTAGTTTGATGAAGGTCATGTCTTACACCAGCTCGGAGTGAGTGGTGAGTTGGCGAGGAATGAAGACTCCATATCGGGGTTTTCGGAGTAGGAAACCACGAGATAGACCGCTTTTTACCGAACGAACAACCCTTATTAAATGCTGACTGATGTTGATTCTGTCCAAATGATGACCTGATAAGACCTCTGATACAGATGGTTCTGAATAGTGCCTAGGCAGTCTTAGATCTGTATTGTGTCATCCTGTGTATTTGCTTCGCTTTCTCCAAACTCTGTGGAACAGCTGTTAAGCAACATACTATCCGTATTCGGCAAACTCTGAACTAGTTTGAAGGTGGCTAAGGATTGACACAACTGTATATGCTCTATTGTCCAGAGATCCTCTGGGTGGTAAGCACATAGAGCATCACATCGGGCGTCGACCGCGATTTGTCGTAAGCCTTCATTTCAATGATTCCTCGGCTCAAAGTATTAGTATAATCTAGTCAGATCTTATATACTTTTAGTGATAAGAGCTGATGTACGTAATCTTACTTGATTGGTAGCTTTGTTGCTGGTTGTCATCTCGTACAAGAGTGCCGCTTCGGTCATGTCTTACGGCTCGGCTTACTTCTGCCGAGGAACACTAGCAACTCCTGAGCTACGGGTATCTGACGGGAGTTTAAGTTGATTTGCAACTCAAAGAAGCTTCATCCTGCCGCTGTGTAAGACGTTCGCGCGTAAGGAATCAGCACGAGGCTTCAAGCTTTCAGCCTTCAGACTGTCTAATCAGGGTCGGAGTGATCGGCCTTATGGCGTCGGTATCGGTATATAGTGGAGTTTTGGAGATTTGGCTGACCCGGACAGCCGTCGATGAGAGAGTGTGAAATAGTATATAAGTGAGAGCTTCGAACGATGGAAGAGAGGTATTGGATAGTTTGTCTAAATTGTTCCATGACGTGAGATTGAACCTCTTCTTCATTTACTGTGGTAATACCTGATCATCTACGCGGTGCCTGCATCAAAGTCATAATGGCGAATCCAGGCCTAGAAGACCAAGGCACCATCGACCTTGCAGAGTACATCTTGAGAAGATTGATCCAGCTCGGCGTTGGAACTGTTCACGGCGTTCCTGGAGATTACAACCTCACCATCCTCGACTACATCAAGCCTCTGGGCCTTACCTGGGCCGGCAATGCAAACGAGCTCAACGCAGGATACGCTTCCGATGGTTATGGAAGAATCAAGGGGATCGCAGCCATGATAACCTCCTTTGGCGTGGGAGAGCTCTCTGCTATCAATGCCATCGGAGGTGCCTTCGCTGAGAAGTCTCCCGTCGTGCACCTTGTTGGAACTGCCCCCCAGTCAGCTCAGAAGACCAAGGCCTGTGTGCATCACACCCTGGGCAATGGTGACTACAGAGCCTTTCCAGAGATGAACAAGTACGTGACTGTGGCTCAAGCAAACCTTACCGACGCCGAGTCAGCCCCGGGTCTGGTCGACGCAGCCCTCAAGGCTTGCATCTTGCACAGTCAGCCGGTATACATCCAGCTCCCAACCAACCTGGTCAAGGCTCAGGTGCGGGCTCCCACGACGCCCATTGATCTTTCACATCCCGGATACGACGAAGGATACGAAAACAAGGTGCTGGATGCCCTTGTTGAGAAACTTCAGAGCGCCAAAAAGCCAGTGATTCTCATGGACGGTTTGACCGCCCGCTTCCACATCAACGAGGTGATCAACGAGTTCGTACGGAAGACTGGCTTCCCTACACTATCCACACCATTCGGAAAAGGCATCGTCAACGAAAATCTGCCCAACTATCAGGGCAGCTATGATGGCGCCGTTGGAGACGAATCCACCAAGCAGCAAATTGACGACGCAGACCTCATACTGAACTTCGGGCCGTTGTACTCGGATGTAAATGCAATCGGCTTCAGCGCTGTGCCCAGGGCGGATGTCACAGTCGTCTTTGAGACTCACGCTGTCAAGTTTGGCCCGGAGCCGGCCGACCCCAAAGGCCGTGCCATCCAGATCAAGTCCTTCATGACGAAGCTGCTCAAGCGCCTCGAGACCACGCAGCTACCCAAGATCCAGCCATTCACCAGGGGCGCTTCTGTCTCGCCGAATCTGCTGAAAGCCCTCAAACCGGCTGCGGATGGCGATCCCCTCAAGCAGGACGAATTCTGGTTGCGCATGTCCAAGTATCTCAAGCCCGGAGACCTTCTCCTCACAGAGGCAGGGACGAGCTTTGCGGGCGCGAATACGTTCATTCTCCCGGAAAACACCATCCTTCTGAACTCTTGCCTATGGCTTTCCATCGGCTATACGCTTCCCGCCCTGCAGGGAAGCGCTCTGGCTCAACGAGAACTGCGCAAGGAGGGCCACAAGGAAGGCACTCGCTCATCGGGTCGAGCCATCCTCTTTATAGGTGATGGGAGCCTTCAAATGTCCGTCCAGGGAATCAGCGACATCATCCGGAACAGGATTGATGCTACCATTGTCGTCATAAACAATGACGGCTACACGGTCGAGCGAGTCCTTCACGGCTTTGAGGAGAGCTACAACGAAATTCAGCCCTGGAGGAACACTCTGGCCCCAGCCTTCTTCGGCGCGCCGGAGAATGATCCTAATTACCCCGTGATCACGGCTCAGGTGAGGAACTGGGGAGAGTTGTGGAGTGTGTGGGAACGCAAGGACGTCCAGGCCGGTAAAGGTCTGGCTATGATCGAGATCTTCATGAACTGGGCGGATGCTCCAAAGTTGCTCGTGGAGGTTGCTGCCTATGTAGCCAATAGAAACAAGGCGATGGAGGCATAGATGTATAAGACGAGATGATGTCGGATGAGGCTGAGGGGTCTTCTCGGTCGGCTGCTTTCATTGAAACAAAAAGAGTTCAGTTACTAGCTAGTATATGAGTACCACACATGAGGATGGAAGATGTCATTTCGTGAACTATTGATGACCCTGTACAGCCTCAATTATTGATAAATGTGTATAACCCCAGAGAAGGAGACGTAAGCAATCAATTTACCAAGGTGGGATGCTCGGCCAAACTAGCCCAAAAGTCCATCTCGAGCTCCCAAGACTGCGAATTGATGTACGGATCCCAATTATCAGCAGGGTCAGTACTGAGCAGCTGTTGTGAATCGTTGGCCCCCGAGGGCACCTTCAACGCTGTGAGCGAGTCAAGTAAGCTCTGAATCGTCCTCGTTGCCTGTGAGAAGAGCGCAAAGTTCGGCTCGCCGGGCTGGATCCATGATCCGATAGTGATTTCTGCGACGAGGACGCTTAAGGCTTGAATCATCTTGGATCGAGAGAACTGACGCGAGTCGGGGGCTGTCGAGTTGAGGAGGGCCAGGGAGATGATCCCCGCGGCTGGTAGTCCATACTGAGCCACCTGTTGCGCACATTGCTCTGGTTAGAAAACGGAGAAAATGTGGCAGTGTGATGGGGCAGATATGTTTTTTCTTTACCTTCCAAATGAGACACGTCCCCGAATTTGCCATTCGATCCCGCAAGATAATGGTCTCCACCACAATGGAGAGCATTTCGCACGCAGTCCTCAACAATGCTTCATCAGGTTCGGCCACTTTGCGCTGGGACAGGAAACCAAGGAGAAAGTGCGTATGGAGGTATTCAAGACGAGCTCCGGCTAGGAAATCTCGTGCAAAAGGCCCAAGCGGGCAATCTTTAAGGCTTGTGGTGAGGCGGTAATGAGGGGGCAAATCCTGCCATTGTTGGTCAATCTTCAGACGAAGCTCACTGCAGCACCCACAGATCAGTACAAGTACGGGGGCCTTGGAAGGAGTCTTTGGCAGCAACCAACTTGATGATGCCAGTCTCGCTGGAAACATGGCGCTTGCGAAAAAGCTGGAGTATCTCTTCCTTAATGACCGCAAAAAGCGCAGAGACAAACGTGTCGGAAGTGTAGTTCAAGACTTGTTCACTATGACACTCTTCAACGTCTGCGCTTGTGATCGTGGGAGAGTCCAGGGGGCTGTTGTTCGGCTTCTCTATGCCGCCGTCGTCTTTCCAGAGGCTCGTAAACTTGGTTGGCAGCTGGAAATAGCAAAACTCCTTCATGATGCGTGGGGGACGTCCAAGAAATACGGCGAGGCTCTTGTCGGCTGCGTAGATGCGGGCAAAGCAAGACCTCCGCAGCTCGGCTACGAACAGCGGGATGTCGTAAGAGTCTTGATCAATCTTCTCATGATATCCAAGAGCAAACAGCGAGCTGGCAACATCGCCCATGCGCCGCCATGAGTGGTAGCCTGAATATTGCAATTGTCAGTGGCGGGCGGCCCGAACGATACGCCTGATAGCCATTCAAGATCATTACGTCTACAACTTACTCTGGTCACCGTCAACCTGCGAGTGGACGATGAGATTCTCATACTGCAGAACGAGCTGCAGATCGTTGAGACAGTCCAGGGCAAGGCATGTCTCCAAGCAGCAGTCTCCAATGTAGGTCAAAGCTTTGATTAGCCCGCGACGTCCTTCGTCGCTGTTGTAGAGTGGAGCAAAGGAAGAGGTGTCTAGGGCAGCGCGGCTTGCAGCTGCGAGGAAGATGCCTAGACTCTCCCACCGCAAGTTCCTCCCCGACATCTGCGACAGATAATCGGATGGAGTCGAGTGTCTGTCAACCACAAGCGGTCTGTGAGTATTTTCCAGTAAAACCCTCGCTCTCTGGGCAATCCCAACGCCAACATCGTGAACATTAGCCCCAATAGGAGTTGAGAGCTCTCTCCAGTCAACTGCAGCTTCGGCACACGTCTCAACGAAGGGCTCCGCCAGCGCCAGGTTCACCCCCTTCTTGAGCCAGAACCGTATCAGAGACGCCAGCCTCGAGACCTGCAGCTGATCCAGCAGACTCAGGGCATGGTTGGCTCTGTCAAAGGTTGCCTGGTCGATAAACGTATCTGCTGGAGGGCTGGGGATCGGCTGCTGCATGGACTCGTCGTGCTGGACAGCGGTGACCCCTGAAGGGGCCCGCGAAGACACTTGGTTAAAGATGTTGGCATGACTCACATCGCCAAGATAGCCAGGATTGGGGTATCGACGGAGACGAGACGAAGAAGCGCCGAGGACCTCTGCAATTGGTGAAGTATCCAAGGGGGGAGTGGTCAGAGCGTCTACACGGATCGATTGTCTCGCACTAGAGCCGCAAAGCAGAGCATTCAAGCAGGTCCTGGTCAGCGGCTGAAGATTGGCAAGCCCAGTTTTCGAAGGTCACTCATCACTGCTCACTGCTCACCTCTGCTCTCTCATACGGTCACTGGGACTCTTTCTCCGGAATGGCCGAGCTCGATAGATGCAGAGGTCGATCTGGTCGCGGCTGCGACACCGGGCACAAGTGGGCCGTTCGTGGCCGCAAGCCAGCTTGGCTCGCCGACAAGGTTCACACGCAGCGTGGCGGATGCTCATCTTCCAGAGAGCTGGCAATGAGGTCTGGTGCTTGGAAGAGGAGTCGTCTCGTGAGATGGAGAGAATCATATGGGAGAAGGTGAGCTTACTCCGGTCCGTGTAGTACAAGTAGGAGGAACATGCGGCTCGGAGCATTTCACTCCGACGAGCCGGAGCCCCGATTTCTCCGGCCAGCCCCACCATACGCCGTCTTGAACTTGAGAGACTCTCTCTCTTTCTGGCTGGAGCTTCAACTTCAACTTATCACACAAATTTCGTCGTTTATCATCACACGACTGGCTCATTGAACGCTTAATTTGAACGACAGACTCAGCTGTTGGCCGGATTTCAAATTCATCTTCAATCACTCAAGCAGTCTCTGTTTTCTTCTGCAGCATCAGTGGAGTATCGACACTTTCACTAGCCAACATCTGTGCTTTGTTCCAACTGCCAACTCTCAACCGTTGGCTGCTCCACAGCGTTGCACTAAAACACGCGGGCGAAAGCGGCAAAGGCGCATTGTCATGGAGAGAATAGCCCATTGTCCTATTCATAGGTCTTGTTGGTGACTTGCGACTATTTGCCGGCACAGTGGCTGCTCGCTGTTGGGCTATTTGTCAATTCGCCTCCTCGATTGAAGCTGGGTATTGGAGCAGCAGCCAGCACGATGGTGGCCGTATGGACGTTACAGCTCCGCTGCCCTGTCTACGTTGTTCCACATGGGCCACTTGGGCAAGTTATAAAGCGACGAATCCTCCGGGATATTCAGACGGTGTGTAACAGCGGTATCCATCATCATCATCCTTCAGAAGACCAGGCAGAACCTCAAAGCAGAACCTGACAAGATGGGCAGTCTCTCCAGAGAAGTCGACGAATGGATTCAGGAGCCCAACCTCCATCCCAAGAGGAGGCCACTCACCGCTGCTCAACGAGGAGTAGCGGCAGCGAGCAGCAGCGATCAATTCAAAACCAAGAGCATCAAGTATAAGCCAAAGGCCCGACGATGGCATCGTGAGTTTCCAGAGGCATAGTGCTCCTATATATGTCCTCATCAGGCTGACCCCGTTCTCTTTTGTTTCTACAGCATACATGAGCACCGAATCCGCCAGTCGAACTGGATCGTCCCTCAAGGCCTCTGTGAAGCATCTCTCAAATCCAAACGTCATCTCCCTGGGAGGTGGTATCCCTTTGAGTGACTTTATCCCGTTCGACGAAGTCATTCTGAGACCTCCTTCTCTCGATAACCTCCGGCAAGGAAAGAAGTCTCCCTCCACATCACGGACAACTCTGCACGCTACTAAGCACGACATTGCCGATGGAACAAGCGTTTACGATCTTTCCGTAGCTTTGAATTATGGCCAAGGCTACGGCTCGGCCCAGTTCATGCGATGGATCACGGAGCACACGGAAATGGTCCACGACCCGCCTTACGCTGACTGGCAATGCTCCATGACGATTGGCAACACATCAGCCCTGGACATGTGCCTGAGGATGCTGACGGAACCCGGGGACTGTGTCCTGGCTGACAAGTACACATTTTCCACCGCCATTGAGACTGCTGTGCCCATAGGAATCAAGTTCATTGGGGTAGACATGGATCGTGAGGGTATGCTTCCCGATAGTCTTGACGAGATACTCGACAACTGGGATCCTGCGGCGCACAAGGGCGCCAGGAAGCCATCAGTTTTATACGCGATTCCGACTGGCCAGAATCCCACCGGCACCACCCAAAGCCTTCGACGCCGCAGGGCGATCTACCGAGTAGCCCAAAAGCACGACCTGATTATCCTAGAGGACGACCCCTACTACTTCCTGCAGATGGACACCTACACCTCCCTGGACCAGGATGGTCTAGTCGCTTCAGAAATTCAGTCGCCTACTGAATTCCTCAAGAGACTCATTCCTTCATACCTTCGGATGGATATCGACGGACGAGTCATTCGCATGGACTCATTCAGCAAAGTCATCAGTCCTGGAGCCCGCTTGGGCTGGATCACGGCACCGGAGCAGCTTATCGAGCGATACAAGCACCATACCGACGTTTCCACCCAGAGCCCTGCAGGCCTGAGCCAGCTGGCCATCTTCAAGCTCGTTGATGAGCACTGGGGCCATGAGGGCTACGTTAAGTGGCTGATGCACCTGCGCAGTGAGTATACTATGAGAAGGGACTTTCTTGTTTCAGCATGCGAGCGGTATCTGCCGAAGCAAGTTGTTAGCTGGGAGCCAACCGAGGCTGGCATGTTTGTAAGTGTGATTCTACGCTCTCCCAATGGCCGAGCCCCTTTTACTGACAAAGCATTCCACAGCAATGGATCAAAGTCGACTGGAAGCAACACCCCGATGCGAATAATAAGACGGCTGACGTCCTCGAGGAAGAAATATGGCTGGAAAGCATCTCTACGGGAGCCTTGGTGGGCCGCGGCTGCTGGTTCCGCGCGTCATCGGATGTGCCCCGTGACGAAGTCTTCTATCGAACCACTTTTGCGGCAGCCCCGTTGCCCAAGATTGAAGAAGCCGTAAGGCGGTTTGGCGAAACCATACGGAAGATGTTTGAGCTCGAGGAGAAGAGCGTACCAACAACAGACGGTCCAGTACAGGAGAGCCCCCTAAAGTGAGTGAACTTGTTCACGAAGCATACTTAGATTTGGACGTTTATAGCTTGATGCTGAATGTTCCTTTGTACATTCTTGTAGTCTGAGCGAAATTGAGCCTGTTTTGATACCATTAGATGTCGGTTATTGCCTGGGTAGTGTACAATTCCCTAAGAGTGTAAAATATTTGAGGGGTTTCCTCCTGTCACTTTGATTTTCTATTTCACTGCATATCATTGGACAATTATCAGAGGTACGAGGCGGACGACGAGCGTTTCAAGTTCGCCAGTCATTCAGATCGCCTCATCCATCACCAACATGGTTGACAATTGCGGCAACACGAACGACAATAGGTGATTGGCACCTTTGCTTTCGCCTCGACAGACGTGAGCACGGACTGCACTAATGAACGCCACTTTTGGGACCTGCATCTATTGTCCTACTGCAGGTGTTTGGTTCATAAACTGTTGGCTGGACACGCAAAAGCTAGATGAGGCGAGTCGTCCCGGCCGATTCCGTCCGAGCTTGCGATCGAGTTTCAAGCCCTTGCAGGTTGTCAGGACCAATACTTTTTCTGCAGCCCGAGTAATGAGCCGTTTAATTACCATCTGTCCCTGGACAACAACTGATGACATGCATCACACACACTCTGATGAACGAAACTTGCATCACAGGTCCCGTTCAGTAGAGACGTGACTTCAAGCTAGAGCTCTACGGGTTCCCGGATGACGGCTTCACAATGACCAGAAATCATTGAAATGGAAGCAAAAAATCCGATAATCCGCTCGGTCAACGAACCAAGTGCTCCCCAGATCTCACAATTTGCATTACCAATTCTGACCTCGGAATGACAAATTGCGGTATGGCACTTGAAGTCGGCTTGCCTGGATGGCGACAAGCCGAGCAATAGGCTATTGGGGTATCTCGGCCCACGCAAACAGCAGCAAGGCACCTTGTGATGTATCTTCAAATCAGATGGCAAAGACTCGAAATTTCCATTCTCATGAGGCCAGATACCTTGTTCATATAAATCGACCGCCGCCTGACTGATATCATCACCCTCAGACGACTTGACTCTTCCTGAGCTCTCAGAATGGCTTCCAAAATGCCAATTGCCAGCCCCCCGGGGCTCAGTTCAAACCCATGCCGCCGCAGTAGACTCCCGCTCTCTCTCATCCGGCATGGCGGCGGACTCATCGCCTGCGGTATGCTCTTTGGCTTCGTCGTTCCTCTGGTGCCTTACCCACGCCTTGGCCTTACAGCACACATTCAGTTCTGTGTGCAGGGCTTCACCGTGCTCCTCACTGGCCTGGTTCTCCAATCAGATCTCACAGGAAGCTCCAGCAGCCCAGACGGAGAAGATACTCAGCAGAGACGTCAGTTGGCCGACAGCCTCGGCTGGTGGCAGAAACAGGTGATATACTGGGGCTGCACAAGCATCTGGGCAACGATGATTGCTGAGGCGGGAAATGCCTGGTGGGGGACAAGGTGGACATTGCCAGTAGCACATCAGGCAGCAGGTTTACTCGGCCGTGATGTCGCTGCAAGATGGATGGAAGTGGTCGTTGCGGTTACGCACTTCCCGCTGGGTTTCCCGCTGGCCTCTGTGGTAAGTTGCATTCCTCGTGTTTCGAAGAGAGTGGCTGGGAGTTCTATACTGACGTCGTGTCTTCTTCCAGTGGCCCATCATATTGTCGACGCTGTGGTGATCTCCTTGCGTGTACAGACTCTTGCGTCTTGAAAGCGTGGCACATATTTCGCTAAGGAGATATCCAGCGCAATTTAGGTGGAAAGGTCATGATATAGGTGATCTTTTGCTCCACTGCGAAGTGGAATGGACAAAAGCCGTGCCATCTCGCTGCTAGCACTCGTTCATAGGAAGTTTTCAATTATGGTGACACAACATTCATCGCATCTTTCAGATTGCTATCTATTCGCGTTAAACGCCTGGGTTATGTCACTCTCGGATCGCAGTATACTACAGAGCTCAACCATCACCACCAAAGTTCACAAGTCGCACAATCCACCAATATGTATGAAATGAAAATCAGGATTCACAATCTACTCCTCTACCAAATGCCTTCAACAACCCGCTTCGCAAAATGCTATGCTCCAATTCAGAGCCAAGAGCAGCTCTGGAAGAGGATTCGCTGCCCGTCCAGCAATTGCCGACTCTCCTGTCCTACTCTTTCATCAGCAAGCAGCATTCGAACAATGTCCTCGTGTCCCCACAAATGAGCTTGAAGGAGTGCTCTAGACCTAGTCAAGAATGCCCTGTCAGGGTCAGTGGCTGGGTGAGAAAGCAATATGCGTACGATTTCGGTGTGCCCTCGGGAGGCTGCCATGACGATAGGCACAACCTGGTTATTATGCGCTGTAAGATTGGGATCGATGTCGGGGTGCGATACAAGAAGCCGGACCTCGTCTGGGAGGTTATTCTTGATGGCAACGATGAGGGGCGTGAAGCGAGTATCGGGGTCGACGAAGTTGACGTCGACTCTTCCGGTATCGAGGAGCAGCTTGACGATTTTGGCACCGACTCGATGTTCAACTGCAATGAAAAGCGGCGACCAGCCGCGGTTGGAGCGAGTATCCGGATCGACCAAAGGACCTTTGGCCAGCAGAAGCCGCACAATTTCTGCATCTCCTCCGCTAACAGCGAGGCTGAGAGGCGTCCGTCCGGTCTCGGACCTGGTATCAACCAGGATGCCATCCTGAGCCAGAAGTAGGTTGACGGTCTGGATGTTTTTGGACATGATCGCGAGATGTAATGCCGTCTCTTGGTGTGATCCGCTTTCATTCACGTTGACTCCAGGAACGTTGAGAAACTGGCGCATAATATCGGTTCGACCCTGCTCTGCTGCCATGGCCAAGGGGGTTAGCAGCCGGTTATACGTACAAGCATCTTCTTGGAACAATCCGTTGACTGGCATGCCATATTCTATGAGCTTCATCGAGGTACCAGTGCAGTTCCTGGAAATTGCCCAATGGAGAGCGGCGCAAACCTTGCTTTCGTGGCTGAGGCTCGATTCATAGAGAATGGGATTGCCCATCTGATACAGAGACCGGCATGTTCGAGATAGGACCGACAGGGACTTGAGTTGACCCTGGCTCTCCAAGAGTCCCATGATCATGAGGCAGAGCTCGGAGGGTAGATTGCCGAGAGACATGTTGAGAGAGCGACGGAAAATTTTGGCGCCAAAGGGGCTGAAGTTGAAGTGAATGAGTGAAAGTGATAGTGTGTGTCTGATCATCATCTTCTTCGTCTAGTCATACCAGGGTCTATATAGCCAAAGCCACAAGGTTCTCCAAAGAACCTACCAGGGTCTCTACAAACCTCGTCAGCGAACGATTTTGAGACAGAGACCAAATAGGAAACGAACAAGCATGCATCGAGCTGAGAACATCCAAGGGTGATCACGAAACCGAGGCGAATATTGAACATCGCAGATGAGTTTGTCGCCGAATTTGGCAGAGCTGAGTCGGTTTGTGCCGATGTTCAAATTGTCTTGTCAGCTATTTTCATTCAAGGTAACCAACAGTATTGAATGCATTGTAACATAATCCTCGATTGAACGCATTTCTTCTAAGTTTCTCGGGAGAGTGTGCAATACAACGTTCATCCATCCACTAGGTTCATAGACACTCTGAACGAGGCAAGGCGGCATGCCATGGGAAGTGGATAACCACTTCAACAATCGGTTCCATGGTCTAACGGTTATGACTGCGGATTCTGATTCCGCCAGCGAGGGTTCGACTCCCTCTGGAACCTTTTTTTGGGCAATTGTTTTGTTTTTCCTTCTGCGTGCTGAGGACACTGCTGTCATTTGTTTACATCCTTGGACAAATTTTTTTTCTCTATAACTTGGTCAGGAGCATGTTGTGTGTACGGAATATTTCGCACCAGTTAGAGTACCTGAGGAGCGTTGTGACAACGTTCAAGAAGAAAGGGAAGTGGATCACACAAGTTGACATAACACAACGCTCAAGAAGAAACCAACAAGGCGGCGGGAACAGCGACGAATTTCAGACTCGATAATGAACAATTTCATTCCAAATTGGCTTCCCGATACTCTGACTCCTTCCAACTTCCGTTCTGCAACTGGGCGCTGTTGCTCCTCCTGTCGTTGAGAAGACGATCACATTCCAAAGAACCCTGCGTTGTCTCCTCCCATGGATTCTCCAGCTCCAACATCCGAATCAGCTCGATACATTTCTCATTCCGCGCCGCGATGATATAACAAAAGCATTTGGAACAGCTAACCAAGTTCGAGATGTGCTTGAAGACGGCTTCGATTGGCTTCCCACTGGCATCGACCGCTCAGCTAACCGTGAAAAGTGTCAGAGTTTGCGACGCAGTGATCAAAAGATATTCCAGTGCGAAGAACCGACTGGCACATATCCGACCTCCATAAACAGACATGACGGGAGCGTCTGACTCTGTTCGAGTCGCCGGATAACGGTCGGGGTCGAACGACATCGGATGAGCAAAGGTCTTGGGGTCACGCAAAACGACCGGTGACGGGCAACAGCAGACATGTATGAGCTTTTTGACATGCGTTGCCCTAGGGAGATTACTCTCCTACTCTTCCTTGCAGGCTGTGTCGCCGGGCGGAAAGGTAAACCAACACAGCTTCTTCTTCAAGGACATTGATGGACAAGTTGAACCTCGGGGAACGGCTCGACAATGTAATCGTAGACTCGATTCAGTGAAGGAATGGCTGATTCCATTGTTGTTGTTTACAGTGTATGGATTTATCAGTGATGTATGCGAACTTCTCTGAAGCGAGAGAGCAAGACGTTCATCCAAACTGAGGATGAACAAACTTGCAGTGCCGAGTGAATCAAGATTGGGCTCTCATGAACGCACACAAAATATCGTACCCACCCACATCGTACGACTGGGAACTTGAATGTAAAGAACTTTATCGCGTAAAGAGTATATCGATCTTTAGCAGCCAGCTATCATGAGCAGAGAAAGCCAAGCGCTTCAGGAAAGAAAAGCTGGGAAAAGCGAAAAGTTGCTGAACTAGAGTATCACCACCGTTACTGTCGTCGCCTTATCCACTCATGGATAGACAGCGCCGTCATCATAACCATGAGATCGAAGTCGCGCCCTCTATCGACTTGGATCTGAAGCCATCCAGCCACTCCGATGGCCGTCACGTGAGTGAAAATCGCGAGTATGTTGCCCTGACTGTCGACGAGCTTCCTGTTCCGCAGGCTAGCCGAGTGAAGCTTCTTGCCTGGAACGCTGGCATGACGGGTGCGCTTCCAGGTGAACTCTTCGCGCTCGCCTTTGCCCGTCTCAACAATGTGTCCGTCGCCAGAGAAGGAGACGGAAATCCTGCGCTCGCGGCTGCCCATCGAGGGCCTGATGAAGTCTTCCCATACGATGGGCTCAGGGCCTGCGGGATCGCCGAATCCAACCTTGAAGTGTCGTGAGAACTTTGGCATGTGGCACACGACCAGGACGGGGGCGGTGTCGTCGGGGCCGTCGAGTAGGGCGAGATCAGGTTTGTTGCTCATGGGGTATGGCAAGTTTTTGACCCTGTAGAGAGGCTCCTCTCCGTCTGGGATTATCTGGTAGGAGCGCTTGAGGGCGGGCCGGACGATTTGGAAGAGTCGGGTCATTTTTCTTCTTCTCCTTTCTATTGCAGTGTCAGGTATTTCGATAATCGACGAGGCATATCGCTGTGGGCGTCATCAAGATGTCAAGCAGAGCCCGCGGCGGGCTTCTCTTTATGTATGCCATGCTGTAGCTGAGGATGAACATGCTCAGTCGCCTCACGATAGCTTGGGCGCGATGTCCTGGGAAGCCCAGATTGACTAGCGACCACGAGAACATGGGGCAGCGCCACCTGGAGCTCTCGTACTCATCGCATTCTTCGGATTTCGGTGCCCCTTTGCAGTAAGGCAACGAGCTAGCAGGGGTTCATGACGCAAATACCGGGTAGCCGTCGGTCGATCAGCTGGAGGAGGGCTGAGCCTGTGGGACACACGGGATTTCGTATGGACGAGGGATGGAAATGGACAGCTAATGGATGAAAATATTCCGAGAGCTTCGAGAGGAGCTTCATTGTGTCTTTGAATGAAGCTCAGTAGTGTTTTTGGAGATTATTCAAGAGAGTTTCCTGGGCTGGCGCATAATGGCTACAGTGGGAGGGATCGGGCTGTGATTTTGACCAGCCAATTTCTCAAAGGACAGCGTCTGGATCACGGAGAAGACAAATGAAATCAAGCATGGATGAAAGAATGCCACCGAGTGATACTATCTGATATTTTCATTTCATATACCTTCATGCTTACTGGGCCTTGGAGCCTGTTGGTGATTTTCAAGTTCTCCTTTGCCGACATGCCTCTTGCTACAGCGGCCAGATCGTAGACGCAGCCGGTGATTCTCTTTAGGCAGGTCCATCAGGAAACAAAGCAGCATCACTTCAACAGTCACGAAGCAGCGTAACAGCCATTGAGGACTTCCCTTGTAGTTCTCAGGGGCTTTACCATAGACGCAACAGTCTCGTGCCACTCGTGCCACTCCTGCCTCTACACAGATATACAGCCACAAACCCTTTATCATCAAATCGACCCCAGTGACGAGCCAATTTCTCAGCTCCCAACTCAAACAGTCACCCGTCCAGCGCGTCCAACCGGCTCCATCTCCTCCCCACACGCCCAACCGCGACGCGATTCTCCCATACAAAACGCGATGCCTTCACCCGGAGCTGGAGCTTCGCCGCCCTCCGGGCGATTCTGCCGGCCCGCTGGCCCTCACCGCTTTCAACCCCCTATATATACTTCGCTCGCTCCCGTCAAAGCGAAGCTTTCTTCTTCTTCTTTTCTTCTTTAGCTCTCTTTGCCTTTTGGCTTAGATCAAGTGTAGTATCTGTTCTTTTCAGTTTAATCTCTGAAAGGTCCCTAAGGGGACCAATCGTGATTATTCTTATTTTTGAAACTCGAGCAGTTTCCTCTGTGCTTGCACATGATCCTGCTCACTGTGTCCCTGGTATTACACTGCCTCCAGGCGACGCGACCTTTTCATTGTTGCTCGGGCTTGCCCAAGCAGTGAAGAAGAGTCTTGACTGAGCTACTCTACGAGTGTTGCTGTGGTACTGCTGTGGTGGTGAAGTGCTGGTGAAGCCATGACCGGAGAACCATGGAAGTCCTGGACCTGCAGCACGAAAGAAAAAAGAAGCCATTGTGCGTGGCCTTCGCGGCGGTGCAGCAAAACGTACGCAGAGGGGAATTCAAATCAAAACGCGTTTTTTGCGTACACGATCATGATCATGTTGATACTCCCAACAGCTCTTTTTATTCACCACTACATAGGATCTCATTCTCAGTATGTCGAAGTCGCGATACTCAAACGACCTCCATCCGTCAGAAGTACTGTTCCATCCACGTATCCTCCCGCCTTGCTCGTCAGATACAGCATTGCCCCAGCAAACTCTTCCTCCGTGCCCATCCTCGCCAGAGGAATAAACGACCCTGGTAGACTGCCCTCCTCTCGAATCTCCGTGCTTGAGGCTCTGATGTCTCGTTCGGTGATTTCGCTCGGATACAGCCCAGGCGCGATGGAGTTGACTCTGATCTTGTGCGGGGCCAGCATTGTCGCAAGCTGCTTGGCCAGCTGCACTGCTGCTGCCTTGCTGCTGCCGTGGGCAAACCCGGCCTTGGGGAGGCGAGCAAAGCTTGCGACAGAACCGGTGACGATGACCTGAGACTTTTGGGGAATCACGGCTCTCTTGTTTCCTTCGTCGAGCAGTTCCAGAAACGCAAGGGCAGTGTAGAAAACAGCCGTGGCATTGACGTGAAAAGACTGCGTAAACTCCTCCATGCTGTATTCCCAGAGACTCTCCAGGATATCCTTAAGATCGAGGTTGTTAATTTCCTTCATCAGATCTGAATTATCAGCCGTGATGATCCCGCTGTTCGCGAAGACGACATCGCAGTAGCCCAGCTCTGCCCGAACTCGATCAGCCGCTGCCTTGAGCGCGTCCTTGCTCGTAACATCGCAGACAATAGGCCTTATCGCCTCTGGCTTCGGACAAGTATCTCTTGTGGCCCCCAGGGCATCTTCTCGTCGTCCAAGCACGTAGACTGCCCTGGCTCCGTTGACGGCGAGGGCGTGGGCTGTGATTCTGCCTAGGCCAGAGCCTCCGCCGGTGATGACGGCGACGAGACCATCAACTCTGAAAAGAGACTCGACGCTGTAGGGACTCGGTTTCATTTTGGGTTCTTTGAACCTTTATGGGTAAACGCAAAGTCTACTGCAGAAAGCACTCTATGCTTGCTTCCACCAGTCTGTGGTCTATGAGATCGACAGTTTGAGCAAAATGGTGTCCTCAAAATGACAGAACGGAGGTTATTATTCTCCGAATATTACGCTCAGCTACCATAGGCCACCTTGTGAGATCATGCAATAACGACGCCCTCTGTGGATAAAATCATCTTCGTCTCTCTTTAGTGTGCTGACTGAACGGCCGGAGCCAAAAAAGTTGAGGTTCCAAGCTCATTGCCACATTGGGTCAGTATGTGGTCGCCCCCCCGGACGCTGAACCGAGTCTCTCAGAGGCCGTTTCAGCACAGCTGGGGCATCGCGGCTGACCTCAATCCTCTGCTAGGCGAGTCCTCAGTGGACGCTGAGCGCTGAGACAGTTCGCTAACGGAGACGCCCTCGACTATCGTAAGCGAGGGCTGGCAGTTCACCTGTTCCTCCACCTGCCCATGGTGCATTGCGTAGACTTCATGCGTGCACTTACACATGTCCTCGGCTTTCTCTCGACTGGAATCCATCGATAACCTTTTGTTGATGTCTCACCATCCGTCTTCCGCATTGCTCGGGTCTCCGTCTCAACTATCGACGTTATCGCATCTGCAAGCCATTCTTCGACAGCTCATTTCGCTCCATTCCAGCTGCGTCGGCCAGCATGTCATGCATGAACAGCACTGCAAAAAAACGCACAACCGATGGCGTGTCGCCCCCTGCTTGATACGATAGCAACCGTCGATTTGATCTAGCTTCGCGATGGAGCTGTTGGATTGGACGTGTGATGCTCCTATTGGTGCCTGATATGGACCGGCCAAGGGGGCCTGAAGAGCCGTAATCACATGTGAAACCCGACGGGCACCAAGTTGGAGATCAACATTCGCCTCGTCACCGTGGATGGCGATGTTGGGTCTGCATATGCTCTCTAATAACCAACTCAATTCTCCCTGCAGCTTTCTCGTCGACCCTCAACTACCCATCTCCAGTGCTGCGGTCCCTAGCAATGCCAATGTGCATCAATCTGCATCGTCCCACCACTTGAGTTGACTCTCCAATTGCTTCAGAAAAAAACACCATGGCGGCAGACGAGGCTGCCGTAGCCTCAAGGCAGGCCCAGCCGAAACAAGGGCCAACACTTCTCCCGTCGCCCGTCGCCCACGCCGTGAGCCTCGCCGCTCGATCGACGTCGCTTGCCATACGCATTGGATCGGTGGTCAGCAATGCCAGCCTCGATGCTGCTAGACTCACAACCCTTGGTGGCCTCGAGCTGGCCCGGGGCTTGATCGAAGGCGTAATAAGCCGAGCTGCCAAAGATACCATCGAACAATCGCGAACCGATCTGGCCATTCAAGATGCAGAGACGGTCCTGGAGCGCAGCCTCGAGAACCTGCATTACGCTGTTACTCAGGCCGTTTTCTGGACGTCGGTCAGCTTTCGACTCACAGGGACAACCATATCCACGGCTTCCGCAGGCTCGCAGCTTCTCCTTTCGTCCTTCGATCAGCTCTTCGGCTCAACTGACTCTTCCCGAGCTGTTGCCAGCATTGTCACGCTGATCCGCCGCGAGTTTGAGAATCCCGCAACGGGCCTCCAAGGAGAGAAAGTTGGTGTCATTGACCTGACTCTTGCCCTCAGCACGCTGGCCTATCTACAGCGGGCATGCCGCAAGACGGCCGAAGAAGAGCGCCGGAGACAGTCATATGAAGAAATCATCTGGGATGTGGTTGTCCTAGAAGATGGAGACAGAGTGGATATCGATGAAAAGGTGTTGAGCGAGATTCGCGGCGGCTACGGCAACACGGACAAGGACGACTCTTCATCGTCGCCCCCCGGTAGTCCCTGGACCGGCACTGAAGACGATGAGGCTGTTGTATCTCGACTGAAAAGTCAGATCATGGCCTCTCTGACTCCGGGCACCACGGTATCGGTTTCCAACTCCGTGTCTTCAGTGCAGACGATCACTGTCGATGTCCAAGGACCTCGGCTGCTCTCCCTACCAACACCTCCAGGCGCTGAGATCGTTGAGACAAAAGCTCTTGGGAGCCAGCTATCATATACATCGTCGAGTCAAAAAGACCAATCTTCAACATCATCCTACCGAGTCGTCTACAAGCTGCACCGCCAAAAGAAGGAAACTTCCTCTTTCTCAGGCGACGAGGAATACAAAGATGAGGCCCTCGAGATCATGACGGACAACCAGAGCTGCAGCAGCAGTGAAGAGACTCTTGCTCCAGGGACGCCTACTATTACTCTTCCTGAATACCAATCCCCTCCGGTATCACCAGCCCTGCTGCCGTCCTCAACTTTTGCGTTACCCTCACAGCCATCTACTTCGACTGAAACCAAACGACGCCACAAATCGCATTCTCATGATTTCAAGAAGCCAACACAGTCGAGTTCTCGCAAAAACAATGCCGATTCTGCGAAGGCAGTTTCTTCTCGCAATTCCACGATTGCCTCGAAAGAGCCAATATATCTCGAAGATCTGGAGGCCTTGGCCAACCAGAAGAAGCAACGCACACCAATGCACAGTAAATCTCACGATACGTCACATAAGCATGGTCACTCTGGGAGAAAAAGTGAGGGAGGGAGTTCCTCTCGATCATCGGATAAGAAGACAGGCTTAAGGCATGTCCTCCGAGGGAACGGCCCGTCCATCGCATCCATCTGGACGAAGGATTCCGGCACGACGGACTACATCAGTTCCAAAGACAAGTCAAGGCTCCACAAATCGTCTCACAGAGATGCGAAAGAACACCGACCAAGATCTCCAAACAGCGACTTGGTGTTACGCTCGCCCCCTGAGCACCACAGCATCTACCTTGTGCCCCCCTCTGTTGGCCACAACCGAAACCGGTCGTATGCCACCAGCATTTATAGCGTGGGAACCAACGATTCGCAGTCGTCCCTGATGCTATCGTCATACTATCAGAAGAGTTCCTATAACACAGCAGACGCTCTCCGTGCTCTCCGCGAAGAAGGATTCGTCGACGGTACCTTTCCCGAGGGTCACCTGCTCCCCAACATAACTCGCTATATGCGGTTCTCATCGGCGTGCTACGGCTCCCACTTTCTGAAACTTACCGGTATATCCAACGAAGTACCAAAGGTTGGCGCCTGGGATGGCACTCACCACGATATCCGGCATTTCCTTCACCACACCGAGTCAGAAGCCGACAACATCCTGCTCGCTTCCTTTGTCGACCCCAATGGAGGGAGCGATTCTTCTGGTCACACCGGGTCCGGTGTTCCTCTTGTCCATTATATCTCGCTCGACCACGCAGCCAAAGCCGTCGTGTTAGCTTGCAGAGGTACGCTAGGATTCGAAGACGTCCTGGCTGACTTGACATGCGACTATGACAGGCTCGTCTGGAGAGGCAAGGGCTACAGAGTGCACAAGGGCATCCACGCCTCTGCCCGGAGACTGCTGTACGGTGGCGATGGCCGTGTTTTGACGACGCTTAAAGAGGCTTTGCGCGAGTTTCCCGATTATGGACTTGTTCTATGCGGGCATTCTCTGGGAGCCGGTGTCACGTCTTTACTAGGAATCATGTTGTCCGAGCCTAACCCCCTTGGCCCTGGCTTCGTCACTTCTGCTGAACCATACACTCTCAGGCCTCCGCCAAACGAGGCTCTGGTCAATGTTAGGCTGAGCGACATCCGGCCTCCGTCCGGTCGCCGCATACATGTGTATGCATATGGCCCCCCTGCCGTCATGTCGTCGTCTCTACGCAAGATTACTCGAGGCCTCATTACCACAGTCGTTCATGGTAATGACTTGGTGCCTCATCTGTCCTTGGGTCTACTCCACGACTTTCAAGGTGTTGCTCTCGCCTTCAAACATGATGAGAACAAGACCAAATCTGAAATCCGCCAACGGATTTGGAATGCTCTTCAAGACAATGTCTCAGAAAGATGGTATCCTTATCGCAGCGCGAGCAAGGTCGCGAGCAGTGGAGGCGTCAGTGACGAGGAGAGATGGATGCTTCCGGCGCTGGAGAACCTGAGGGCGGCCATGAAGGGGAAGAAGTTGCTTCCACCGGGCGAGGTGTTTACCATTGAGACGCAGCGTGTCCTTCGCAGAGATGCCTTCCTTATGTTGGACGAGGAGCATTTTGGGCGGCCTGCGCAGAGAATTGTGCTGAAGTACATCAAAGATGTCGAGGGCCGCTTTGGAGAGGTGCGGTTTGGTACGAGCATGTTGACGGATCACAGTCCGGCAAAGTACGAAGATGCTCTGAACAAGTTGAGAGTTGGAGTCTCGACTTAGCTGAAAACGATGTCTTTCGCCTCTGGATATCTTTGATGATTGCGAGTCATGTTTCCCTTGAACTGCCAGCTGGAGTTTATCACTGAAGCGAAATGGAGGACTTTGGCCGCCATACTAGTTCGATCAATTGAGTTGTGGAAATATCTCGTTTCTTCCCTGCCCTCCTGAATATACACGTGTTATAATAGAATATCTACCCAATGCTTACACCTTCTTTCGGAGCTAGAGTTCCACACTGAAAGAAGAACAGCGCCTTGACCAATCATGCACATATACGCACAATGAACACCAACCTAGACTCAATCACTCGTTATTTGCCTTACTAACCGGAGCAGTGTGTTTCTAACAGCATCATACTCAGGATCGTGCGGCTCGAACTTTGCTATATCTGCATGAGTTCGTGGTATCGCGCACTCGAGCAGGTCGTCACCGGCCCACGGATGGCGATGAATTGCTGAAGCCCTCGACAAAACAACTCCCTTCTGAACGCTCCCATCCTTGTGCGAGTCAGTATCTGGTTCATGCAATGGAGAATCCCGATGTCTTACTTTTTGCGCGATTGCAGATTCCAGCGTCTCATAAAAACTGAAGATCCGGGTCTCATGCCTCAGAGTGAAGACTTTCATGAGCATCTGTCTCAGAATCTCAGACTCGTCTTGACTCAGCGAATCTTCGAGTTGCTGTCTGGAACCGTCTTCTGCTTCGCTACAGCACAGAGATGCTATACCCCTGCTATTGTTAGGTACGGCGAAGAAAAACACTGCTCGAATTCCATCGAGAAGAGTTTGATCCGACTCTCTTTCTGAGATAGACAAATTTACCAAGGCCTATGTCATTTTTTAGTCATGGCATATGTACTTTTTTGACATATTTGGCCCCCTACCTGTGTGATAATAAGACCTCCGACACCGTGACCAATGAGTATCGTAGGGGTAGCAACGGAGGGACTGCGTAGAGTCATGAGACTCTTGAGAAAGGCATTCCCGATAGCTTGAAAAGTCGCCGGACCACACTTTCTGTTCAACAAAGATTCAAAACCATATGTCATGACTCTCGCCATTGGCCGCCGACTTGTCTTATTGAGAAGCTGAGCGGGGAGGGCATCTCTGAGCCAGACATGATTGCTTGCCTCATCTTCGAAGGAGTCTAAGGGGCATCCACTCATGTTGCCTAGAGCAATAATACTATTCGAGTGAGTGAGATATTATTATAAAGCTGGAATTCAGATATAAGTACTCCACTTTGTGATTGTCGGCCGACGGCATGTATAGAGTAGTCATGCCGAGCAAATCATCGTCAATTGTGATGCAGTCGGTCTCGGAGGAGTGGTTCTCTCCCGACTCGCTCAATGAAATGTCCCACGGCTTCGGGCCTTGCGTCACCAATGGACGGGTCTTAAATACCACGGTAGCTGTATAGGAGCGACGACCGTCTTCAAGGGCGAAGGATCGTATGGCTGGGCTTGATGAAGGGTCATGTTCTTCCAGACAAGCTCGTAGACGGGTCACACTCCAGTCCAGAGGCACTCCTTGGACGCGGAACGTATCTCTCTCGACCATATTCTGCTGCAGCTGAAAGACTCAATAGGTTCTGATGTAAATATCGCCTAATAAAAGTTGAGGTTGATGTATCAAGAGAGGGCAGGCAACAAGAGCAGAACCGGGTGTTCTTTATAGATCCTGAACCAATTCCATAATCTTTCCAATTTTCATAATAGCTCTAATCAAGAGAGTTGTAAATCTAAATCTACATCGAAAGGATTCATGATAACTTTTGCGTCGTGCCAGTGAGAGGGGTGGTGTTTCAGCCCGATGAGTCGCAAGACTAATGCATGCTGTAGAGAGCTTTTAGCCCAACAGATTCCGCCACATTTTACCGCGGAGTCCGTAAATGCCACTAAATATCCTCCATTAGGCGCGGCAGATGGTGTTTAACTCTTTTTGGGCTACTGCCGACGAAGGAGTTCAGATGTCGGTGATATCGTTGCTGCATCTGCCGCGGCCCCGCTGTAGCCCCCGAGAAACGAGGGTCGGCGGCTATTTGCATGCTGCCGGAAGCCACCAGGCGAGGTTTCATTGCATACGGGTATGCATTCCCAAACGACAGGTTGTGAAATGGACAAACGTATTTGGCAATGTAGGCTGAGGTGCCAGAAGAAACGCTTGCCGTTTGTGTCAGTATCAATCATTAGTACTTGTGTTTCCCATCTTCAACGGGGGGCAGGGACGTCAACATACAGGTCGGAAACTCGACACGACTTCTGGGAGTTCAAACAGTCCAGTCTTGCCAGTTCTATACGACAAGCTTGTCTCTTGAAAAGGCAAATCGGGCTGCGGTAAAGAGCACAGCTCCGGCCATGAGGACAGCACCACTAAAGATGATGCCTTGAGAATAGCCGTCGTACCTATCGATCAGGGCGCCAGTGATTGGAGTGCCGCCCAAAGCACCGAAGCCGATGAGAAATGTGGACATGCCTATGTAAGTTCCAATCTATAAATGTGTGTCAGGCCGCGAAATTTTCGACATGTTGATGAGCGAACAGGCGCTTACCTTGCTGGGGTGATCTGCCGTGTGTGCGATGGTGGTATACATGAGGGCGATGATGATGCCGCTGGTCGCGCCAAACAAGATGGACAACACAACAAGTCCTGCTGTAGATGTGATCTTGAGCCAGCAAAACATGAGCAATCCGGAGGCATAACAGGCCACAGTGATGACGTTGAACTGGCCGAGATGTCTGGCAACAAAACCAGCAAATACTCGGCCCAAGAATGATCCTGCGTTGATCAAGGCGAACAGATAGGATGCAAGGCCCGGAGACATTCCATGTACTGTGCCGTAGTCGGCGAGATAAAAGTATGGCGTCCAGAGTCCTAGTATGACCATGAACAACGCGGCAACTTGGAGAGAGAAGGCGGGGATATTGAAGGCCTCTGGCAGAATGAAAGCGCCACTTCTCTTCAGAGACGTCGGCCGAATAGCTACGGCTGCAATCGCCAGCAAGAAGAGAGTCAAGAAACCACAGATCCGCTGTCCCCAGGCAAATCCGACACTGTTCTCTTCGAGCAGATTGGTCATAATCACCGGATAGATGATTCCTCCAAGGGGAGAACCAGTAGTGGCAAAAGCCATGGCAATAGGTCGCCTCCTGTGGAAATAATGGCCCACGATGGAGATTGCAGGAGTAAATATGAGGCCGGATGCAATGCCGATGAAGATGCCCTGGCAGAGGATGAACTGGTAGAGCTCGGTACAAAGGCTTGTGAGCATCATGGCGACAACCAGGAGTAAAGAGAATGGCCAAATAATAACCTATGGCGTTTAATGTCAGAAAAGATTCATGAATAGGGGGTGTTAGGTCTGGGTGACGTGCTCATCATACCATTGCTCCGTACCGATCTGCCAGCGGGCCCGCGACCAAAGCTGCTGAGAACTGGGCAAATGACTGAATAGCTCCAATCCAGGCCACATCAGACGGAGAGTGGCCAGACAAAAACGTCTTGAGATAGTAGGTTTCGTAGACTCTGTATTCAAGATGAAATGACTGTTAGCGATGACACTTTTATAAGGATGTAGTGGCTGGCCAAGTACGAACCCAAAGGAGTTCACGTAACCAAATGATGCAAAAGATGTGCACCAGCACCCCAAGACCACCAGCCAGGCCCGTAGGCCTCCCTCTGGAAACTCATGAGGGACCGAGTGACCCTTTGGTTCGCGAGATCCCTCAACAGCCTCCTCACCCCCTGAGAAGATTGCCGACTCGATCTCGGTAGTGCTACCCGACGACATGGTAACAAATGAAGGGGCCTGGCACTAAGAATTAGAGTCCCTGGTCACAGGAGGTCTGTCACACTATCACACTGCCACGACAGCCGAGCGTAGATCAACCTGCAATTCTTGATTTATATACTACATGGGCTACTGCTTGTATGGGTGTGTGAGCTTAAATATGGTCGTCAGGGCTCTCACATGCAACTTTCCATCTCCGTTTTCACCGAGCCGACGATCCACAGATGAGCTGATTCGAAGCCTTACAAAGCTGGATATCTTATCTGATGGACATGTCCCCGCTGTTCCGTGCTCGATCTACGAGCTCATTCCATGGCGGTGATTCTCGTGTGTAAAAGAGCGAGCTGAAGCGGTGGGCGATAACACCAGGAAATGGTCTCGGAGAAAGTGGAAAGAATTTTCCGTAGCGCAGAGGGTGGAGCAGAGGCGGATGACGGAGATGGTCGGTCATTTCGCAAGCCACCCAATCATAGCACCCCGGCAATATATAGACTATCTCCTTGCAATCCAGGGACGATCCTCTGCAACCCTCGATATGACGATCGAGACGCGAGCCTGACACCGAGGACACCTTCTGCCACCAGCTCAGAATGACAGACGACCCGGAACGCGCGTTTCCGGCTCCGACAATAGCCGAGGACGCGGTTGAGAGGAGGAGCGCGAGCACGCAGGCGGCCAGCGTCGAGGCTCCCGCTCCCGCTCCAGCTGCAGGCCCAGCTCCAGCTCCAGCTGAGGGCGCGAGTGCCGAGCCTCAGGAAGCGCGCTCCAGGAAGAAGCGGCTGCAGCTGAGCTGCGGTGAGTGTCGCAGGAAAAAGGTAACGGTAACGCGGTGATGAGACAGGAAACTGAAGGCGATCGCGTCTGGCATATTTGTGTTCTAACCAGCAACTCATCGCCAGCTCTCCTGCGACAGAGGCCGGCCGTGTCGCAGATGCGTCAGGACGGGCAGGGCAGACCAGTGCGAATTCGAAACCAATCCGCGCTCAGCGCAGCTGCCTATTGACCAGGGCGCGCAGCTGGAGCAGATCAAGTCCGACCAGGCCGAGCTTCAGAGCCTGCGGACTGAGATTTCCCAGCTCAAGGAGCTGCTCTCACGGCCTGTGGCGCCTCCTCCGCCACCGACTCACCCTCATTCTCATTCTCTTCCTCAGCCTATTCCTCAGCATGGCAGAGGCTCCTTCGCGGAAGAAGCGCGTGTCGGCGACTTCTCCTCCAAAAGGAGTGTCGAGGTGGAATCCAAGGACTTCGTGACCATAAACCGGTTTCCCAACAGCTCGAGCGACGGCCCGCCTGATCCAAGGGAGAAATCGCCACGAGGATACTACAGACGACACACGTTGCTGCGCTTCTTTTCAGAGGTAATCCCTCGCCTGATTTTATTGTGCTATCGTTGATTGTTTTAACCCGGCGCAACAGATTCCACAGCTGTTTCCGTTCATCAAGGAGATTGCCGACCAATGGCTGAAGCCCTATGGGATCTACATCAAGAAGAACAAGGCCGCCAAAGATGAAAGTTGGAGGATGAAGATGGCAGCCAGTGAGCAGCCACTGCTTGAAGGCCTCTTGCCACCAAAGCATGACACGGACGTTCTCATCGCAATTTACCTTGATCACTTCGAGCAGCTGCATCGCATTGTCCACATTCCAACCTTCAACAGGGAGTATATCAATTTCTGGACTCCAGGCAGACCGCGGTACCCGACAATGGCAGCAATGATACTCGCCATGATTTCCGTGTCGGTTTGTGCCTCTGTTCACCTTGTTGGTTCTTCGCCTGTCCCTACCAACTACCGGAAGATGGCTGAGATGTGGATCTCTTCCATCGACGACTGGCTGCGGCTGCAAAGCACAAAGCACCGCAAGCTTGTGCACTACCAGGTGGCCAGCTTAATGTACATTGCCAAGCGGATGAACTTGGTCGGCAAGAAGAAATTCTGGAAAGACACGGGCTCCATGATGCAGGATGCAGTCATGGACGGCTTGAATCGCGATCCTTCACTCGCCGATACCTTCTTCATTAGGGAGATGAAGAGACGGCTTTGGTACACCGTCCGCGAGCTGGAGCTCCAGAACTCCTTCGAATGCGGCTTGCCCACTCTCCTCCACACGATTGAGTCCAACGTCACAGCGCCGCTCAACCTTGCCGATGAAGATTTCGATGACACAACGAAGCTGACGCCCATGTCGAGACCGTCAAGCTCCTACACGGAATCTTCGTACCAGTTCCACAGCTTCCGAAGCTGGGAGCTGCGTCTCGAGCTGTCGCGACGGCAGTTTGGTTCCGGGGTTTTCAGGGCTCTCGACTACGACGACGTTCTGCGGTATACACACGAGATCACACGAGCTTTGAAGGATCTCCCTCCGTGGATCAATGGCCGAACAGATGGCAAAAGCGATGGAAGGGTCCTCTTGTCGTATTCGATGTTGGAGTTTCAGCTCAAAGAATGTCTTCTGGCCATCCACCGGCCGTATGTGGACAGGGATGGCAAATACCCACTCTCGGAAACAATCTGCTACCAAACAGCACGAGAAATACTGCTTTCCAACATACAGCTGGCGAATTTCGGGGTTCAAAGTTTGACACAGCTTCGCGAAGATCTTGCGATTGCCTCGTTACACATGACTCGCCTTACACTGATGCAACCAGAAGGTTGGCTCTCTTCTTCTACCGTCCTTGTCTCTCGCGCTCACGGACAAAGCTTCGAGCCGAACATCGTGGCTGACTTGCAACAGGTTCCAACAGCATCATCATGGCCAACGCCTTGGCGACTGTCGACCTGCTGGAGCAATGCCTCCCGCTCATTGAGGATAAATATCTACGTTTCTCCGATCCTTGGAACTTTTTCATCATGTGCACGGCCATCATGCTGATCAAGATACACCTCGGAAAAGAAACTCGACAAACTGCCAAGTCATCCTGTGCACGCAGATTCTTGGATCTTTATTACAAAAGTGTGTGGATGCACCACCCCTCTGATCTCGCTCAGCAGCAGGCCATTTCTCGTGATATTGCCAACCAAACAAACGTGAGTTCTGTAATGACAGTTCATTTATTGCGCTCTTTCTTCTCGCACGACCTTCCGGATCGATTTAAGCTTACTTTTACGTCTATTCAAGGCTGCCGCTGCCTGTCCCCCAGCTCCTCCTCCAGAGGGAAGCGTCCTTCCCACCTCGGTGTGGCTCGATAACAGCTATCCAGATGTACGTCCAGGGTCTTGATAATGACGTTGCATGCACTAATCACCCCGTAGATTGGAAATGACCCGTTTGATCTCTCCGTCGAAATGGACGTGTGGGACGAGGCGGGATTCCCTCTGCCGGGGTTTCCCAACTGCTAGCCAGGATCCCGATGCCTTTCGCCCAGTTATTCCCGAACAATTGTCTGCAGAGACGATAATGAGCCCACCGCAACAGGTTGAAAATATTCAACCCGTTTACCCGCACCTATAATATCATTCATTGTGGGGAGAAGTTTGGGGTTACGATAATCCACATCATCGGGTGGCACATGATGCTTCTCCGCACTCGACTTCGATATCCGTCAGGCATAAATGATGTGAACGAGCCTCTTCTCAACCTAAAACTTGAGAAGAAGACAAAAAAAATACAACATCGAGCTACAGGGCTCACGATATACTCGTTGCGTGGTAATCCTGGATCTATTTCATCAATGGCATCAACCATGCCTTTTTCCGTTGCTGGAAAAACCGCCATCATAACTGGCGCCGGCTCTGGTGCGTCTCACTCACCTTAAGGCTATTTTATGGTAAAGGATCAATAAACTTACGTATAATCCGACCCAGGTATCAATCTTGCCTTTGCGGAGCTTCTCCTCTCTCGCAACTGCAACGTCGTCTTTGCTGATCTGGAACTGCGGCCAGAGGCAGAGAATGTTGTTTCAAAATACCAGAGCGAAGACGGAGGTCGGGCGGCATATGTTCGGACAGACGTAACCTCGTGGTCTGATCTCTCCAAAATGTTCGATTTTGCCCTCGAAACCTTTGGGGACTTTGACATTGTTTGTCCAGGAGCCGGCGTATACGAGCCCAACTGGTCCAACTTCTGGCATCCTCCCGGGTCGAGCCAAAGTAGAGACGCGGTTGACAAAGACCACTATGCGCTGCTCGACATCAATCTGACGCATCCCATTCGCGCAACCCAGATGGCCATATCCCACTGGCTGTATCCTCGTCCTCCGGCGGAAGGTTCCAAGTTCGACAAGGCTCCTCCCAAAGTGTCTCTCGACAATCCTAAGAGAGTGATTCACATCACTTCAGTAGCCGCCCAGGTCCCTACCTTTAGAGCGCCCCTCTACGGAGCATCCAAATTCGGCCTCCAAGGCTTCATCCGCTGCCTCACGCAGCTGGAACCTCGAATCGGCGTGCGAATTAACGGGGTCGCGCCTGGAATAGTCCGCACTCCTCTGTGGACGGAGCATCCAGAAAAGCTGATGAACGTTAATGATGCCCAGGACGCGTGGGTCACTCCTCAAGAGGTAGCTCAAGCAATGCTGCAGTGCGTTGAGGATAATGAGAATATTGGGGGGACGATTCTGGAGGTTGGCGCTGGAAATACTAGGAGAGTAAAGGTTTTCAACGACGAAGGCCCCGATCGAGATCCCGCAAAGGGCCTGATTACCAGCAACAATGACCTTGGCGATGGAGAAGTGGTTGAGTGGCTGCAGCAAGGGGCCATCTGGGGACCTCAAGCATAGGGTCCTTTGAGCCCTCGCGTATCGCTATGTGCTGATTACGCACCTTCCATCGTCCAGTGTTCCCAACGGAATCAATTCTCAGCCTTATGGGGAGCCAGAACTGCATGAACCCAGGCACATGGCCTCAGCCACTCCCTGCGGCACAAAAATAGAATGAAGCGTGCCGAATACAGGTATCGTGAATGAAAGTATGGATGCCTTGTGTTGTCTAGTGCGAATGAGAGGTTGAGAAACTATTCGGTTCGGCGTCACGGGCTCCACCATACCAGATAGTGTGCATGATTCCAAAGCCAGGAACACCAAGCGCTTACAGCTGAAGCAGGCCCCACGGGCTTGCAGATATTACCCGCGATCATCAGAAACCAGAAGCTAATTATGCCTCCTATCATGTGCGATTCCAGGCTCGCCTACCCCTGTCAGCGTTATCCGTGTGCTTATCCTTGCACCTCGCAACCAACTCGGACCGGGGTGGGATGTGGCGCAGAGCACTTGTACCTGGAGAACATGATGCTATAGCCTGGAATCAGGAGTTGAAGTATTTGGCATGAGTTCCTTGAGAAGAAAGCCCCGGAACTTCACTGTAAGTCGCGCCAAGGAAACAGCGCCGACAAGATGGGATGCAGGGCATAAATAGGGGGAGCATTTCCGCCGCTTGAACAGAAGAGAAAGACTCAAACCGCATTGAGATCTCTCATTGATTGACTCGGCCTTGCAAACCTATTTCAAGTCATCAACTCTGTTCAAAGAAACGTTCAGCCCGCTGTCCATCTCACAACTCAATAACTCTTTTCCACTTGCACCAATGGCTTCCATTCTCCGCAGACTCTTCCGACGGCAGAAGCAGCCCCCGCTGGTCTGTGCCGTCAACCTGGATGCCGATGGAAACCCTGTTGGCGAGCATCCGGACCATGTGCACACGGATGCCTGCTTCATCAACTTCGAGCCTCTTGCCGTTGCAGAGCTCTTCCAGTCGCAGTCGTGCCAATCGTGCCCTCCGGCCCTGCCCGGCATCCACGCCGCCACCTCAGACCCCAACGTGCTCCTCCTGACGTATCCCGTCACCCTCTTCGACCACACGGGCTGGAAGGACACCTTCTCGAGCCTCGCCAACGACGCCCGGCAGCGCGCCTACGCCAAGCGGTGGGCTCGCACAAACTTGTTTACGCCCCAAATCGTCGTCAACGGCGTGGCCGACGGTACTGGCCGGACCAAGGAGGAGATCCAGCAGATCATCCAGCAGGGCAGAGACATTGTCAAGGCCCGCGACTGGCACATTTACGTAGACGCAAACGACACCGACGTCCGCGTCGACACGGACAAGCAGGAGGCGCCTCCCCACGAGGTCTCCCTCGTCATCTACGCCAACCACGACCAGATGGTCAAGGTCGGCAAGGGCGTCAACAAGGGCAAGAAGATCAACCACCGCAACATCGTTACTTCAGTGACCAAGATTGGTGACTGGGTTGGCGGAAACGCGACCTGGCCTCTGCCCACGCCCAGAAGTGCCTTGGGTCCTGATCAGGGCGCCGCGATCATCATCACAGAGGGAGGCCTTGGAGGCCCCATCATTGCAGCGGCAAAGATCTGAGTGATGGAATCATGATGATGGAAAGTTTTAGAGAAGGCGAGGAGTTAGGGTGTATGTAATGTATGTCGAGTTTGAAAGATACCAGAAGGAGTCCCGTGGCTCCTATTTGTATTTACTGCTACCTCAGTATGCGAGATTGCTTAATCACCGTCTTCCCCTTGTGTCTTTGCCTCGGATTGTCTCCTGCTTCTTCCTTGGGACTGGTGCCCAATTGTGTGATTGACTATGACAGCGTGGTTTCCTGCGCGCAGACCGATTATCCGAACGGGCAGACCGCGGATTTGTCACGTTTGCAGATGGATGTGCAGTGCTAGGAGGGAAAGAGAAGCTACGGAAACCAGCAACGGCTTCGTTTTACGGTGTAATTGGTTTCAGGTGTCGTGTTCAGTCATCTACTATACGAAGGTGATATACGAAGATTGAATCTTGGTGGTGATTGTAAGCACATGCTGGGAGATCGAGTGAGGCTTCTCACGATGCACATAAGGCAGTCACTGTAAACCACGGCGGTTGCCATCAGTCGTCGTAGGAAGGTCTATAGCAGTGACAAAATGAGCAACTGTGGCGGTACTCCGTACAGGACCAAACAATCAATTCACAACCGCACAGTCTCTCCCACCGGTGTGGAAAGACCGTATATTCAGGGGCTTCATGGAACGATGTGGGCATCGCACTGTGCAAGCGCTTATTCCTAGACTCTGGGGCATCTATTACCTCAGGATTTGTAAACCGACTATCTTTCGGTAAATGGGCAAAGCATTTCCGTCAATAGGAGTTGTGTGACTGAGTCGCTGTTAGAACGGCGGTGGATCGCCGAGGGTGTAGTAAACGTTAGGAAAGGGCTTTCCCCTCTACTGCTTATTTTGCTAAATATCTAGCCTATCTCCAACCAGACATCTGCAGAGATTAACTGCTGGACCTGATGTCGAGACGGCGCCCAAAGAGAAGACGATTAACAGATGTCGCCATAGCATCGGACGAGCTCTAAGCGACTTGGACGAGGTCGGCAAATAGTTCCGTGATGTGGTAAGCAATCCCCTGTAGCTTACAGATCAATATGGGGTTGTCGGTTAAAAGCTCTTCGTATTCAACAAAGTTGAGACTCCAAGCGAGTTCCATGCCGCTTTAGTTGCCTAGTGTTGCTGGACGAGACTACTAACAGAAACTCGACTTCATGGGTCCTTGAGAGAGACTCTATTCGGCTTGCTCGAATGGGAAATGAATGTTACCTACCACCCGCTGCCCTATTCGGCGATAGATAGACCGGCGTGTGTGTATCATTGAAAAACGAAGCTCGTCTCCAAGGCGAGCGGTCCGCTGTATCCACTCGGCGATGTCGAAACGGCAATAGCACGACATATCGGAATCCCACTCTTGGGTTAAGTCGGTAGTGTAGAGGCCTGGTATTTACAGTGCATCGAAGGACTCACTTGAGTGTCAAGCTCGCAAGACTCGCGACCATCAGTTGAAACGTCACCAGTGTGCAACTCTGAGCCCAAGCTCAATCGGTAGCGCGGGCTTTAACTGAGATTAAGCAGTTGATTGTCTGTCTCCTTGCACGATCAATTGTAAGGGACAATAGAGATCATTACAGACCCAAGGTATGAGTGAATAGATGAGCTACTAATCAGTGAGCACGTCTGAAGCAAATGACGTTCTTTACTTGAGTCTCTTCAGCTCTTGTCATTCGAAGGTGAGGAGTCGCTCTATTGGTTCTTCCCCCGAGTTTCAGTCACCCCGCCGAAGAGCCTGATGATCGTATTGTCCGGGCTTTCAATGATGCAGCCTGCCGCAAGCTTGGTGAGAAGATTGGTGATGCATTCATCTGAATGGATGCTTTTCCCATTCACAAGTGAGATTCCCTTTATGTAGTCATGCGCCCTCTTCCTCTCTGGTTACTTTATAGCGGTCGTGATGCTCGCCAACTTGGAACTTACAAGTGTGATTCCTCCACAAGAGGTCATCTCAGCGATGCGCTCCAAAGATTCGATGCAAAAGACGAAAGAAGCAAAAACGGTCATGATGGTGCACTTCGTTCACTGTCATGAAGAGCATCATCTCATTGCGTCGCATCTGTCAAAACATCACGAATGTCCTGCCAATCAGACCTTCTGCGGCACCTTCTGCGGCACCTTCTGTCTCGAGCGGCGTCCATTCGAGCTTCCAAAAGCTCAGATCGCGATTCATCAAGCGGGGTGCACGATTCATCTACGGGGAAAATCATGCATGCAAGCCATATAAGAGCTTCCGCTAACGGGGACGCAATTGCTTCTAGCGCGGTGGTCGATGCTTCTACTGGGTCGCAGCCGCCAAAACTTGGACCAGCCCAGCCCCGGGGCTCTGGAAATTGCAGTCTCATCAAGCCGAAATTCGACCATTGCGTTCCCAGACGGGGCAAAACCATCGCGACTTGCCTCCCAACTTCAGGGTTGGTGATGCTGAACGTGGTGGTTAACCCTCGGGCGCTCCCATTTTCTGAACGCGATTCAGGGTTACGAGGACCAAATCGGACCTGCCATCTCAATTCTGGTCACCTCATCAACCCGATTTTGCATTATCACGATGCCTTTCGACAGCAAAATCGGCCAAGATGAAGCCGGAAATCGAGGGTTCGTGATAATTTCTGGCGATTTCAGCAACCCCAATCCCCAAATCCAGGACAGATTCGGGTCAGGTCAGGACCATCTCGACCCCCCTCGACTCGATTTTGGCCACCTCATCAAGGTGGTTTTGCTTCATCACGATGCTTTTCAAGTCCAATTCTCGCCCACATGAAGCTCGAAATCATGCGTTCGTGATAACTTCTGGCGATTTCATATCGTGAAATCTCCAACTTCAAGACAGATCCAGGTCAGATCATGACAGTCCTGGGTCCCCTCGAGTCGATTTTGGGCACCTCATGAAGGCGGTTTGCCTTCATCTTGAGATTTCTTGCCTCCTGATTTTGCCAAATCACTGCCAACTTGAAGCTTGAAAATGGCATCTCGTGATGATTTCTGGCGATCTCATCCTGCTCTTCTCGCCGTTCCATTGACTCCTCTGGGCAAACCCTCACCAACTGGGACCCCTTGGCTTGATTTTGGCCAGCTCATGAAGCTGATTTTCATCTATTCCGAGATCTTTTGCCTCTCGATTTCCCCAAATCCTTACCAACTTGAAGCTCGAAATCAGAGTTGGTGATGATTTTTGGTGGTTTCATTGACCCCTTGTCGCCATCTCATCCAGCTCTTGAGTCGAGGTCATCACCAACTTGGATCTGTTGACTTGCTTTTGGTGTCTCATCAAGCCAATTTGCCTCCATCAAGATCCTCCATACTCTCAATTTCCTCCCAGATGACTCCAGTCGCGATCGTGTCGTGATATTCCTTGGTGTTTTCACCTTCTTGATCTGCATTTCCTTTCCTCGTGAGTCGGATGCTTGGTGTTTTCATCGCCCACCTGCTGCCACCTGGCGCAGCTTTTGGCACACCTGATGAAGCCCATTTTCGACCATTGCACCCCATATGTTGGTGTTTCTACCCAACTGGACCCTATTCACCATCACGATCGCCCGTGCACCTGATTCTTGGTGTTTTCCCCCATCACCTCCCGCCATCCGTCCCGCCAAAATGCCCCAGCAGCGCTCGGTCACTTGAAGCCCGGCATCACCACATCACCACAGGTTTGATGGTGTTTTTCGTCATGCATGCAGGATCGTGTGCACGATGCATTCTAAAGATGCCACGCACCATTGTATTATCTCCTCTTTGCTTTAGCATTGGAGCATGATTTTCGACGTGGTTTTCTGTGCAGACTTTTGCTCATCTGTTCTTCCCTATGCGCCAGCTGCTGCTGCTGCATGCTTTTTCTATGCGTACAGAGGTGCGTGTGCACGCAGATGAAGCTATTCGCAGTGCACGCTATCTTGTTTACGATACAAAAGTCGATGCTGCATATCAAGATGCACATAACTGGGCATCGAAAGGTGCGATAGTTCCAAATTGTGGCTGTTTTCAGGATATTGGCCAGCAAATTTCTACAGCTAAACATCACCCGAAGAGCCAATTTTGTCTCTCATGATACCATAGAGCGTATGCATGCAGCCGAAGTGATCTCACTTCACATGGTCGCTGCACCCTGAACCAGACATCGCTGAATGCGCATCTGTACCAACCCCCGAAGAAGCCATCCTGCTTCTCTGGTACTCAGCCAGAACGCCTGTATAACCAATGCGCTGCTGGGTGTTCTGTATCCAAATGGCAGACGCAATTCGTATCGCCGATTCCATCGCCTCTTACTGGGCAACTGAGTCCCTTCCCACGTTGAACATAGCTCGCAGCCTCTTTTCCACCCTTGGCTGCTCAAAGCCGAGTTGTGATTCCTTATGTGCCAAAAGGTGCGACGTCTTCCGGAGGATACCAGCGACCGATATTGGCAAGTATGCTCATGTCGACATTGAAGCAAGAAGAGTTGAGATGGTCTATTCGAAGAATCTATCGTGGGTATCGTATCGCATCACCGGTATCGCTAGACAAACCTCTTCATCAATAACTGATTGACGAGTCGCTGCAGTACTTGTAAATCAGATAGGACGCACACTCACCAGAACAGCTTCCTGAACCCATTGCATCACCTTGGCCCGTGGTTTCTCCAGCCAAACTGCTTGATAGCCGTAACCGCGACCCAAGCAAACGCAACGATCGCGACGGTAATGCGAACCTCTCGCGCCAGCTGCGCCGTCGACTGCGGGAGCAAGAACGTGTGCGCGTGATTGATCGCGCCGGAGTGCTGCGCCTGGAGGACAAACTGCTCCATTGCGCCGAAAGATGTCGTCGATCGAGCCAAGGCTGAAGATAGATAAGGTAGTATCTTAAGGTGTGCCTCTAAAAAATTCCGGTCGGGGTGGTGATGATGATCTGCCGATAAGGATGAGGGGCTAAGCCTATCGCGGACTGCCTAGCTTCATGATAGTGCAGACCCTGTTTTCGCCTGCCTGCGCGAAGTAATACTACAAAGAACCAGATGATCAATTTTCATGGAGATAAATAGATGAGCTCTCGCTGAAAGTGCAAATGAAGAAACACGGTTATGCAGCTAGTCAAACAATAGAACATGGCAGACTAAAAGAACCGCTGCTTGTAATGAGCGAGTGGCCGTTCAGACTAGTAACTGCCCGTGGACTGTAAAATCCATTACAGCTCGACTCTTGTGATAGTGTCAGAATGCTCTGTACATGTACAAAGTACGAGACACTCTGTCGCTCCCTGTGGCTGAGCTGAACCATCCTCTTCAGCCCTCGAGTAACCGAGACCAAACCCTTGAAACTTCACCGGATGCACCTCTTCACTTCCCCGTCGACAAACCTCGTCGACGCACCATAATTCTGCAGGGCTTCTACCAATCCTAAACACCAAAACCCCTCTCACGTTGCACGGACAGGGAAAAATCTGCCTCATGCAATGCACAGGAACAGCATCCGACTGGAAGAGTTCTACCGGAATACCGGCCCGGGTTTCCGTTGAAAAAAATGAATTCCAACAAGGATCTGCTCGAGGTCGATGATGCTCAATGTCTTGCATTGTTTGTCGAGCGGGCATGAGGTGGCAACTGGAGAGACCTGCATGCTGCAGAGCCATGCTCGCTGGTTGGTTCGAGCCGGGATCGCCAGGCCGGAGGGTTACATGCCTTGCATGCAAGCGCTGTCTCGCACATTGATGCTGCAAATCGCATCTATGCTTGAATGTACATGCGAAATGCTGGCGCTGTAGTACGAGGCATGCAGAGATTAAGCCCATGTCTCAACTTACACCACCCTCAAACGATGTGATAGCCTCAACTGTTAGTAACAACAATCAGATGCAAATTGAAACGATTCGACCTCTCCACTGCTCTTCCGGCCTGTGGATTCTTTTACGTCTTATATTCATCGTCAATTGCCTTTTTCGCTGCCATCACAAGCTTAGTCAAGGCGTCCTCCGGGCCTTGTCGGCCGGCTCCGATGACCAGCCCCGGCCTCCATCGCCTGTTTAGCTTTGGTGCCCCTCCCCCTCATGCCATTTTCGGCCTCGTGAAGAACAATGGTCCTCTAGATTCCTTGGTTTCTTCGATTCACGATTCGCATCTTGCCGAGATGCAGGGAAAATATGAGCAGACGACAACCGAGTTAAGCCTCACTAGCTTTCTTCCTGAAGCAAAAGAAAAACTTTTCTTTTTCCTCTTCGTGACCCCAGTCTTGTTCAAGTCTTGAATTCTTTCCCGTTCGCCTTCTCGTATTACTCTCGTCCTTTGCTGCACCTCTTACAACCTGCGCGAATAAGCATCCCACAGAAGCCTCACCCACCATGGCGACGACGACAACCGAAGCGCAGCCTCAGAGCCTCCCCATGGACCTCCCCATCATCGACCTCGACATCTACCTCAACAACCCTCCCACCTCCCCCGCCGTCCAGGCCGAGTGCGCCCGCGCCGCCTCCGCCCTCATCACCTACGGCGCCCTCCTGCTGCACGACTCCCGCGTCTCCGAGGCCGACAACGACACCTTCCTCGACCTGCTCGAGGACTACTTCGCCCAGCCCGAGGCCGACCTCCGCCGCGACGAGCGCCCCGAGCTGAGCTACCAGATCGGCGTCACGCTCGAGAACACCGAGAAGCCGAAATGCGCCGTCGACGAGCCCTGCCTGGCCGTCATCCAGAGGCTCGACCCCAGCCAGCGGCCGCTCGACATCTCGGCGCACTCGCCCGACCCAAAGTGCCGCTTCTTCTGGCGCATGGTCGAGCTGCCGCCGTACGAGACACAGTTCCCGGGGCTGAACGCCGAGAACGTCACGCCCGAGGCGCCGCATATCAAGGAGAGATGGGCGCCGACAATGGACCAGTGGGGGAGCTCCATGAAGAATGCGTTGGTCCCCCCTCTGGCACATCCAGTCAAATATCAGCTCGGCTAACACAGACATAACACAGCGTCTCTAAGCTGTCTGAGATGACAGCCCTCGGCCTTGGCCTCGAAGCCGACCACTTCAGCTCCGCCGCCCGCTACGGGTTCGTTCCCCCATTGTCTTTCCCCTCGATCCCTTGCCCTTGTCGATCGCAAGCTGACATCTACTCGCGGCACAACGCAATAGCCCCCATCTCCTCGCCCCGACAGCCTCCGACCTGACCAAGTACGGCGCAAAGGACACCATCCTCGCCGGCTTCCACACCGACCTCAACTTCCTCACCATCCACGGCCGCTCGCGCTACCCGGGCCTCAACATCTGGGCCCGCAACACGGGCGCCCGCATCCCCGTCAAGATCCCGCCCGGCAACTACCTCCTCGTCCAGGCCGGCAAGCAGATCGAGTACATCACCGGCGGCCTCATCAAGGCCGGCTACCACGAGGTCGTCGTTAACGAGCGCACCCTCGAGGCAGTCGAAGCCCGCAAGGTCCGCTTCCCCGACCGGCCCCTCATCAGGATCTCCAGCACCCTATTCTGGCATCTCAACTCGGACTACGACCTGGCGCCCATCCCGGCACTGGCGGACAGGGCCAAGAAGGTCCGCGAGGAACAGGCTAAGCTGGGCCGAGACGAGGGCGCGGAGGTAGAGTATCCTGCCACCAAGGTGGGATACCAGGTGCAAGAGTGAGTGCTTCCTTTGCGGCTGTTGCCGATGCTCTATTGGCCCTATTTATGTGGTCTGTCGCAGATTGACTGACTTTTCCGCAGTGAGCTGAAACATATTGCTTTGATGGCGTAAAGAGCATCTGGAGTGTTCATTGCTGCGGCTGGCATTTGGGTACATTCAAAGATATCATGATGATATGAAGTTACGAAATACACTTGATGACGAGCAAGCCGTTTCTCTTTCGTCAAGCATGTGGTGATTAGCCCATCATCTTCATCACAATAATCACTGCATCTAGCAAGTGGACGTCTCAGGGATTGAAGACCTCAAGAAAGGTTGATTCTTCCGCAAAACAAAGCATAGGTATCATGGCATGCTAACTCCAACCTCTCCTCCAGGTGTATCTCCATTCGATGCTCCCTCTAGATTTCATACCCATCATTCATTATATTCGAACATTTTATACTCTGGAAATCCCATAAACGCAAGGCAAATTTTCGACATATCTCGCCGACATTCCGAACAACGCTTCCACCAGCCCCGGCCTACAACTTGACTTCGGCCGTCTCAGAGGTACGGGTGACGTCGGCGTTGCCATGATCTTCCGAGTTGGCGTCTTGCTCCTTATGCAGCACATGCTCTTCGACAACGATGTCCTCCCGCCAGAAGTCCTTCTTGCCGTGGAACAAGCGAACCAGCCAGGGAGGGAAGAAGCCGCCGGGAATGCGATATGTCCAGGGCTCCTTGTCGGCGTGGTTGGGAGGCACGATGCGGCCGCGAGAGACAAAGTTGATGATTCCCACGGTGGAGTTGATGATGATGTACGACATGACACCTGCAATGAGGCCGTTTGCGATCGAGTACGTGAAGGGCATGACGGCGATGGCGAGGAAGGCGGGGACGGCATCGCCCATGTACTTCCAGTTGATCTCGGTGACGGACGTGGCCATCATGGAGCCGACGAGGATCAGGACACTGCCAGTGGCCCACGGCGGGATGGAGGCGAAGATGGGAGCAAAGAAGACGCTGATGAAGAAGCAGAGGCCCGTCACAACGGACGTGAGGCCGGTCTTGCCACCCTCAGAGATGCCAGCACCCGACTCGACAAAGGCCGTGACGGGAGGAACACCAAAGAGAGCGCCGATGGAGATGCTGATGGCGTCGACCATGTAGGCTACGGCAGAGCCCTCAAAGTCCTGGGTGACGGGGTCGATGAGATTGGCGAAACGGGCCATACCGTAAAGGGTTCCCGTGCAGTCGAGAATGTCCGTGTACAAGAAGGTGATGAGGGCAAGGCCAAACTGGCCACCGTACTCACTGACGTTCCACTCCTGCACGTTGAGCGTGTTCTCGATGCGGTGGAAGTCGACAACCTTCTTGAAGAAGTTGAACGAGTCGTCGCCAACGGCGGTGTGAGGGAAGTAGGTGATGGGCGTGGTACGAGGCCAGGAGATGATGCTGACGAGGATGATGCCGGCAATGACGGCGCCCTTGACACGGTACATCATGAGAAGCACAGTGAAGATGCCACCGCAGAAGATACCGATCCACATGGCCGGAAAGCGCATCTTGTCCCAGCTGGGGCAAGTGCCGTCGTCAAGCAGGTTGCCGGGCGAGCATCCGGCCAGGGCCAGGGGAGTGTCGGTGGCACCGGTAATGATACCGAGACCCTCGCTGTATGTGAAACCGATGAGCGTCAGGAAGAGGCCAATGCCCACACCCGTCGCTACCTTGATGGAGTGAGGAATCGCTCGAGCGAGCCATTGTCGCATGCCAAAGATGGTCAGGCCCAGGAAGATGAAGCCCTCAACAAAGATGGCAGTCAGGGCCACTCGGTAAGGAACAGGACCGGATCCGTGGAAGCCAACTGCGCAAACGAGTTAGATATCGGACTCCCCATGGGGCTGCAGCAAGGAGTGAATAATCTTCGACTTACCGACAGTATAAGCAAAGTAGGCATTTAGACCTGCAATCACGATGAGTCAGTACGAGTTTCGGCCGAGGTACGAGCTGGTGTCACCCGGGACAGCAACGAAGATTCGACATACCCATTCCAGGAGCGAGACCGACGGGGCTATGGGAGAGTGTCATTTAAATAATTCCATATGGCGATGTCGACAATAGAGGCGGGGTTCCTTACAGGTTGGCCAGGAGGCCCATGAAGAAGGTGGACAGAGCAGAGATGGCGGCAGTCGCGGTGACGGCATCACGCTTGATGGCCTGGACACACAAGCTGTACTCGGTGTTGTTGTTGCAGATGGGATCAGCGGCGCCGCCGTTGCAGACGCAGGTACCGCCCGAGTCGGAGACGATGGAGGAGTTGACGGCGATAATGTAGGCCATGGCGAAGAAGGTGGCCAGGCCGCCGCGGATCTCGGTGAAGAAGAGCGAACCCTTGCGCTCCTTGGGCTAGAGACGTGGAACAAGACATGGTGAGCAAATGCCATGGCTGGTATGAGACAGCTGCTTCATTGTCTCGGAAGCTTCCCCGCGGTGTTGGCGGTGTTGTCAGGGCCACGAGGCTCTCTCGTGGCGTGGGAAAGCCAAGACACGAGACCAGACAACCCGCAAAAAAGGAAAGCAAAAAAGAGGCCGACTTACATGGCCAGAGCCGTCCAAATGGAACCACCAGCCAACCGGACTGGCGGCGACCTTCTTGTTGATGCTGTCCATCCACTTCATGACTGCGATTGTCCTTGGAGACCTGGGACGACTTTAAAGGGCCAAAAAGGCTGAAAGGACCGGATACGTCCTCTGAGAAGAGAAGAAAAGAGAAGACGAGAAATCGAAGGATTTAATGGAAAAAAACCTCTTGTATTTTTTCGCGTGTTCGTCGTGGTGGGGAAGCTAGTGATAGCGGTGGCGGCGAGCAGAGATAGTAGAAAAAAGCCGACCAGGGGCGACGCTGCGGGGTGGGAATTTGATAGGGATGCCGGACTTTTTGGGTGCTGATTGGCGTCGTCGGGAAGGGAGACGCCTCTTTTCTGTGTTTCTGGTGCCTGTTGGCCAAAGGTGCTTCGTGCTGCGCTGTGCGATGCTGTGCGATGCCGTGCTGTCGATGCAGCGGTAGTGGTGGCAGCAGCGTTTCGAGGCGTGGGCGTACGGAGAAGTCGTACCTCGTCGGGCTCGAGTGAGGGCGAGATCGATCAATGGTCAATGCAGAGTCGCACAAATGCAAGCATCCAGATATGCATGCGACGCCCACGATCTGCAGAGGGAGCCGGATCGGATCGGTGCGCCTTGTCGGTTGGTCGGTGCGGCGGTCGTGGGATTTATAGCGGGATGATGCCGGTTGGAGATGAAGACGAAGCAGAGGTAGGATCGATGATACTTGTATGTGTGACCATCTATTTAATAGATGCTGCGTCGAGCTCTGCTAGTATCTGCAGCTGAGTCCGTTGGAGACGGCACAGCATAAGCACAACAACTAGCTGAGAAGGGCTGCAGATTGTCGATGCCCCGGACATTACACGGAAGGTGGGAGCGATTCCATTAATCGAGCAATGACTTGATCAAATTGCCCGCGCTGAGGCGAAGCGAGTGGGCCGGAGCTGGAGAAGGGAAGGAACCACCGTCTATCTATGGAGCTGTAGGTACATGAACCTGCCGGCAGATGACGGCGGCGCGCATGAACGAGGTAACTCGTACAAGCATTGATAACGAGATGCTCTTGCCGTGCTCTATCGGTGATCTATCAATGGATGACCTCAGTCGCTGCCAAAGCTGGACAAGCCTCGGGTCATCGTGATGATGTATTGAAGCCTCAGCAACAAAAGTGCATGATTCCTCACTTCAATCCCAATAATCCAGACAATTCTCATCCAAGCCCGGGCACTAGCCTAGCCCAGACCTAGCTGAACCTCGTCCGCATTCAAATCACAGCCGCTAGCACAAGACCCTTCTCCATCGTCCCTCGGTCCGTCTTGCTAGCGCCCACACTCGCACACGCACATGCTGTCCCGGATCGAGCCTCGATCGTCCGCTTCAATGAAGAGGATAACGCGATGCGAAGGTGGTCAGATACCATGCCGCTGTGCTCCAGGTGCCTTCAAAGATGCTTATAGCCACCTCTTCTCGCAATTCATCAAGATACACGCTCGCATACCCATATACCAGGCAGTATAGTAGTAGCATCTTTTCAGCAGACGTACAATGACACTTCACTCCATGGTCTATTACTTCATGCAAGTCCTGGCAGCCTAGAACCACAAATTCCAGAGCAAAAAGCGTCTAGAATAAATCTCGGGTTGTCGGCAGCCCTCCTTATCTTCTGGTGCCCCCAAAATTTCTCTGGCATCCCCCATTCTTCATCAGCCCACGAGTCACGACCTCAAAGAGGCAGCATGGCCGTGGCGTTGCCCAATCAGGCCTGGCGCTTTTCGAGAATAACATCATGGAAAAAGTGGCGTAGAAAAGAGGCGCCGTGAAAGAAGAACATTCTGGCCAATCGCATCGATTGGATAAGAAAACTAATGGCCGGGACCTGATTCCGCACCGCGAGATAAAACAAGTCCGGTCCGGGGTCGCCGTTAAGGCTCCAAGTCCGTTATCAGCATCCATGTGTGCCTGAGAATTGGTGCTTTCCGACTATCTTCTCCGCGTTATCGAGTTATCGGGACAGCATCTTTCCCGTATCTGATCCTGCATCGCTATCTGGGGTGGGAGTCGCCCTCCGCATTATAAACCATCCCGTCTCCCCAGATTCTCGGGAACCTGCGAGATGGAAAGCGGCGACTCCCGCCAGGCGAAAGCTTGGTTCGTGCCTGATATGTTGTGCAGCAATCACTCTCTGATGCTGCTCAAGAAGCTCTTCCAGCAAAGCTTAAGCAAGCCGAAAGCACGGACCAAGCCTGCCGGCGATACCAATATCCAGGTACTCCATACGGAGTACAGTTCACATGTCATCGCTACGATATATCAGTAGCCCAGGTATCGAATGGCTGTTTCGTATACTATTTCGTATTGTTGGTTGGAGCACCGTTGTCCTCCTACAGAACGCTTGGTGACGTTGCCCTTCGAGGCTTCAGACAAGCTATTGTCCAGCAACTGGCCATATCAGCAGCTGACCAATTCAAGTTGCCACACCGAACACCTCTTACTGGGGGCGGCTCTCGATTGCTACCTGAATGTCCAAGAGTGCGATACCATTTGGCATGTGTTATTAAGTACATGTGCTTCACACTATAGTCGACAAATCCGCCTCATCTTGCAACCAGCAATCTTCAGCAGAGCCTACGACGCAGTAGTCTCAAAGGACACATCGGCTGAGAGATGCCCAGGGTGCGTTGCTCAGCATCTGAAAACTCTGGGGAGCACTGCCTTTGTGAGACCGTCTCCTCCCTGTGTCTGTACTCCGTAGTATTCATTATGTGTATAAGTCAGATTACCTACCAAGTAGCCATGGCATAGAGAGCGGCCACCAGCCACTTTCTAAGTCAAAAGACAATGGCCATATCCTTGACCCATAAGGTGGTCACTTGGTATTAGATAGTACCAAGAGATTGAGTTAACCTCGTTCAAAATTTACCATAGTCCCTCACCCCATGGGACAAGCAGCCGTTGCTTCCTCTGCCATTGTCACCGACGCAGAACAGCATCTCCAAAACCATAAGACAGCCGCCCAGTTGAACGCCGATTACGAGAATACCGTCGTAAATATAAATAAGTATTTAGTATTGAAGTAAAGGAGATTTAGTCAGAGAGCGATCGCCGGCTGTATGGTACGGCGCAATACCTCGACCATCTATATACTACCAAGAGATCGAGTCAATTCGATGCGTTTCGGCACAATCTCACCTCATCAGCTCAGCAACCAACTCCTGTTATATCTCCGTCATTACGGAGCACTTTCTCTACCATTCTTGAGTGACACGAACAAAGTCCCACAACTCAAGGACAGCCATCTGTGTCGTTCAGCACCGATCAACATGATCCAGACAGCTGGCACCTGTATGGTAAGACAACATGGTGCAGGCACGCATTATTGAACTCTCACGTGTTTCGACTATCGATGCCGTACGACATGGACAGAGAAAGGGGCTTCATATGATACATAACGTAATACGGCCATCAAGTTCATGCACATCGTACTCAAAGCGCAGATCTTGTGAGTATGAGACACCGCAGGTATTATGTATGTGTCACTCTCCAATAGCATGTAGAGATGTACACGTATCCCCACACACGTTGCATCCATTCGCCAAGACGTCAACCATAAGCATCCCTCTCCTCTTGTATTATCCTTTCCGTCCGTCCATCATACTTAGCAGCTCACCTAATGTTGCTTTATAGCCTCACCATAGGCCGAGCAGCAAGAGACTCAAAAAGTCAATCTCCCCGAATCGCTCCATCTCGAATACCTCGAACAAACGGGCTAGTACTAACAGTACTAACCACCTCAACACTAAATACCTAAGCCCTATCAGCCCTCCCGCCCGTGCCGTACCCACGGGATCGAAAGTGAATCTTGTGGCGCCAATGATAAATGATAGACAGAATCACCCCGCTCACTCATCTTCAAACTCCAGGTGAAGTGATAGTTCGAGATGGCCGTGATCAACCGCCTGTACACTGATCCAACTTGATGTAATGGAAACTCGTTGAACTTGCCGGAGGATAAGACACAACGTTGCCTGCTCGCAACCTCGCATGAAAACCACACGAATTCGAAACACTCAATTAGCAAGACTATGTATGTACATACATAATCTCATCACATTACTACCCTCAACTCGCAAAGTGAACGAAGAGGAACGGGAGGTCCCTGCAAGGCAATGTGCTCAAACATGGGATACCCTTCATCGCCAAGCATGCCCTTACCCAGACCAATACCACATATGTTATACAAAAGCACTTCATATTGGTACAAGGCCTGAACCCAGCCAAAAGAATAAGAATGAGGCATCCCTCACACCCCAGAAAGCTCGGCCAAAAGCCGGGCTTCCGCGACCTTCCTTCACAGTGTACGATATACTACTACTACGTACATCAGCCATCCATCCCCGGCTGCCAAGGGTCTTGCTGACGCTGCTGGCGGATGGGGGAAAGAGGGGAAAAGTTCTGCCAACTTATTCTCTTTGGGGAACCACCTGGCCAGCCCTCAAGCTACGTACGTGTACTGTGGCACTGTAGGTTCCGGGTTCTGTCCGCGAAACTTTTCCCCCCTTTCTCCCTTGTCGGCTTGGCTCGTCTTTGATGATCCTTTGTCTTTTCTCTTCCACCATGGAAATCCCTGGAATAAACATCTTTTTGCGAGAGCGGAGGCGGGGCTTTCGATCGCCCGGGGTTCCCATGCGTAGCGAGAAATGACCATCTCAGGGGGGGAGGGTTCCCGGTTCGATGGTCAGCACTAGGCATCATGCAGATCGCCATAGAGAAGAGCGAAACGCGAGAAGAGATGCCGAAACGATGAACGGATTACAAGGCGATGCGAGTGAGGCCGAACCACGAGGAATCGATCCACATGCCTTTCGAAAGAAATGGCTCTTTTCCCCTTGTCCTTATTCTTGTTCCTTTCTATTTCGCCGGGATAGAGGTCCCATTGCGGGAGGCTGGGTCGATCAATGAAGGAGCGCTTGGGTCAAGCCAGGGCCCAGTTCCTCTCGAATATATCGCCGATGAATAGTCGTAGAAGGTTTGACTGTGAAATTGTGTTTCGTGTCATTAAAGGCTGATATATAGTAGTAGAAATATTCCCTCCCAATATAAGTTTGCGCCTGCCATCCATGCAGAGGAAGAAACCTTTGTTTCATTCGTTCTGCATCCCGTTCCCATTGTATGTAGTCATAACGGCCCAAGAGCCATGAAATAGAATGAAAAGAAACTATCGACCCAACTTTCTGACTTTGGTAAGGACATAACTGAAGCGGGCGTGCAATCGAGAGAAAAAGGAAATAGAGATCAACATCAAAGCGTCTCTTCGGATCGATTCGAGAGATGGCTTTCGGCGGCATTTGCCTTGATGTCAGTCCCGATGCTCGACACCAGGCCTGCCTCGTCATGCCCCAACTCAAGGGCACTCTCGTCTACGCCCTTGTCTGCGCGCGATCTGTCGACATGGTATGATCGCGTCAGCATAATTTCGCCACGTCCGGTGACGCTGGACTGGCCGGGATTCTTGAAGTATGACGAGCCTCGCATCCGCTGCACGTAGAGGGCGCTGACGGCCGGGAGACAGGCACAGATTAGGCCGATGCCAACTTCGGCGTTGCTGGGATTATGGAAGTCATGTTAGCCTGTAAGTCTGAGGGCAACAGCAGGAAAGTGTATATTCGCGGGGGGGGGGGGGCTTTACCCTGACAGTATGACCTTGATGAAAACAATAGTCATGTTGGTAGAGTTGCGCTGGTCAACAATCATGGCCAGACGATAGATACTGAAGCCTGTGGCAACTCCACCGGCGCATAACAGTCCCGTAACACGGAGGCGTTTCCGACGAGGCAGCTGGAGCGACCAGGTAAGGGGCGTCGGCAGCAGCAGGATGGCCAAGTCGCTGATGACGCTGATGATGGAGTCGGCCGTGACAATGGCGCTCTGGTTCAAGCACTTGCCAGAGTCTCCCGTCCAATAGGCGCTGATGGGCCAGCAGATGAAGATTTTGATGAAGAGGCCGGAGACGTAGTATGCCACAATCATGCCGATGAAGATGTAGATTCCGATAAGCGTTCGGCGGTGGACGGATCCAAAGACTCGAATGATGATGACAAGCAGGGCCAGTTTGACCGTCATGGCCATCGGGGCATAGAAGATGGTGGCGGCATAGCAAGACTATTTTTTTCGAGAACTGGACGTTAGTTTCCGTCAGGAGGTTGGAAAGGGGGGAAGGTTGTAGAGATGATTCGCACCTTGAAGTATTGCTCAACCTGTCCCGGTGACACTTCCCATATATTCAGGCCTCCGCCATGCGCACCAGCTATCATGTAATCAGAAAGACGAATCACAAAGTCGTAAAGGGGCAGAAAGCTTACCGAAAACTGCAGTGATGCAGTAACCCAGCATGAGCACCTATGATCCAGATCAGCCTTTCAGGTTCTTCCACCACCACATCGACCTTTTTGTCGTCGAAACATCGTAGATCGGGGTACGGAGCATACATAAGCTGCATATGTTGCATCTATTTTCCTCAGATTAGCTTCTGTCAGTGCGCTTGGATAGAGTCACTTACAATCGTCTGGTGTAAATCCTCCTCCCAAGACTCTGGATTTGGCATAGAATCGGATAGCAACGAAGATGGAGACAAAGAAGACGGTCAGTCCTTGCGTGATGTAGTTGACGGTCCTCAGGACATCGTGCGGATGAGCCAGGTCAGGGACAACGCCCTCAGGCGGCGGAGCAGCACCGGGAAAGCTCATGATAGGCAACTCTTCATGACTTCTGCAGTTGGACAAACAAAGTTTGACAAATGCCGGGAGCCAAAGTTAAATCGACACCCACTCTCGAGACAAATGGGGGGAAAGAATCATCAGGTAAAGGGCTAATGCAGGTGTAGGACACGGCAATTCTTTTAAATGGTCGGCAACTCGGCAAGGAAGAGAACGGACGAGAGGGAAGAAGAGCATAGAAACGTGGTATAGATTGAGAAGTATACAGATACCCTTGTCTGACTCGGCTACCGCTCTCAGAGTATCATCCACCACCCTCTGGACATGACCAGCTTCAGAAACTGCATCTTGTGGTGGTATCAGGCCCTCTCGGGAGCCTTGGTCCACGCCTCAAGGCTGCAGCGTCAGTCAAAGAAAGAAGCTTCAAGGTGGACCGAGCCAGGGGACCCGAGCCGTAGTGGGCCTGCCAGCCAACGGAGGATGATTTAGGATGGTCACGGCGGCGCTGAAGAAACGCAATGACAGGGGGGGTCGCCGGTGACGAAGATTGCTGAAGAGAGCACCTGTGCGAATCGGAAGCCGAAACCAAGCTGCCGGAGAGGGGCGAAACACTGCCAGCCAACAGCCAATTCGCAGTAATACGAAGTACTTTGTATGTAGGTACTTCGTACATGACAATAGACTCACATGCCAACGAACCAACAGCATGAACGCTGAGCCACTGTGTCCATCCTGGTTACATGACAACCGCACAAACGTCTCGCATTTATCAGGATCTCCTGCAAGTCCTTTATGCACTTACAGACATGCTACACACACACAACAATTGACAAGTCAACTCGACAAGCCACGAGAGGCTCGCATGTAGTAGGTGGGACCTCAGACTGTAACTCGGACAGGGGTCGAGTCTTGATGACCGCGCCCGACGCTATCATGGACAAGACGGACGGGGTGGAAGCCCACCGTCATGAAGATCGCTTGCCCGTTCAGCAGAAGATCGAGTGTCCGGCAAAAGACAGGGCCCGCGATGCCACTGCTGTGGAGTCGCCTCCATGCAGCTGGACGGAGCTCGGTGGAGCGGCCTGCAACAAATTTCTCAAATCCATGTCGAGGCCTTGCCATGTGCGTTCTCAAGATTCAGCCGTCGGTTGCTGTCAGGGGTGCTTGGCCGTTGACACAAGCAAATCACGTCCTCGGTTTCTGTCGCATTCGGCGAAGTAACTGCACTCTTAGTATGGCATACAGCCACTCCAGAGTACATACCACAGGAGGCCGAAGACAACCGTATGTAATCATGGGGTTGCAGTAGATACCAGGGGTCGCACTCTCTTCTTTTGGAAAATGAGTGCTAATCCTCCCCTTTTCTTCTTTTACTTTGGACTGGTCCCTAGCCTAAGGCATTCGGTCAAAGGATTGCTCTGCAGCTCTAATCTGGTTGAAGAGGTAGCATTGCATGTCGTGCTGCCTGGCCAAGCTGTTCACGTAAAGCGCAAGAGACAGGAAGAAGAGCCATTGATTTCTCATCGCAGGCCAAGATGGGTTCCCAAGTCAAGGTCGGAAAGGAGTCGAAGCTGTTCGAGCCGCTTACGATTGGTAATGGCAAGATCACGCTCAAGCATCGCGTCGTGCTCGCGCCCCTGACGAGAAACCGTGGCACGCCGCTTCGAGAGACGTCGACGGCTGAGAATCCGAATCGCATCTGGCTTCCCAACGATGTCATGGCCGAGTACTATGCGCAGCGTGCAACTGATGGCGGCTTGCTCATCAGCGAGGGCATCCCACCTTCGCTAGAGGTATGTGACGTCTTGGATGGTTGTGTATAGCGTGCAAAGGAAAGACGTGGTAGAAGGTTGACACTGAATCTGATTGCTTCCAGGGAAATGCCATGCCTGGCGTGCCGGGAATTTTTTTGGAGGAGCAGGCCAAGGGCTGGAAGAAGGTGGTCGACGCAGTCCATGCCAAAGGCGCCTTCATTTATGCACAGCTCTGGCATTCTGGCCGCGCCAACATCCCGCAGCTGACGGGAACGCCCATCGTGGCGCCGTCGAGCATCCCGTGGGACGATCCCAATGAGTGCTTCATGTATCCGGCGCCTCACTCGACGACGCCCGTCAAGTACAGCGAGCAGCTGCCCCTGGAGCTGACCGTCGACCACATCCGCAAGACGATTCGCGACTACTGCGCGGCGGCAAAGACGGCCATGGAGGTGGGCTTCGACGGCGTCGAGCTCCACGGCGGAAACGGATACCTGCCGGAGCAGTTCCTGAGCTCCAACATCAACAAGCGGACGGACGAGTACGGCGGCTCGCCGGAAAAGCGCTGCAAGTTTGTCCTGGACCTGATGGCGGAGCTGGCCTCGACGGTGGGCGAAGACAATCTGGCGATCCGGCTGACTCCCTTTGGCCTCTTCAACCAGGCCCGCAGCGAGCAGCGGCTCGAGACCTGGGGCCACCTGTGCCGCGAGCTGAAGAAGCGGCACCCCGGCCTGTCGTACGTGAGCTTCATCGAGCCGCGGTACGAGCAGATCTTCTCCGAGGCCGAGAAGCAGAAGTTCCTCGACTCGTGGGGCCTCCCCAACGTCGACCTGTCGCTGTTCCGCCAGATCTTCGGCGACACGCCCTTCTTCTCGGCCGGCGGCTTCGACCACACGAACTCGTGGGGCGTGCTGGAGAGCGGCCGTTACGACGCGCTGCTGTACGGGCGATACTTTATCAGCAACCCGGACCTGGTGGAGAGGCTGCGCAACGGCTGGCCGCTGGCTGCGTACGACCGGTCTCGCTTCTATGGGCCGTTTGAGGATCCGACCATCGGCTATACGGATTACCCGACGTACGAGGCCAAGAAGGAGTCGAGCTGAGTGCCGAGCTCGAGTCAGCAGAGGACGAGACATGTGCCGGGATTTGGCATTAGAGATACCTTAGCTTAGTTGTTAATGACGGCAGATGTTCCATGACATGGAGCCATTTGTCGGGTTCAGCCTTTAGTCGGGTCCATACCGAGTGCCATCGCGAGTCATGCTGAGGCTAGGCCGGTCAACCGCGGATCGTCCGTCAATCTGTGCCCGCAAAATATCGGCATCACACGTGTTTCCGAGCCCTTGCAGCCAGCTGGAAGACACGCTGAAGGATACGTAGCTGCAAGCTTGTGACGGCCGGTGATGAGCGGACGGCCGAGCTCGTCTTGGAGTTAAAGCCGCCGACCCCGAGCTTCCAGAAGTCGGGCATCTGTTACCGGACTAGCGGTTGACCAGGTCCAAGATCCACGGTGTCTTGATGAACTGACAGGGTACGCGATTGCGTTGATGGGGTCGTCAAGGGCGTATTGAACTGAGACTTGCGGACTCGCTTGCCAGGTTGTTTGATTGCTTTTTCTGATGACTCGATTGAGCTCGCGTGGTGACGGGGACGCGATATCAGATCTGACCTCATACCTCCCTACCCTTCGTGTGTTTCACGGAAGGCGCAGACTTGACGTCCTTCCCCGCGATTTGCGAGAGAGATCCAGCATTGACTGAAACACAATCAACGTCAGCCAACCCTTGCCTGGCCAATGAACATGGCAAAGCAATCGAGTAAGCTACTTGCCAGCAAGGCCACGAAAGAGGAAGATCAGGAATCCAGTATGCACGCATCGGGGCGCTGCGAGACACCAGAACGGCGACAAGATATCCGGATATTACAGGGTAGCTGTCAAACATCAGGTTACCTCATAACACAGCTCATCCACCAACCATTTGCCACATGTCAATGTGTCGAAATGTCAAGATATGCAGCCAAGATGAGCAGCAAACCGGTATGGATGATGTGTAACAATGCAAGGAAAGAGGAAGGATTGAAACGGCACCTGTTGGGGTAGTTGCTAAAATGAAAGGCAGACAAACTACCTTAGTCTACAACTAACCACTTGAGCCTCGATTGATTGATGTAGGGAGTAGCACCAGCTATTTATGAACTGTAATAATCGACTCAGCGGCCGTTGTTTGGAATCTCATCAACAGAACAATCAAACCAACAATTTCTCTCCGAGATTCTCATTGGTGTATCCGATCACGATCGATGGCCCATTTTCATATTGCATCAGATAACTGAATAGATGTTTGTTGGCATGTTACACATACAGAGTATAGACACGCACATCAGACGCTATTACTGGATTTTATCTCGCCGAAGCCCTGATGATCCCCCAATCAGATCGTTGATCCCTGCAACCAAACATGAACTTCCACGCCTGTTGGATAGACTTTTTGAGCAGTTTGTCTTCTTCTCTTTTTCTCCTGCTCCGCCACCTGCAGCAACAGCAATCAAGTATCTGTGCCTTGACGTCAGGCGACTCTTGCTCCCATCAGGCGCTCCGTCGCAGTCGCCCATTGGCCCGCGTGACGTCAGGAGGCCTGCAAACCCCTGCAAAACCGTCGTCGCCAATCGCTGAGGTGCGCTGAGAAGCTCGCCCTGATCCGCTGGAAGGCTCGCTGGAACCTGGAGGCCTGCCCTCCATGTTCTCGCTGGGAGCCGCTGCCAGATGCCTGGAGCTTCGGAAGCCCACCCTGCTGACCTGCAGAGCAAACCCGCTGTAAATTGATCCATCAATTGAAGGTCAGCGGGGCTTATCGCAAGGACATGCAAGGCATCATCATCCATCGTAAGACATCTTATACATAAACCTGCGTGATTCCTCCTCCAGCCGAATGCCCGCCTCTCGCTTCCCACCCGTAATGTCTGTCCTTTGCCTTTGAGATATTTCTCTTCTTCTGCACATCTTGTTCGTCTTTGCTTCTTTCCTTCTTGCACATACAGCAAAGCTCAAGCTGCCATTACCATGCCTCACTATCCGTCGTCACGACGCTCTGAGCCAGAGTCGCCGCCAGGCCTCAACAGTTCCTACTACAATCCAGACGAGCCTCTCGGCCCCTCGTCGTCTCGTCGTTCCAAGTCCGAAAAGGGCCGCCGAAATGCCTCTCCCGGCTACTCCTCCTCCCCCGACGATCGCAGATCCCGCCACAGCAGCCGTCGCGAGCCGTCGCCAGGTTATGCGAGCTCGAGGCCGTCCCGCAGTCGTCGGCACCTGTATCCGAGCCCGCCTCCATTTGCCGCACCAACTCCCCCGCCTCAGCCCGACTATCGCGCCTCTGGCCGTGACCGCGACCGAGTCCGTGATCGCGATCGCGACACCTATTCGCCGCGGGACTCACCGAGGGACTCACCGAGAGATTCGTACAGAGACTCTCCGAGGGACTCGCGCTACCGAGATGCTGACCGACGCTCACGAGACTATCCCCCTCCTCCTCCGCCGGAGCCACGTGAGCGCCGTCACAGGTCCTCCCGCCGCGAGCCGTCTCCGGAGCCCAGGGGCGCTTCCTCACGAGCCTACCCTACTCCCCCGTATGACGACCGCAGCGACAGGGACCCTCGCTCCTCTCGTCGGTCCCGTGGAGCATCAGCGCCGTCGCCGCCGCCTCAGCAGTCGTCACGCTCTCGCGGCGCTGTAGCTTTGGATCGCGATGGAGCGAGAGACGATCGGGATCGACGCCATCGCTCAAAGCCTCGCGACACGGACCTCGTCCGAGGCTCAAGTCGTGACCGGGACAGGGCTCGGGACAAGGACCGCGACCGCGACCGCGACCGCAATCGAGACCAGCACCGCACCCGGGATCGCGCCGCGCCGCCATCACTCAAGCGCCGGAACACGATGCCCGCAGGCGGCAGCAGCCCCTGGTGGAAGAACCCCCTGATCCAGGCCGGCGCTCGCACCGCCTTGGCCGCCGGTGCCCAGGCCGCTATGCAGAGCCGCAAGGACGCCGGCCCCTGGCTGGGCGCAAAGGGGGCCAAGGTTGCTACAGCTGCCCTGACAGCTGCCCTAGCTGATGGGTTGGCCAACGGTGGCAAGAAGAAGCGATGATGACGTTAATGACGACGACAACTTGCGATGACCCTCGGTGACTTTTTTTTCTCGTACGACGTTTATGATTGACGATAACATGGCTGCCCTTTTCCTTATCCTTCGTTTTCATTTCTTTTTCTCTCCCTCTTCCTGTGGATGAATTTGCGGACGAAACGCACGTGGTAATGCTTTGTGTTGGCTGTGGTTCAGCTTCTTTTCTTGCTTGTTTAGACGTGGGAATGACTGGCTTTGGAGGACGACACTCACCTACTTTACCTCACCTCATGATGCGGGAACTGCAAATCAGTTCATGGTGTTATTGGAATGCTCTCAGTACCTGCTTGCTTTGCTTTTCCTCATCTCCTCATCCCTTCTTGTTTGCTCGCACGAGAACACGATAGATGGTGGCTATGTCCCTGGTACCTACAATACAACAACCCCCCTTCTCAGGATACACCTCCTTTCTTTCTCATGACTTGTGACTCCATCCTTCTTCTTTTATGATGATATCTGTCGATGAACTCAACTCTTCTCACATCTTCTTCATTTGGTCTACTCGTTATCTCACATGTCATCGACGTCTCATACCAATTCTCACCAACTCGACCCCCCGCCCCCCAATGTGACCGCCATCGTCGCCGTCGTGCCCTCAACCTCCTTGACATTCAATAACCACCCATCTCCTTCATCAAAAGGCACTTTGGCCGAGCGGTCTAAGGCGCCGTGTTCAGGAATAGCTCACACTGTGAGCGCATCCCTCTTCGCGGTCTAGAAATAGGCGAGGGTTCGAATCCCTCAGGTGTCATGACTTTTCTTTTTTTGGGTTTCTTTTTGCTCACCAATGTCTCTTGTGAAGAAACAGTCCATCAAGAACAGTCTCACGCAGAATCGTAGTATACCAAGTTGATAAAAGGCTATCCTCGATGGTTGTATTAGTATCGTCAACTGTCAAGCTCAGCCAAAGAAGTACACGCTTTTGCTCATCCCGTCACCAGACCAAACAAAGATCGCCCAAGAAACAAATCGCCGTTCAGATCCAATCGCATGCACCTCGAAAATCACAGTTCCAGTCTTGACTCAACCACAGCTGAATCAACGCCAACGATTCACATTCTGGCAGCCCCCCTCTTAAGCGGACTGGCCAATGTTCCAGGGCTTGCAGCGAGACGCAACACAAAGACCGTTGCAGCAGGCTCCCACGTACTGGCCGTCTGGGGCATAGCAGGCGCCTGTTTTACGTGTCAGTATACTCATATCTCGTACGACTATATCTCCATCTCACGGAGCACAAAGATACTCACCATAAGTCTCGACACAGGTTCCCTGGCAGCTGATGCTGGTAACCGCCTGCGGGGGGTCAATCACGACCTGCTGCGTCACACCGTCGGCCGCAATCGTGCTGCTGAGGTTCTTGGCGCCGGCGGTCTCGATCACGCAGGCCTGGAGGACGTTGAAGTCGGGGGCGTCAATCAGCGCAATGGGAAGAGTGCTGTGAGTCAAGACGGCCGTGCCGTCGGCCGGGACGGTCAGAGGATAGGAGTGGTCGTCGCCCTCGGAGCGGAGAGTGACGTGGGCAGTCTGCACAGGAGCGTCCTGGGCCAGAGAGGCGCCGGCAAAGAGGCCAATGGCAAAGATGGTGGTGAAGAACTTCATGTTGATGATGTTGGGAGAGATGGATTAATGCTCGAGATGCTGATGCTGAGTCGATTGAATAAATATGTACTTTCAAAAGGTTTGCTTGTTGAGTGTTTGCTTTCTTGTTGTTTGCTGCTAGGCTTCCAAATCGTCTTCCAGAGCCGGCGGCATCACCTGCTTATATCGTCTTTGCAGCCTCAACCCATCCTGCTTAGTTCGGTAAGCAGCCCGTCGATCTTGCTACGGCATCTCACCCCATGTGTCAATGCAGAGCCCCCGACGTCATTCGCCCCTTTGCCCAGAATCGAAATACGAGAAAAAAAGAAGACCAAATGTCATCAACAGAAGCGGTCAGTGCTGGCCTGTGTCTTCGCCTTTGCTGTTGCTGTACCCGTGATGGTGGATGCATCAGCGCCCAATGGTCGAAGCCCCTTGCTGTCCGTCACCTTGATTCCATCACGATCCTCCTTGTCAAAGCCGAGCCAACAAGGTTGACAACAAGCGTTATGCAGGTAACCTCCTGACTCCTGACGGCCGAGAGCCGGATCTCCATCCACCGGTTACCGACACGGCAGAGACGATTAAACCCGTCTGCAAGTCAGGTGGCTCACTTTTGACAAAGGATATTCGGCATCATTTCCCGACTTGATGAAGCTCATATGGACAGCAGGTCGGGCAAGAGTTGCCGTGGATCAGATTCGGACCAGTTGCTGCCGATCTGTCGCTTGCAGGTGCATCAAAGTATTACTTCACCTTCGCAAGACGGCGCCGACGAGCCGGACCTGAACAGTGCACTCCCTGAGCACCGCACCAACCAACCCCTTGGGAAAGACATATTTGATCGTATATATAGGATGACTGCTAATTGCTGCTTCATGATTCATAACCTGTTTCCATATTGACAGGCGGAGCGTCATACACAGACGGAGGCGGTCAAGCGTCTATACCCGAGAGTTTGATATCAGACGTTGTTGAGGGTTCAGCGCTTTGTTCACTCACCAATTATCGCGCAGACATCATAAACAAGATCGCCAACCTTCGTATCACCAAGAGACAGGAGAAATCTTGGCTGACAAAAAGGAAACCAGAATTCCCAGGGAGGAAAAAATTGACCGAGACAGGGGTCGAACCTGCAACCTCCTGATGTACTTAATCGTAGTCAGACGCTCTGCCATTGAGCCACACGGCCGATCCTAGGAATTGATTGGTGGACCTTGAAATATTCCAGCCTATGAAAATCGACATGACGGCAATTCACGGACAAGAGCACAACTTTTCGTCAAACTGTGTAGAATCAAAGCCATACTCCATGGACTCTGATTATAGCAGCCGCAAGCAAAGGCTCATGTTGCTTGTAGTTCCTGATGATTTCAAAAATGCGTAGTGATCGTGCCGTAATACCGACGACACTTACCAACTGACCGGGTAGACTCCTCCCTCATAAGGATGCAAGGCTCCCTCATCAGCTTTGCCATCATACAAAGACATGATTGGAACGAACCTGCTCTTGGCGTCGTCATCATTTCAAGCTCCTCGGCGTGAGCGTCTCCCACTTCTTCTCTTCGCCAGTAAAATTGAGCGCAACAACCGCCTTGGCCGATCTGCCGGATGGCGGCTTCTTGACAAAGGTATAAGTCTCCTTGTCCTCCTCTCGCAGGGCCTGGTAGTCGCCATATGCGAGCAGATCGGCATATTTCTTTCGGAAAAGCACGGCCTTTCGCCAATGGGCCAAGACGCTGTGCGGGTCGTCGAGCTGCGAAGCGACGTCAATTTACCCAGCTAGGGGATGAGGGTTCATCCAGGGCTCTTTGACCTCCTTTCCCGACCTTTCTGCTTCCTCAGAGAAGCCTCCGTACTTGGCCTTCCCATTCCCACCATGGGGACTCGTGCATGTTCTCGTGAAAAATGTGCCAACGAAGTGAGGGCCTGGTTCATGTCCTCGCCGTTGCGATGCTCTCGGATAAAATCAAGGACCATCTGGCGCGTTGATGGATTCGATCTCCTGTCCCTGATGTATGAACAGCGTGCTACTTAGACATACCTGCAGAAGGGCCAGCATCTTGCTGCCTGCAACGCCATAAGCGGGCTGTCGTCTGCGAAGCGTCCAATTGATCGCGCCCGGTCATGACTCTCCAGAAAGACCGTGCTCGAAGCATCAGTGCCTTTGATCAAAGTCTGGGTTCGAGCGATGGCCTCCTTGAAATCGGGCAATTGCCAGTCCTTCGGCTTTGCGTCGTATCTCAGTGGCTTGTTGAGCTCAACATTGACAATGTCGAAATGGAATACCATGTCCAGATGCTTGGCTTCCGCGGTCACATATTGCAACATGCGGGCCATGTCCGGCGTCGAAGGAAGCTTTCCGACAGTGATGGCGCCGTATTTGGCCAGAATCTGGTTCATCTCGCCGAGAAACTCGTGCATTCCGGGGTTATTGCAGTAGAGCATGTCGGCCACCTGATAGGGAGCTCCGGGGTATGAATATGGTGCAACTGGGAGTCCTGGCGGCTTGCTGTACATGTTGACGGTGTCGATGCGGAAGCTGTCTACACCGCGCTCAAGCCAACTCACCATTGCTGAGGCACAGACCGCTTTGCGGGTGATGGGATTCTCCCCGTTCAGGTCCGGTTGCTCTTTGGCGAACAAGTGCAGATAGTACTCGCTCGACTGCTCATCCCACTCCCACACGCTGCCGCCGCCGAACTTGCAACGCCAGTTGCTGCAAAGGAAGATGCTCTCCTAGGAATACTTGGCAGATTTCCAGATGTACCAGTCGCGCTTGGAGCTGTCTTTGCTGGCACGGGACTCCTGGAACCAAGGATGTTTTTCCGATTCATGACTGATGACAAGATGCAGTATGGCCTTTATGCCCCAAGCATGGGCCTCGTGGATGAGAGTCTCCATGTCTTGCAGAAAGTCGTAGGGAGGGTAGACGTCCTCATACTTGGACATGCCATAGCTCATGTCTGCCTGAGGGCTGTCATACATGGGACAAATCCAGACGGCGTCAACTCCAAGACGAGCTATGTAGTCAAGCTTGGAGGTGATGCCCGGAAGGTCTCCGATCCGTCACCATTGAAGTCACCAGAATGGCGCCGGTTAAGTTTGGTAGATGGTGGCATGCTTCCACCACACTTTGACGCGTTCAGAGATAGTCATCTTGCGTATGAATGAAGAGTTGAGATAATGGCGAGGTGGAAGATCAAGATGCGAACAGTGTCTCTTTCATTGAACGGGTGCAACGAAGCGAGGATAGTGCCCGGTCTCAAGAGTGAACAAAACGGAAAAATGAAGAGGGAGATGGAAGGGAATGAGATCAATCTCGAATCAGGAAATGAGTGATTCGGCGTTTTGGACCGATCTCTCCGTTGATAGAAGCAACTGACATCTGCCGACTTTCCACACAACTCATGCTTGGGGTAAGCTTCGTCTTATCAATTCTTGATAGTCGGCCGAGATCATCCTTTCGTGCTGCTAGCTAGCATGCTCTTTGTGCCAATACACTCCCTAGAAAGGGGTAAAAACCGTTGTCTGGACTGGTTAGAGGGGAAGAATGATGTTCTCGAGTTTTGATTAGTTGAATGTCGGACCGACGAAGAACGAGTTAAGAAGCGCATTGGACGACTGTCGGCCCGATGCTATGCCTCTTCGGTGCCCGGTCGTCAAGCCGCTCTGACAATTGACCTGATGGTTCTTGAGCAATTTCCAACAAGCTGGCAACGGGTCTTTGACTGTATGCTTTGCCAATCTCAAAAGCACTAGCGTTCTGATAGACGGCACGGTAGGCAGAGACAGGCTTGAAGTCCATTGCGTGCCGTTGGGGCAAGGCAGCAGCCACTCCGGCGGGTTCTGCCAGGTTCGCCTGGACTTGGAATCACTTTCAGGCATGCCTTTTTGAGAGTGCCAGACAGCTCAGCGCCAACAGTCGAATCAGCTGAAAAATGGCTCCACGTTGACGCCCAACAATCAGGACGTCTGCCAGCGCTCGAGGCCAAATATGTCGGAACGACGCTTTCATGTGCGGACAATGGTGACCAGACGGTTGTCGACCAGAACATGGTGAGTTCCAATCGACATCCCTGCCCTGGTACATCGCGGGGTGGTATCGGCGAGCAAGGGAACATCTGGACTCTGCGGTTCTTTGCAGGCGCCATTCCATGTAAGCAGACTGAGATGGTAATACCTCCGTACTCTGTCCAGGTATTCCTCCCCCATTAACGGACTCTCCATGTCTCGGCCCGACGCTGCAGTTTAGGCTGTGTTAACCAGTACTGCAATCAAAGCCCGCAGAGTCAGCGGGCTTCCCATGCCTCCTCCACGTTTACCCCCCGGACGGGATCAGACGACAAGCGAGTCTTCGAATCGCACCCAAAACAGCTTGGTTCAAGTTCAGCGGAGGTGAGTGCGTATCTGCATCTACCGCGTCATCCCGTCGATAGTCACGATTTGCTTCCCTTTTCTACCTCTTCTCACCAGCAAGTGAGTCCAGTCATCCAATCTTCTGGTCTCGGTGTTGGTGACTCGAAAACTTCTACCCCCTATCAAGGCCCATTCTTCCTCTCTTTTCACTTCTTCTTTTCTTGTGATGTCACAATTCAGTCAGGACGGCGGAGGACGAAGACATATCGCCGGACGATGTCTCGGACCCCGTGCCTATCAAAATCGACATTTCAACTGTTCGTTGAATGGAATCCCGGGCTTCATCTTCATCCTCTTGTTCTCGAAAACGCTGCTTAGGCTCACGTTGGGGAGATCCTGGCCGGCATTCCCTTGCTCGTCTGACACGCCGTGACACGTCGCAGCGTCGAAGGCGCCGATTTCAGCATTGACGAATCGGATTCATAAAGTCTTACACCAACGACATGGAGAGAGACTGCTGCCGGCCCGACGTCCTGGGGCCTCTTTGCATGGTGTGAATGGTCCGGACCCTGTCCGGGTTGAACTTGATCAGATCTCAACGTAATGTTTCCACCGGCAGGCCGAGCAGGCTGTCAACAACTCCTTCAGCATGGCCCTTAGGCAGTACGGCATAGGCATTGTCGGCACCATTCTGTCTTGGTTCTGATGGTCTGGATCCGTCGTAGAACGTTGTTCTTCACTGGTCACATATGTGCGTGCCTTATTCTCTTTACCATTGGCTGCGCGTCCTTTGCACGCTCAACCAATGCCGGCGCGCTAAATGGCATCGGGTCCTTGCTGCTTGTGTATACGTCTGTGTGTGATACCTCTCTTGGTATGTCTCTGTGCCTCGTACCCCCTTCCACTCTTTTCCTACTTCCATCCTGGACAGCATAGTGACACGCATCACCAGGCCCCATCTGCTTCTCCCCTATCGCCGAGCTCACGTCGACTCATCTGCGAACAAAGCGGTTGCGTTGGCCCGCAACATGTACGACATTGCCAGCATTATCGCCAGCTTTCTGACGCCGTACATGCTCAACCCCACCGCGTGGGGCTGGGGTGCAAAGATGGGCTTCTTCTGGGCCTTGTGCTGTGCGACATGGACATTCTTCTATCTTCCGGAGCCCAAGGGTAGGACATACGGTGAGCCGGATACCATGTTTGAGCAGGGAGTGAGCGCACGCAAGCTTGCCACCACGGCCGGGGGGAGGATTGATGCCAGCTTTGGGTCTGTTTCGATTTGAAAAGACAAAGGTTCCGCGGCCGAGATTGAGCGTATGGCGCCCAGAACGTGAAGGGAACGTAGAACGTAAAGGCGATCCATACGTCGTCAAGAAAGCTGCCAAGGACCCCAATTGTTGTTTTTGATCATCGCGGATTCCGCCATTTGCCTATTTCCGCTTATTCTCTTATATGTAACGCAATAGCCAAAAGACCGCCAACCAGTTGCAAACATCCGGTCTAGAGGCTTCTTTTCAGGCCTGCCGTATTGAGCACTTGCACTCGTGATCGCGCTCCGCAATAGCCGCCCAATCTGCTCTCTCCAAGTCCGTATCCCGGACTCCGTTGCTCCATAATGGAATCACCTCTCCAAAGTCAGAAAGACAGCCCAAGCATGAGGACGGGATGCAGACAGAGAGAGAGCAAACACGTGGGGGCGAAAAGCCACGTTCTCCCCCAAAAGCTGGAAAAGCGGCCATAAACCGCGAGGCCTGCCGCTTCTTCTCTTGCACCCCACCTTTCTCTCCGCCATCCACAAGTTACAGCCAGCCGGTGGAGAGAGGCCGATAAATCGAGGTCCTGTGATTTTCTGATCGTCATTCTTTATTTCTTCCGCATCGTCTTCCCCTTGACTGACACTGCCGTGTGTGTGTGCGTGTGCGTCCGGCCATCACGATCCGTGTCAAGCTCCATCCGTAGTCTGTCTCTTTCTCCCCCCCCTGCACCGACAATCCCGGCCGGGGCGGCCAAAGCTGTTCCTTTTCCTCTTCTTGCTTCGCTTTTGTTCGGTTCTCCTCTTGCTTCCCTTTCCCCTCTCTCACTCGCATCCGGCCGCTGGACCCATTCCTAAGGCTCGGAGCAGTGCCGCCATGAGCTAAAGACCCCCGATTCAATCCCATGCGCATCCTCCATGAGTACCAGAGCGGCTCAAGCTTGCGATGGATGCAGGGTGCGCAAGGTGAAATGCAACAGCACTCAGCCTTGCTCGCAATGCTCACATCTAGGCCTTGGGTGCATCTACTCGCCTTCGACCAAGCGCAAGCCAAGCGTTCGGAATCGACTCGTGACACAGCTTCGCAACAAGTCGAACATTGCAGCGTCCTTGCCCAGCCATGGAAGCACTTCGCTGATCGAACGCCGAGAAAGGCCGCCAGCTCCAGCGGTGACGTCCATTGCTGGCATCGTGAACCCCGTCAACTCAGAGCATGATGCTCCTCCAGCTAGCATTGGTCCTGGTGCCGGAAGAGGCAGCGAGGAAATAGGTCATCGAGCTGGCTTTCCTGCAGAACCTGCCTCGGACAATCAGGCCTTCACCGCAGGCTTCTTCATCGGCATGCTCCCCAAATACGAAGAGCAGGTGTATCCGGTCAGCCCCATCATCACGAGCTATGAGGTGCGCCAGGCCATTGACAACATGCACATCAGCCTCGACGACGCTGCCTTTGTCTACGCAGCGGGGGCGGTGACGATCAACCTCACGACTCCCACGGTGCATGGCGAGGCGGGAGCCAAGATGACGGAGCTGATCCGACTTGGCCTTAGCGCGTATCGACGAGCAGATTCCATGTCAGACGTCAAAAACGGGAGGTTGACTGAGATGCGGACCACTTTCAAGCGCATCATGACGTGCATCTTCCTCGAGGTGTCCATGATGGCCTTCAACCGCTTCGACCGCAGCTTCTCCACGCTGCGCGAGGCCATGACCATGGTGCAGATGATCCACGTCCAGCAGTGCTCACACAATGCAGTGCCCCTTGAGCCGCGCGACGTGCCCAAGTTCCAACGCGTGTACTGGGAGGTCTTTATTCACGAACGCTTCTTGACCATCCTGTCCGGGTTTCCGTGCATCATGACGCCGCTGCCTGCGGGCTTACCGGCGCGGGACACGTCGATTCCGGCACATATCGACGTCGGGTTCAACCGCCTCATCCGTCTGTTTCAAATCATGGACGGGCCATTTTTGCTGTACTGGAATGCGCAGCAGAACCCGGCGCAGCCCATGCCGGGGGTGTCGCCGCAATGGATCGAGAGCAAGCAGGCTCAGCTGGACCAGGATGAAATTGGAGCCTCCGAGGCCGAACAGGCGCTGATTGAGAGTGGCCGGGGGTCGTTCACGGAGCTGCAGCACGTCGATCTGATTGTCACCAGGCTGTGGATGCGCACGCTGCTCTGGCAGTTTGGCCTCACCCACGGCTTTCTTCGCTCGGCACCGTCACAGAACGTCCACGAAGGCCTGTCCAACCACTTCCCGGCGCACAGGCTGTCTGTGCAATTGCGAGCCCTGGTAATCCAGCTCGAGAATGTGTCCACCATCGTCACACACGGGATGGGGCTCTTGCAGAAGATCTTTGAGATCACGAGCACTGTGGCGGATGTGCTTGCGCTGCCACTGGGCTATGGCCAGACGCAAGAGGACGTGCAGAGCCGGATAGAGGACTTTGCTTTCTTGGTCAAGTTCCTGTTCAGCTCCGAGAGGGCCGAGAAGGAGCAGCGAGACTACCTGCGGGACAAGCTCGAGGTCCTCCAGCAGCAGTACACCATGGTCAACTTTGCGGACATGGTTGGGCTGAGCCCGACTGTGCACGCTCCATATCCAGTCTGAGTATGGGGCTGAGCATGAGTAATACAAGCTGGCTCGACTGTCTCTGTGTGCGCCTGTGGGAAAACGGACATGTGGTTAGCATGCTTTTCTCTCTCTTCTGTTGTTTTGATGTTCATCGCCCCCCTTGCATGAGTTCGGGATGCTCGCAGCACCTGGTATGACTCGAGACTGCAATGTATGAAGCATACGACAGCGGATCCTGGAACCTACTGCGTTGCTTCTTGTTGCCTTATTCCGAGATCTCCCATGTTTGTGTAAGGCGTTGTGCTCGTGTCACCGATGTGAGACCACCAGCCGCACCGCACCTTATGGCCAGTCACTTTGAGATTTGTACGAAGAACGGCCGTGTTGTACATAAAGGCTAGTCCAGTTGAGAATGTGGGAGTCCTGGGGGACAAGAGAAGACAGGAGAAGGACGAAAGGTGAAGTTGAAGGTGAAGACGCATTGTCCGTGACCGGAGGAGCGCTGCAGTGAGATAGCGTATCCGTTGGATAGGCAGGAAAGCTTGCAAGAGGGATCGATGTTCGGTTGACTGACTGATTGATGGACTGACACACGGGGTCCACGCAAATAGACTTGAGTCCTTGGATGTATTCACAGTGATTTGGTTGCATCTCTTGTGAGTGGACAGGACAGACTAGGATCGCCGGCAAGTCGGAGCAGCAGGCCAAAGCGGGAGCGGCGTGGCGGGGCCGAGCGCTTAGAGGCTCCAGTTGAGGTTGATCGTTTCGTCTTGTGCTCCCTTGCGTCCCACATGGAAATGGTGGTGGACTACTCCGTGGGAGAGAGAGAGAGATTCAAGTAAGGTAAGGTAGAGAGGAAGATGATGATGCTTCAACTACTATATGGCATTTGGTGTCTCTTTCCACCTTTGTGAGTCTTGCCTTGGATCACGGGACTCAGTCTGGAGGGAGTCTGGCAGTTGATGGAAGGCATCATCGACAATCGACCGCCAGTCTGATGCAATATGAAAGGCTGCATCTTCCCAATTATTCTGAACTCTAACTCAGAGATCATCGCCATTGCGATTGCAGGTGCATATTACGAGAATCCAGGTACAGGCAGGCGCTCTCCACAGCTTCATGCAAACAACCCCGAAGTGCATACGCGTTCAGATAGAGTATGTCAGGTGACACCAAGAGGCTTTTCCCCAGGTCTTGGTGTTGCGTTTTTGTTTAGGGAAGGATTGAAAAGGCGAGCAAAAGAGCAGAAACATGTAGGAGGAAACTCCAAGCGACGTGGAGTGTTGCTTCTTGCTGCTAGTACTTGCTGCGAGCAAATCACATCTCCCCCCTTGCATGTGCTAGTCTTGCATTCTTGAGTTATCACTTCGTCCTTGCGTCAGTCAGCTTCTTCGTAGTAGAAGGGTTTGGAAGGAAAGAATCGTGTTATTTGTAAGGAACTACGAGCAGGTAAGGTTGTATGTAAGTCTGATGCTGGGGAAATAGGACGGAGAGAAAGACTCGGATAAGCGGCCGCGAGTCTAAGAAAGGAAACAGAAGGTGCAACCATTCCATGGCGGTCGAGGCCCTGAGAGGCTCCTGCTTGGCGCCCGCAGATGACTCCCAAGGTAGATCGGCATCGCTGCTGCGGCAGGCGCGGCCCTATTCGGACTTGGCAAATGGTAGGTAGGTACGAGTTACTTGCAGTATTACAGCATCAACTAAGGTACCGGCAATTCTGCGAGCTTCTCTCACCGCCAAAGCCGTCAGCGATAGAGCAATGCCAAGCAACAAGCTTATAGGTACGAGGTTGATCGTCCTGTTTAATTTCGATCGCTGTGTCTCATCAATTCCAGGCTCTTTCCCGTTTTCCCATTCTCCCTTCTTTTGCTTTGAAGTGGCAAATTGCAAAGGAGAGTAGGTATCTAGGTACCTAGGTCTAGTACTTCGTGTTTGCTGCAGCTTACACCGGTCCACGATGGCTTCAGCAGGGCAAGCCAATAGTGAACAGCCACTTCATGCACTGCCAGCCAGCATCTGTCTGTCTTGCTTGTCCCGCATGAGAATGAGTTGCATGCGAGGGGGCCGATGTTCTGAATGGGTTGTGTTTCTCGTGTCCGCAGTGCTGTTTCTACTCTTCTGATGCCTCTCTTCTTGCTCTACTTCTTCTACTTCTTCTGCTGCTTCCTGTGACAGTTTGACTATTACTGGTTTACCATCAACCAGCGTGAACTAAATAAGCCCGCCTCCGCATTTGTGAGGTCTCACAGATATTAACCGTACGAGTATCCCCTCGCAAGGCCACAGAGAGGGGCTCCTGATTCGATATCCATGCACTGTCATGAGCCGAGATCCCAGGGCCTGCTCTTGTCTTATCCACTCCAGCCTCGTGCAGGGACCCAGTTCTCCGGCTCGCTCACACTCGGGGCTTTTCGATGCCAGTAGTGCTGCGTAGCCTGGATGCTGGCTGCTTGTGCTTCGTCCTAGTGTTGTGTCAAATGTCTCTGTCTCCTGTCAAGTCTCGGATTCTCACGCCCTCTCCTTGTCTCGGCTTCGGCTCGCCCTCGCATTTTTTTTCAGGGTCCCCCCCAAAAGCAGAAATCTAGGCGCCTCCACTCACGATAGTGGCATGGCATGGCTTGACTAAGGCATCAACGCCACGATTAATCACTGCGGCCGGGCAAATTGCACCCGTAACAGCCGCTCGGCCGCCTCGTGCACCACTTTCTCTGGGGGAAGCTCGCTCTAGGTCCTGCCGGCCGCTAGAGACTCGGCCCAGGTCCTCTCTTTTGATTTTCTTTCACCTCGTGCCCTTTTCCTCTGACCTTGTCTCGCATCCTCGTCATCCTCCCCCCTCCTCCCGCCTCAGTCAGACCCATGCCTGTTCAGTCCGCCTATCCAAAAACCCAAACCCGAGCATTTCCCTGCTGGAGGCTTCCTGAGAGACTGTACCTTGCGGGACCACCACCCACGACCGCTGATCCCCTCGTACTGCAGTCCCTCAACCTCGCCTGACCCTGTGGTTCCGCCCTATCCTGTAACCCGTCGGGTCCCTGTGCCCTGCCCTGCATCATCTCATCTGTCATCTTCTTTTCCATCTTTCCATCCTCCATCTCGCCTCTGACTGGTGCATACGAGTGCATACACTCTGGCACACGCTCGAGAGCCTCAGGCCTGTCAACAAACCGTCGCTGGCCTGGTAGCAGCAGCAACTGGACAGGTCGGGCGCTGTCGAGAGAGCAAAAAGCTTCCCTCTCTCTTCTCTCTGGTCCCGTGAATCCCGCCAAGTCGACGTAGCATTGCAGCTCCATTTGCAAGGGGCTGTTGCAGCATTTTTCCTTCCCCTCGGTGTGCGTCTGGCAACTCGGGAGCAGCGCCTGGCTGCACGCCCTCATTCGGCCAGCCTCCCAACCTCAAGGGCGGAACCTCCAGTCTGTACGACCTCAGGATAAGAGGAGCGACGGTGCATCTTGCTCTGATTTCTCACTCAACGCCATTGGCACGTCGGATAGACGCAGCACCAGACGATGGATGGGCGCCCCTTGCCGCTTTACAGGGCCGTGTCCGAAGCAACGCGCCAGCGCGAGACGTTCAAGTCAGTTCATCGTTGCCATGATAGCTAAGCACTTTGCCCGATCCCATATCCATTCTCTCTTGCCCTTGACTACAGCGAAGGGGGGATGCTGAAGTCGTTGGACGAAATTATCTGGAAACCTCATTTGGACCCAAGACGCGGAGCCTCCATCACTTGACAACTACGATTTCCCTGAGGTTTGTGGGAGAAACCCCCCTGCTAACGCAATGGCTGAATCCAGATATGACCCAACTCTCTTGTCCGCCACCAAGGTGAACAGCACCGGCATCGCTCTGCCAAGCTCTGAGCTGACGCCCTCGCGAGACTTGGTCTTGACCGCCCTCGCCCAGCTGGCTGTTTTCCAGACGGGCACCGAGAGAGCCTTTATCTCGCTCTTTGACGCGGAGCATCAGTATTTTGTCGCTGAAGCAACTAGGACGATGCTTACTTCACCAGACGATGCCGATCTAGGCCTTGTCATGGTTGGCACAGCCATTCCTCGCTCCCAGAGCACGTGCGAGTATACCCTTCTTGAGTCGGATCGCCTCGACAAAGCACGGGAGAATTCTGCTGCCCCCAACTTGGGCCCAACCCAGTTTGACCTCTGCGAGAGCGAGGGCGATGCAAACCAGCTGCCGTGCCTCGTGGTCCCGGATCTCTCCACCGACCCGCGTTTCGCGGCCAAGCCGTACTGCCGACCCGGAGGCGGCCACCGGTTCTACGCATCCGTGCCTATCAGGACGCAGAGAGGCATCAACATTGGCGTGCTCTGTGTCGTCAGCCCCCAGCCTCAGCGAAGATGGGGCGACCAGTATACGAATCTGATGCGCAGGCTCTCCATGGCCATTATGGACCATCTCGAGGCCAACTTCTCAAAGGTGGCATACCGCCGTAGCGAGCGCATGATCCGAGGCCTCGGCTACTTCGTCGAAGGCAAGGCAACCGAGTCCTCGTGGGCTTCTGTTGCCGGCCGGGAGACGTTTACGGAGACTCCGAATGCGCTGCTTCTGGCTCGACAGGGCCTCATGGGAGAGGCCGAGAAAGCCAACGGGCAGCCCGCCTCCGAAGCAACCGCTCGTTCGACGCCCGCCTCGGAACGATCCCTCTCGCCAGATGGGGAGCGGCCCGACCCCAATCGCAAAAACGATCGCTCGGGAAAGCCGGCAGCAGAGACGAAGTGGGCTGACAACTTCGTTCCTGGCCCGAACCCCGTCATCGACACGTTTTCTGAAGCCGCCCACATCATCCGCGAGTCTCTGGAAACGGACGGTTGCCTCTTCCTCGACTCGACCCCTGGATCATTTGGTGAATACGATAGTCGCCCTGGAGGAGCCAGAAAGGGCCGCTCCACAGGTCACCCCTCGTTCCGAGACGTCGAAACTACTAGTGATGACGAAGACGATGAGAGCGGCAGTGACAATGAGCACGACGACCAACAGCCCGAGCCTCAGTCTCAGCCTGGAGATGCTGGTGCCAACAACGTCGGTGCCACGACCAACGGCACCGCCAACGCCGAGCCAAAGGCTGACAAGTGGCCGTCCTGCCAGGTGCTGGGATACTCGGCCACGGAGAGCCGCCGCATGAAGTTCGAGGATGGCTCGCTGCGAAGGATCAGCATGCCGCAAAAGTTTCTCGCAAAGCTCCTCCACCGATACCCCAAGGGGCACATCTTCAATTTTGGCGTCAACGGAGAGCTGCAGTCGAGCGACTCGTCCGACGACGACGGCTGGCTCACGGATCTTACCCAAGATGCCGCCTCGCCTGTTCAGCCGGAGCCACAGCAGCAGCCTCAGGACGATGCTGCCTCCCAGACCAAGCGCCAGAGGCGGCCCTGGGCACGCCACAACGAAGGCAAGATTATCCAGCAAGTGTTCCCCAAGGCCAGGAGCGTAGCCTTTGTCCCCGTTTGGGACCCCAGGAAGCAGAGATGGTGTGCGGGAGGCTTTGTCTACACCTTGACGCCGACTCGCATCTTCACCGTGGGAGGAGAGCTCAACTTCCTCAGGGCCGTGAGCATACTGGCGATTGCAGAGACGCTCCGCCTGAAGACTTTTCAAGCCAACCAGGCCAAGTCGGATGCCCTGAGCTCTCTCTCGCACGAGCTGCGCTCTCCCTTGCACGGAGCCGTCTTGGGCATCGAGCTTCTTCGCGATACTGAGCTGACCGTCTTCCAGGGCAACATTGCTCACACCATCGAAATCTGCTGCCGTACGCTCGTTGATACGGTCGATCACCTCCTCGACTACTCCAAGGTTAATAGATTTATCCAAACGAGAAGGCAGGGAGCACAGGCATCGGAACCCCGCGGGCTACGACCAGGCACGGCCAGGTCGGTCGAGGAAGGCATGCTTAGTCTCTACAAACACATTCGACTGGACGGCATCGTTGAAGAAGTCATGGACGGTGTCTATGCCGGCTTCAACTTCATGCACATGGCCCTGCAGCTGGCCAAGCACAAGAACTCGGCTCACTCATCGGACTGGACGGCTATGCGCCGCCTGGACGCCATGCAGGCTGTAGAGGAGCTCGGGTCCAACGGCAAAATTACCCTGGGAGAGGTGACCGTCTTTCTCGAGATTGATCACGAGTTCAACTGGAGATTCTACACGCAACCGGGTGCCATTCGACGCATCGTCATGAATCTGCTCGGCAACTCTCTGAAGTACACGCAAAGGGGATCCATCAAGGTGCACTTGACGCAATCCAAGCCGAAGCGCAAGTCATCGGCCGACGCCATCGTCCACATCGTTGTCTCCGACACTGGCAAGGGCATAGGCGAGGACTATCTTCGCAACGACCTGTTCAAGCCATTCTCCCAGGAGGACCATCTCGCGCCCGGGACCGGTCTGGGCCTCAGTTTCGTGAAGCAGATCACCTCGCAGCTCAGAGGCCGCGTTACCGTCGACAGCCAGGTCGACGTGGGAACCATTGTGCGAGTCTCGCTGCCGCTGATGCAGACGCTGACACCGGCCGATGGCACCCCTTTGCTCGCCGAGAACGAGGGCGATTTCGACAAGCATGTTGCCGAGGCATCAGGCCTTCGTGTCCGTCTGATGGGCTTCGACATTGGCAGACGAGGCAAGCGGCGAATGCTGGACGGAAGCTACACGGAGCTGCTTACCGAGGTCGAGCGCACCTGTCGCGACTGGCTGGGCCTCAACGCCATCACCGAGGCCGAGGCGAAGGAACAGGAGCCCGACTGCGTCATCTGGATCGAGGACAGGCTCGCAGACTCTCCGCTGGAGAACCTCATGCAAGGACCGCCCTGCGTGGTCCTGTGCAAGAACACATTGGTGGCATACAAGAGCGCAGCGCAGTTTGAGCGGGTGAAGGCGCACAGGATCTTTGAATTTGTTGCCCAGCCGTAAGTATCAAGACCCCTTTTTGCCGTAACCCCTTCCTTCTCTCTTTCTTTTCTACTTGTATGCATCATCACCATTACTCGCACCATGACTTGGCTAACCCCCTTTTGCTTTCCGTCTTCCAGTCTGGGACCCCGAAAAATCGCCAAAGCCGTCGCATTGGCCTTCAAGCGCGGCCGCGAGATGAAATTGGCGCCCCTGTCCCCCATCAACCCGCGCCAGGAGTTCCTCCCCGTGGTTCCCGATATCCTGAGCACTATGCAGACGCAGCTGCCAGCGCCGACGCCGCGTCTCCAGGCTTTGCAGAACCTCCTCTCTGAGAACAGCGAGAAGACTGCTCCCACGAAGCAGGACAAGGCGGAGCCCAGTCCCGCCCCGGGTCTCGGCACCATCGGCACGACGACAACGGTAGCGGCTGGCGAGACGGCTGCAGAGCCCGAGTTCCTACTCGTCGAGGACAACAGCATCAACCTCGACATCCTGTCCATCTACATGAAGAAGCTGGGCCGGCCCTACCACACGGCCACCAACGGCGCCGAGGCCCTGATCGCGTACAAGGCGAACCCCAAGCACTGCAAATACATCTTCATGGACGTGTCGATGCCCATCATGGACGGCTTTGAGGCTACGCGCCGCATCCGTGCCTACGAGCGCGACCACCAGATCAAGCCGGCCATCATATTTGCACTGACGGGCCTGGCTTCGGAGAGCGCCCAGCAGGAGGCCTTTGGTAGCGGCGTGGATCTGTTCCTGACCAAGCCCGTTAAGCTTAAGGAGCTGGGCATGATCCTTCGGTCGAGAGGCCTGCTGCCCGAGGAGCCGCTGGTGGTGGTGACCAAGAATGGCACCCACGTTGCCTAAAGGGGCCTCTTCTTTTCTTATTCCTTCATCCTGACTGCAAGATTCCTTTATGGGCGCCGATTTTCGCCTCATTTTACAGACTAATTTGCTTCGTTCTTCTTTTCACGGCCTGATGTCCATCTTCTCATCTTTCATGATTCGATTTCTTTCTCATTTCGTGGTATCAGGGGGGTTTTAATTTCACGGTGTCACGGGCAACAGTACACAAGGGTCTCACAGGCCACACAGGCTAAAGGGAATAGGGACTGGACCGGGTTGCGTCTTTCATATCGTTTCATTTCACTTCACACTTTATATCTTTCTGTTCATGCATCGGTTGTACTTTTCCTTTCTTTTCGTACAGTCCTTTCTTTCTCTTAAGGCTTTGACAGGTGGAAGGTTCTTTCAATGGCATGTCGATCGATCGATACACGAGCGACGTATCCCAGCAGCACATTCAACAAGCAAGCGAGCACACGACATTCTCATTCGACATGTTTCATCGACATACCGTCACGAACACGACGCGGTTTTGTCAGGGCAAAAATCAGAGGTCCATCATAGACAGACATGGGATATGGGCATGGGAGGGAGTATACGGCATTTTTCAAGAAGGGAAACTATGACGATGCGATGCAATGCTTAATCTTTGCTTCTATCCGTTTCACTTTTTCAGTTCGGTACGGTTCGGTATGGTGCGGTTTACGCGGATTTGGGAGACGTCGGTATTTGCTTTTATTCAGTTAATCAGGTCATGCAATAAATATATACCGACAGTTATAAACATATGTTTCCCTGATAAGTATGTCCTTTGACGAATGTGTGCTTGTATGTACAATGTATGCAAAAACAGGAGACCAAAATCACGAAGACAGCAGCACAATCGGCTGACCGTTGGAGACGTTCAGGCAAAGCTGCCCATTGCCATCAGCGGTATACGTCGGCCCGTTGCCCGCGTCAAAGACATTCTGCCAGCTCCCGTTGGGCACCTGCGTGCCGAAGCAGTGCTGCGCCGAGCTCCCGCTGCCGCTGTTGGTGGTGAGGGCGACCATCTTGCCGCCGGCGCGGCTGAAGGCGTACGCCGTGTCGGCCACGTACAGGTGCGTGTGGTCGTTGTCGGCGAGGCCGCCCACGGCGTGCTTTGCGTACGTGAGCTTGGAGATGGCGTCGTACATGTCGGACTGGGTGTTGAAGCCGCTGCGCCAGAGGTCCTCTCTGTTGGCGGGGTCGTTGCCGCCCGAAAAGGCCTGCTCGGTGCCGTAGTAGACGATGGGGATGCCGCGCCCGAGGATGGTGTACGTCAGCGCGTTCTTGAGCAGGGCCGTGTCGTTCTTGGTGCTGAGGAAGCGTGGGTTGTCGTGGTTGTCGACAAAGGTGCCGAGCGCGGTGGGGTCGGGGAACATGCTGCCGATCTGGTCGTGCATGTTGACCATGTCCTGCGAGGAGCCCTGCTGGAGGAAGAAGCGCGTCATGGGGTAGTAGATGGCGTAGTTGAGCAGGCCCGGCATGAGGCTGGCGTAGGGCAGCATGTAGTTTGGGTCTCCGTCAAAGACCTCGCCGATGCAGTAGACGCCCGTGGCGTTGACGAAGCCGGGCCAGTAGTCTTGCTCGACGTGCTTGACGGTGTCGATGCGGACGCCGTCGAAGCCGTACGTGGACACGAGGTTGGAGACCCAGTCCTGGTAGAGGCTGCGGATCGTCGGGCTCTCGGTGTCGAGATCCGGGAGGCCGCTGATCCAGCATTCCTGGACGCTGGTCTGGTTGTTGTAGTCGATGTCACACTCCGGGTGATACGAAGAGGCTTGGTTCAGAGGAGTAGGACTATCGTCGGTGATGTTGGCGTAGCCCATATGGTTGGCGACGACATCCACCATCATATAGAAGCCCTGGTTTCTTGCTTGAGAATAATGCCAAAGGGGCAAACATCAAACCAATGCTGGGAAGAAAATACCTTGCTATGCGCGGCATTGACAAGACTCTTCAAGTCGTCTGCAGAGCCATAATGGGAATTGATGGAGTCAATGTCCTCCGCCCAGTAGCCATGATAGCCTCCGTCACTGTCTACCCATGGGTATCACAGAGTCAGCTACCTATTCCCTCCCGGAGCCTGTGTGCGACACAAGGCAAGGCAAGGTGAAACTCACTCGTCACAACAGGCGTGATCCAGATGGCATCAAATCCCATGCCCTTGATGTAGTCCAACTTGCTCTCCAGGCCTTGGAACGTGCCACCGCAGTAGTCGCCCAGGTTTCCACACGCACTGCCTCCCGTGTCACCGCTGTTACGAGCGATGCGGTCTGTCAGGGCAAAGTAAATGGTGCGGGACCTCCAGGCGGCGGTGTCCGCGGAGAGAACCGGCAGAGAGAGCTGCAAGAGCAGCGGAAGAGCGAAACGGAGCTTCATGGTTCGAGATGCCGAGGTCCGGTGGGTTGTCTGTGAGGAAGCAAGCTGCTCTACCAGTTGTCGAGAGACCATCTGTTCCCCCAGCATTGACTGCGCTGCCTATATATATAGTATAGCACGAGTGACTATAATCATGCTATTCCTCCCCCCTTTTGGAAAGAAAAAGGTAGCAGTACTAAGCCTCGCATAAACAGACTCCATCCACTCCGCGCAAAACATCAATATCCACGCCTGACGAAAGAGAAGCCCGCACCAAACTTACAGACCTCCTGTTCTAGGTAATCCCATGCCGCCGATCCCAGATCTGCTGAGTCGCCCACCAACCACGCGCCCCCGACAAAGGGCCGAATGGGACGACTTTCAAGCACGCGCAAGGCTATTCGCCAGAAGATGTATGAAACGAGCCCTCCTGTGATATTAGAAGGATTTCACGCCGAAGGCCTTCATGAAGCGAAAGAGCGCGGTCAAGGCGAGCGAAGAAGCAGCGAAAGAGAAGCCCAAACACAACATCAGCTATCTTCAGCAGCGGAAAGGTGGAAATTGTCCCTATCCTCTGGCGCGACAAGAGTCATGGAGTCATGGGCATCGCATCCCTGCCCGTCCTCGGTTTCGGCGCCTCTATTGGCGATGTCGCACAGGCGCCGCCATACAGGTGGCGTCGAACCGAACCGGGACTGCGGGGGGGCGCATCGACGCTGGAGAAGCTTCGGGAGCTGAGTGGAGAGACGGCAAGATTGGCAGGATATAGCTGAGACAGGAGGGAGGGGAGACAGGCGGGCCGACCGCCTAGATTCGCGTTTCACAAACTGCCGGCAGAATCGGCCTGTCACCACCTACCGATCCGGGCTCGCTGCTGCTGTTGGTCTGGTGTGGTAGCATCTAACACCTGGACCCGTCCAAGCAGTTGGCCGACAACCCGAGATCGCAAAGTGAATATGTACACAAGATCAGTAACACGAGCACAATGAGGCAGCATTATATGGAGTGCCACGCCATTGGCATAGCAGTGTGCGGAATAAGGCCATTATGTGCTGATCGTTTCTCCAGTCTCGGTGTTTTTGATAGACGCTTGCCGCGTTAGGTACCTGTCATCGGCAATTGTTAGCTGACAACCCCAACTTACACCGACGTCAGGAGCTACTAGACAGCTAAAGCTACAGCTACAGCTCCTAAACCACCACATCGCACCATCACCAACTCCTTCAACAACACCCTAAGGTATCTAAAAATCACCACCCCCAAAATGTCTAAACCGCCCATCCCCAACCTGCGCGACATCTCCGTCGCCAACCCCTCCATCTTCCGCCCGCGCCTCGTCCTTCGCTCTGCTGCCCCTCCTAACGAGGCCACCCCCGAGCTCGCCGCCCTCAACATTGACACCGTCTTCGACCTCCGCTCCGGCCTCGAAGTCTCCCACTCCCCGTCGTCCACCTCGTCCGACTACGCCTACGCCGAGCAGTGGCCCGGCGGCCCCCGCCGCGTCCACGCCCCCGTCTTCGCAAACGCCGACTACGGCCCCGAGGCGGTCGCCCTGCGCTTCCGCGAGTACGCCTCGTCCCATCCCGTGCTCGGCTTCGTCAACGCGTACCGCTCCATCCTCAAGTCGGGCGCGCCGGCGTTTGCGACGGTGCTCACCTACCTCGCGTCCGACGAGTGGGATCCCGCCGCTGAGAGACCCATACTGCTGCACTGCACGGCGGGCAAGGACCGGACGGGCGTGATATGCGCACTGATACTGAGCCTGTGCGGCGTTCCCGATGAGGACGTGGCGAGGGAGTACGGCCTCACGACGGAGGGGCTCAAGGATGCGAAGCCGAAGCTTGTCGAGCGGTTGACGGCCTTGCCCGCCTTTGAGGGTGATCCGGAGGGCGCCGAGAGGATGCTGAGTTCAACGTTAGCTTTTTGCCCCCTCCATCCCCCTACTTCCCCTGCCATCTCGTGTCGCTGACAACTTATGCTGACAATTGTGACAGACCCGAGAGCATGATGGCTACGCTGGCCATGCTCCGTGAGGAATGGGGCTCTGCTGAGCAGTACATGATTGACGAGTGCAAACTCTCGCCAGAGACTGTTGCTCGCATTCGACAGAAGCTCGTCGTTACGAATTAAGCTGGTAGACCGTCTCAGTGCGTTGATAAGTGTTTGATTTTTGTTATGAATTAGACTTGTCATGACGAATAGCATGTTCTTTGCGTTTCGTGGTATATATATATACAGCATATAGGCATACATTGGTTGTTATACATGGCTCTTGTGGCGTATGTGATGTGTCTCTGTATGTGTTAGTGGTACAACGTTGTTTGGACTGCCTCTCCACCCAGCCCAATTCCCAAACCCATTTCCCATCCCTTATCCCCCATTCCCTCAATTTATACAAATCTGTAGTCATGACAACATTCAAGGCACAGACGTAGGAATCTTGACCAGCCCGCGCTTGCGATCGTCAAACGGCGCTCCATACCTCCAGCCAGTGCCCTTTCTTGATCGGCCGTTGAATCCCACGTCGTCCGCGTTGATCTCCTTGAACCGGAACTCGTAGCGGTCCGTCTTGACCCTCGTCGTCGCCTCCTCCTCCCTACGCTGCTCGCCCGCGATGCGCCGCGCCACCCTGTCCTCTTCGTTCTGCGTCGCCTCCTTGAATTTGGCCAAGCTCTCCTGCCGGCTCTTGCCCTCGAGAATCTCCCGCTCCATCTTGATGAGCTCGGGCTGCGGTGATCGCGCGTCGACTGACAGCATGGAGTCGTGGAAGGCCTTGGCGGCGTCTTCTCGGGTGAAGTGCCGCGACTCCGATACTGGCACGAAGAGTTGCTGCATCGTAAGCTTGTGCACGTGAATCTCGTTGACCGGCTCGTGCGGCAAGTTCTTCTCGCCCTCGCGGTATGACGTCTTGGGCAGCATGTTCATGACGGCCTTGGCATAGGGGATTGCCAGCTTTTTGCCCTGTTGTTCATTGAAGTGGTCAGCACAATTGCATAGTCCATTGGAACGTTGCTGGCTGGAAGGAGTAGTAGAGAGCAAACGAAGGGTAGAAGTTTGTGTGCCATCAGAGAATATGAATCGTTTTTAACCATGTAATTGTGTCTTCAAGACTAATCGAATTTTTGAAATTTGTCTCATCACGCAAAAGGCACACAAAAACTCCCATCTTCCACTAGAAGACAAGAATTGGGGAAGCGAAAACATGGAAACAGGAAAATTGTAAAAGCTCACCTCTCTCTGCCACTGCTTCTCCACCTCCTTCAGCCTCACCACAGCTGCCACCCTCCTCACGTCAACGCCCATCTCCGCCGACACCGCCTTGAGCGACTCGCCCCTCTTCATCACCTTGTCCCATATCAGCTCCCTCGTGTGCTCGTCCAGCACCGGCTGGCTCCGGAACAGCGGGTTGAGGGGGAACGGCTGGTCCTGCAGCGGCCCCAGGTACTTTGGTCCTCGCGGTTCGGCGAACTCTGAGCCCTCCCGGCCATTGAGCCACTGGAACATCTGCTGCCGAGCCCTACTCATCTTCTGACGACACGGCGTCGAGCTGAAGGCCCGCACGAACGGTGCCGACTGTGATTTGCAGGACTGCGCAAGGCACGCATCAACCACGGGGGCCAGCGGCGAACACGTCGCTGATAATCTGGGCGCCATGGCGGCTTTTTCTTCTTCCTCTGTTTTTCTTCTTCTCCCACCTTCTTTCTTCGACTTCTACCTTTCACGTCTCTTCCTTTTTTCCCTCTGACAGATGGCAGTGAATCACCTGAGATTCTCGCTACTCAGAGCAAGCCAGAATCCAATCAATCGCTCAGAGGTCGCCGAGGCTTTTTTTTTGGTCGTATTGTTTTGTGAGCAGAAGCTGGACTGAAGGTAAAATATCGAAAAGCAAGCTTGTCCACAAATTTTCGGCTTCGGCGCCTCGTTCTTCCATCTCCGATTCGCTAAAGAAGGAGGGGTCAATCAATGCAAGGGAAACCAGCAAATGCGAGCTCGATGCAAGGGGAAGACGAGAACACCATTACCTAAGCACTAGCCCTCATCAGCCGCAGCTCAAAATAGCTTCCAATAGCTCGCCAGCAGGCTGTCCTGGCACCGGTTGGAATAATCGAGGGCGTCCTGCGATGGAAGTAAAGGGAAATGAGGGGGAAGAAAAAGGAATAAGGCGCCTGTGACTCGTGCAAATAGCCAGCTGCTTCACGTCCGCGTCAAACTATTGGCCGTGGCTGCAGCTGGGGTCAGGAGTCCTCCTCAGCCATTCATCCCGACTTGACTCGAGACCGCAAACTCTGCATAACCCTAACATGTCACCAGAATCAAGGGACAGGAAACCAATAGATAGGGCCTGGGAGACAGATATCCCGCATTTATTAAACCCGCCGCCACTCGACTGAACCGGCGCCAAGAAGGAAGCGTACCTACGTATATATGTGTAGAACTCGGCGTGCTCGCTGCCATACCTTGATGCGATGCGTAGCACTTTTGCCGGGCCAGAATAACAAAGGAAAAGATGGAAGTTGAAAAGAGAGAAAAATCATTATCCGTCCAAGAAGCAAGCAAAGTTCGAACAGGGTCGGCAAATCAGCCAGCGCTAGATCCATCCGCCCGTCAACACTTTTCTCTTCTTTCTTTTCCATGTGTTTATATCCTCTTTCCTTCCCCCCTCGATATCGTGGGTTGCCCCTCGCCCAATATGAAAAGCCGTTTTTGAAAAGGAGAAAAAAAAAATTCCTGGACTCCGGTGAAAAGCAATCCGTTTTTGTTTACGACGGCGACATTACCGGGCGGTTCTTTCTTGACTTGTTTTTGTAAGCCTGCTGTTGCGCCCTCTTTGTGGCAGCTTGGATCGCTTCGGCCTTGGCTGAGTAGTCCTTCCACTTGCGCCAACCGTCAAAGTCGATAAGTGCCTGCATACATCCCCATTCCATCACCTTGCGCTCGAGCCAAACAAAGTTGACAGGCTTTGCGAGGGAGAGAGAGAAAAAGGTCAGCGTTTCTGTGTTTGTACATGTCTAAAGAGTGTTAATGCAATGCTTTTGTTCACATACCTTGGTCAGGAAATCGTTGCAGCCCGAGGCCAGAGCTTCGTGGCGATCGCTCTGCAGCGAGCTAGCCGTGAGAGCAACGATAATAACGGGACTCTTGAACTTAGCAATGTTATCCAGTCGATCCTGCTCGGTAAGCTCTTCTTCGGCGGGTGCGGTCTCCGGGATGCTGCCCGGCGCCGCAGAAAAGACGCCAATGTTGTTGAGTCTTTCCAGCCGGCGGATCTCTCTCGTGGCCTCCAGTCCGTTCATACCAGGCAGCTGAATATCCATGAGCACCAAGTGAAAGCCGCCACTTCTCCACTTCTTGACAGCTTCGCTGCCGTTCATGGCCGTCTGCCACCGGACCTTGAGCCGCTTGACAAAGGCCTCCAGCAGCTTCAGGTTGATCGGGTTATCTTCGACGATGAGAACGCTAATCGGGGGAACCGTGGCAGTCAGGACAGACGGCGATGGGTTGTGGTGGTATTCCTGCTGCTGACCCCTCTTGCTCTTCTTTGGTCGTGAGCTGGGCAAGCGCGGAGATGCCAGCCGCTGGGGCGGGGGAGTGCCCATGCGAGCAGACGTCATTTCATGTCCCGGAGACTTGGGCATCGCGTTCGGGTGTGACACAATGTGCTCTGAAGAGCTCGAGTGGGTTCGTGAATGCGAGTGCCGAGGGCGATAGTGCTGTCCACCATGAACGTTGGACGCAGCAGCAGACGCCGAGTTGGGCATGACGGTATTGCTGCTGCTGACGACTCCCCCGTTGTGGTAATTCGGTGATGGGGTGTGGGTTCTTCCGGTTCGCGCGTAATCCTGGCGGTCATGACGCTGGTCGCGGTCCCTGTGGGGGCGAGCCCTGGCGCTTCCGGGAGAGGGAATGGCGGGAAGGTGGCCAGAGTTGATGACCGTCATGGAATGGGGTATGGATCCGTTGGGCGCGGCGGGAACTGCCATGCCGAGGCGAGGCGAAGACGCGTTCCCGGGGACGAGCTGGAAGTAGCCCTCGCCCGTTTCGGACGGACGCCCATCGTCGACGTAATAGCCCGCAGAGCCGGCATGGGGCAGCGGCGCTCGCGGAGAGGGCCTGGGGGTAGTCGAAGCTCTGGGAATGTCGATGACGAGAGCCTCCTTGACGGTCTGGCCACCTGGATAGTATTCGTCGATGGTATTTCCCATGTGCTCCTCGGGGCCCAGGATGCGACTGCGTTGAGTGTATTCGGGACCCTCGCGGGCCTGGATGCGAAGACTGAGGTCGGGCGAATCGAACGTCTTGCCCAGCGTGTTGCCGTACTTGCGCAGGATCATATCGCGTACATCGTCGACGAGGTCGTTGAGATTGATCGTGACTCGGGTGGGGGAGGCTTTGGGTCTCGTGACCCAGATCTTGCGCGTGGTTTCAACCATGCTGCTAGCATCGAAATCGACGAGGTCTGCTAGGTCGGCTATCGAAGGCGGATATTCAAGATCGGCGCGGTAGCGGGCGAGGGCGGGCTGTGCGGCGAGGGATGGGGAGGAATAATGAGGAGCAGCGGCAGGGCCTGCGGAAGAGATGTCGAGGATCGGAACGTGGGTTCCGATGGCGTTGGACGAGGCAGGCGCGATGCGTGTGTCGCGAGTGCTGTTCTTGGCGGACAAGGGTTTATCGGCCGATTCGTCAAAGGTGACAGTCTGGTTTGGATCGCGGCTTGCTCGGCGAGGCGGCGCAGAAGGGCGCGTGGACGTGAGGGCGGTGGCGGCGGCAGGATTTTCGGCAGAGATGGAGGAGGCACGAGGTGGCACGGGAGTCGGCAGTGGCTTGGTGGGCAGCTGTCCCGCCTCGGATTCTGCAGGAGTGACTGCTGGAGAAGCAGGAAGTGCAGACGATGCGGCAGTCAGGCTCAGTGGGCCATGGCCGGCGCCGGGCGTGGGCGGAGCGTCGATGCCGCGGCCGACGGTGGCGACGACGTGCTCAGCAGGTGCCGGCAAGGCGGAGGGGGTCTGCTGCTGGAGCTGCTGTTGCTGCAGCTGCGGGTGCGGGTGCGGGTGCGATTGCGATTGCTGGTACGACGTGGGCGGCTGCGAGTCCGACGGCGACTGCGACTCGTCCTCGTGGAGGATGGGCAGGATGCTGGGGCCGGGCGTCGGGGGAGCGAGAGGTGGAAAAAGCGACAGCGTTGATGGCAAAGGAGGAGATGGAAGCGAAAACGGTGGCGCTGTCTGGCGTGGGCGTTTCTGCACCTGTCTCTGCTGCTGTCTCTGTTTCTGCTGCAGATCGCCGCCAGGAATGGGGCCAGCAGGAGCCGCAACGGCGCCGCCTGTGCTCGTGCTTGTGCTCGCTGTATTACTTGTACCAGTACCGCCTGCAGCAGTAATACGAGCGCCGGGGCTGGCACTAGCAGCGTCGGTGCCAACAATAGCTCCCTGGTCGCTGTTAATAGCCGACAGGCATGCTCCGTCGAGCTGGCTCTGGTCCGGCTCCCTCTGGAGGCTCGCGTTCTGACCCATTGGGCTTCGGGGCGGGCTCTGGCCCTGAACGCTGGCCCCTGGCGTGGTCGGAAGCTGGTGCGGGCGCTGTGGTTGTTGCTGGCCTAGCGCTTGCGATGCCTGTACGGGTGCCTGTAGCTCTCCTGGCAGGGTGCTGGAATCGGCAGCAGCAGAGCCGGTAGAGCCAGCGGCAACCTCCATGTCCGCTTCTGCTTCCTGGCTAATGTCGACGTCCTCGTGCTGGCGTTGCTGGTGTTGCTCGCTGTCCCTGTCCTCGTCGTCGTCGTTGTCCTTGAGCTCGTGGCTGTCGTTGACCCCCTTATCCGTGACGACGCTGCCGACCAACATGGCCTGGGCTTCGTTCGGCAGCTGCGGCGCGGCGGTTGGTTCTGCTGGCGCCACTGGTGCTTGGAACGTTGGCGATACAGGAGAGACTGGCGAGAGGGGATTGATAACCACGCTGTCGGGGAGGCTGATGCGCTTCTCGGCGTCGGCACCCTGCTTGGACCTCTGCCACATCCTCCAATGCTGTCTCGTGCTGCGCTGTTCAGCGTCGTTGCCCGTCATCGCAGATTCACCCGCGTCACTGTGTTCGTCGCCGCCGGCGCTGCTGCAGCCTCCTATTCCTACTTCTCCGTCCCCCGTCATCAGCTCCAGAGATGGCGTCGGCGTCTGGGTTGAGGGCTCACGTGGGAATGGAAACGATGGCCTTCTCTTGCCGCTGCCGGGCGTCACTGGGGGCGACGAAGACTCAGGGGCGTCAATCGTCGACGCTGAAGACTCACGCCGTCCTCGCCGCCACAACAGCGTGTTCTTGAGCTTGTTAGCAATATCCGGCGCCATCTTCCTTGAGCCTCGTTTGCTGCCCGGGAGCAGAAGCGGGAGCGGCAGCAGGAGCAGGCGCAAACAAGATGAGGGCCATGCAAGAGAGACCAGGGGGCCACTCGAGTGAGGCAAAGAGGCCGCGAGGAGCGGAGATTAGAGAGTCGGGATCTGACGAGTCCTGGAGATTATCCGAGAGATAGAGAGGGTAAGGGACCAGGAGGTGACCTGAGAGAAGACGACGAGAAAAAAAAATAATACTGGAGGCGAGTATGCGTTAAGACTGATGAGCGACTGCTTGTCACGGAAGGGGAAAAAAAATAGAAGGAATGGCAGAAAGAAAGAGAGACAAAACAAGATGCAGGTCAATGGATGAAAAGACGGGAAAAGAGAGAACAATAGGAAGAAGAGACCCCAAGGCGAGGCAATGCGAGGGAACAAGAATCGAAAGTCGAGAGTCGAGAATCGAGAGATGAGAGAGGAAAGGAGAGGAGAGGAGAGAGTTGGTGGCAGATGGCCGATGGTAGATCGGAGATGGGAGTCGTGGCGAGTCGAGGAGAAACGAGGCAGTCGGCCAGACGAGGAGCTGGAAACAAAAGCCGCCAACCCTTAGGGCATCTCGACCGCGCATGCACCTCGCATGATCTGTCGTATCCTGGGCGCTTGGACTCCGTTGCTCCTGCTCCCGCGTGGTTGTTCGGGGCTCGAGGAGGGGAGACGAGGCGACGAGATGAATCAGTGCAGCAGTTCAAATTATGCGAGTGATGGCTCCAGTCAGCAAGAACGCTGGCACGGTACGGTGCGGTGCGGTGCGGTTAGCAGGTAGGTAGGCACTTGGCGGCAGTACTGTACTTCAGTGGTAGTGGTGGTGGTGGATGTGCAGTGGTTGAGCTGTCTGGGAGCTTGTGCTGGCCGTCGAACAAGGAGCCGTGCCTCGCTCGCCTTGCCTTGCCTCGCCTTATTACCTTGCCTTGCTTTTTCACTGCCTTGCCCTGCCAGAAACGACGAGCCAAACGGAACCAAGCCAAACGAGCTGCAGCCAATGGATCCAAAGACAGGCCAGTGCAGGCACAGGTACCGGTACATGCCCTGGACGGAGTACGGGGGACAGGGATCGATGGCTGCCGACAGGGGTTGCCGTTGATGCCTGCCTGGATACCTGTAGGTGGGTGAATACAGTGCTTGTCGCCGGCCAGTGAATAAGGTAGCGAGGTCAACGTATTGAGAGCCACCCGGCCACATTGAACAAGGCGATGAGGCATTCACTCAGTACCCAACGTTGATGGATTCGATCCAATGCTCGGATGCATCAAGTGCGATGCATGTCCTCGACGTCCGTATGGATGGGCTGGGCATTCAAGGCCACGCGAATGAGCAGCCTTGGCCTTGATCTGATCCTTGTAGGGGAGTGGGAGGACCCATCCCATCCTTGCCTTGACTCGCATCGCCTAGCATGGAGCGACCCTTTTTTTTCCTCGATCCCCCCAAGCTCAAGCTTCCCTCCTCCTCATCCCCATGTCCCCGTCTCCGTCCCCGTTTCCGTCTCCGTGCCAGTCCAAGTTCGCAAGATGTGCTCGAGCTAGCTAGCATTGTGTGTCCTGATGCTCCGCAGTGGCTGGCTCCGTTGATACTTCAAGCTTGGTGCATGTGCTTCTCCGAACCTACATGTGCAAGTGCTCCGTACGATTACGAAGCATGTACATGTACAGCACAAACAAGCAACATGATTGAAGCTCCGGTGCCCTGGTACCTATCCCTGTAGCAGTACCTCGAGGTGAACGAGACGATCTCCCGGTGGTTCATGCCAAACCAGCTCAGGTGGCCATCGCTGCCGTCACGTTCGCCGGTCTTCGTCCTCGTTAATGTGATGGTAGCTCAGGTGGCTGCTCCTTTATTGACAGCCGCTGAAGCTACAGAACCGGCTACAGGGGGGGAGAGCGAAGGGGGGAACAGATGGGAAAGGTAACGCGGAAGGGCAACCCAGGCCAGGGTAGGGAGGATGCGTGCGGGCCCGGCCAGTTGAGGCTGCCGGAGCGAAGGGCGATGGATGGGAGCAGGGCCTATGATAGGCGTCCCAAGCGGATGCGCCGGGGGCAATCATCCGCCTGCAAGCCAAAGACAGTCGAGGGCAATCAACCGCGACAAGCCTCAAGTCAACCCAGCACCAGCACCAACACCAGCCAGACATTCTCCTCTTCTGGCCGCTGGCCGCCAAAGATGGGGAGGCTCAGGACGGTGGCGCTGCACCAAGATGGGCTTGATTAGTGCTGGCTTTGGCGGGAGGCGTTGCGTTTGTTTGCCGCGGCAAAGTCCAACCACCCATGTCTATCAAACATCTGGTTTCGCGCATGAAACGTGGAATCTCGATTCGAGCGTCATGTCGATGCCGATGTCTTGATTTTCGTTGCTTTTTTGCCCTCCCTGTGCTCATGGGCCCATGCCACGGGACGATAGCCATGGGCGATGGAGCCGTTGGCATAGAGTGTCTCATTCTGAAAGCTTCCATCTTTTTTTATGCACCGGAGCACAAAAGAAAGGCACCGATCGAGATGTCCATCTCCATCTAAGCCCTTGGTGAAACAGCCCTGCACGTGTGTGTGTTACTCCGCAGAAAGACCTGGAGGAAGGTCGAATGGCCTGGATACAAGATAAGATGAAGGTAACGACAAAGAGAACAAAGAATCTGGGTAGAGAAGGGGAGCGAAAGGGGAGTCTCGCTGCGCTTGGCCCGGTGCTGGCATTATGCCCGCCTGATCCCGTACAATTGAAGTAATACCACCTCTACCACCGCACGAAGCATTATACCAGCCAGCATGCGCATCTGGTGCTGTATACGAGAAAGGAGGGGTGCGCCGCCTTATTTGCCGCTTTGTGATGGCCGCCATTCCGCCTAGCCCTGTCGACCCTGTGGTTGCAACGCTGCCAGCCCGCCCCGTCCAATTCCTGCTCTGGTGCATGCAGCGAGCAAGCACGAGGCTCAACGCGGAAGTGCCAGACATGGACAGCAGTCAGCCGTCACCCAGTGATCAGCTCTAGGGAGGGGTGAAGGGCATGCAAACAGATTGCCGCTTTGCGATCCCACTGGTAGCGATACTCCATGCTCTGCGCAAATCGCAGCGGCAGATGATTGTGTCTCGCAGTGACTGGACCTTGGACAGCAACGCCCCCCTCACACGTAAAATGGCTGTGCGTGTCACAACAGGCGCCGCGGCCTGGCTCGAGCTGGGCGGGCGTTGGTGCGCGCATGGGCTATTGCTGCAACTATCGTACGAGGACACCAGCCTGTGAGGTCCCATGTTGGCTTGTTCTGCTGCCATTGACCACGGCAGCTCACAGCATGAGCCTTGCATCGCATCAGATATAGCCCTCGTAGGGCTCTCCCTGTAAAAGTCTTTGAGAGCTGGCGTTTGCTTCATTGCGTGCGTACCAAGTATAGGTAGAGAAGAGCACCTGTGGCATGGAAAGGAAAGCCCGCATAGCCGCTGACACGTCCATGTCAAACCAAGAATTGACAGGTATGGATGGGACAATGTGATGCATCACAAAAGAGCAGCTCGGTCAGCCACCAGTCTCAAACCGGTCCAAGTTGACGTGCCCACTGCGGCCTCTGAAGAATCCCGCCAGCTCTGCTGCACTTGTACCGGTACCGCGTCGAGGCTCGATGTGTTGCCACCAATACGGCAGTGAGGGCATCCCATACGACGTACCCAGGCGCTCGCTTAGGTCCACGATGACCATAATGACGATGCTGCCCAGCGGCATCTCTTTGTGCGTTTGCCTCCCATTGTTCGTTCTTTTTGTACCTTCCATAGTCTCCATCGTTCCATGTCTCTTTCATTCTCCCCTCACCGTGTCTTTCCTCCAAGAGGCTCTCATAGCTACCCTGCAGCCAACGAGGGGGTTTCGACAAGGAAGGAGAGTAAATACTTGTAGAGTCAACGGGAATCCAGACCTCGAGGAGGGGCGCGATGATCTTGTCAAGTCGGAATAGAGTATGTATGTCAATGCTAAAGGCCAGCCAGCCAATCTTCTCCACAACTTCTCCTCCGCGGGACTGGCTAGCGACGCTTCTCTGGTGGATGCTGCGAGTGCTACGAGCACTTGATGCAATCGAGTGAATGCCTCCTCTTTGTGACCTGCATTCAGCCAGCAAGAGATATAGTACCTCAGCACTATATTTGAGGCATCTCAGACCTCCTAAGCCACTGAGCAGCTCCAGGGATCCATCAATACTGTAGCAGACAGTAATATAGAGGCACCTTATGTAGGCAGCTGTCCACATGCATGCTTTCGTAGCTGCACTCTGTAGGCGCCGCTGACAAAGTGGTAAGTTGAAGTTGACCGAGAAAAGCGGGACCAGTCCAGTGCGATAATTCCGTGGCTTCGCCCCCACTCGAGCTCTTGCTGTGCTGCTTCGTACCTGCATGGGGAAGTGCCAGCACACAAGCTCCCGAACCTATCCGCTCCATGCTGTCTCGCCGTCCTCTGCGTTGTCTCGTCTGTCTCGTCAACATCCAACGAATCTCTTCTCGGCAGGTCTGCAGCCTCACTGTCTCACCCGCGCATCACTAGGTTGGGCGCCAGGGAGACGAGGCAGCCAGTCGCCTCAAAATCAGGCAAAGCGTGCTGTAGCCAGCCAGCATCAGCATCATCCTCGTGCTACCCAGTGCCGTGGTCTCCCTCTGTCCTCCGTGGGGCTCTCGCGGCACAAGCATAACCACAGCAGTCTTTCCACCATGCCGGCGTCGGTGTCATCGCCCTCCCCAGAGCTGCCGGCGGAAGCCACTCCCGATGACAAGGATCCTCAAGCCGCCTGGGATAGGCCTTTTCCCCGACGCCTCAGGACGCCCGCTAAGCTCGATCGCCTGAAGGTGCGGAATCGCCGTCACGAATACCTGGTCAAGACGCCGTCGTATTTTGACAATCTGGACCATGAACTTGCTGGTATGGTATCTCATCTCATATTTCTTGTCTCACCTCTCCATTGACGACCGCCGGGGTTCACCTCAACGATCCCGTGGCACCTGAAAGAGAGAGCGGCCTGCCGATATCCCTCCCATACTTGACTTGATCAAAAAGCCAACTATAATGCGATATGGTGTAGATCCTATTTTGTATGAGCGCCTCGTCAAGAAATTTCAAACTCCAGCCGAACGCGAGGCAGATGGAAAGGCCAAGGGCTATGGTCGCACCCTCGAAGCAGATCTCGTCAGAGGGGAGACCAAGCTAGCCAACATCCATCAGTCGTCTGAGCAGCAGCACGACAGTCAAGGTAACAGCCTAGAACTGGACAATTCGAGAGTGGTGGGCGACGGGGGTGCAGGTACCAATGTCTGGGATGCCGAGGCAGAAAACAAAGAGCATGGCATGCAACTGTGGCATGCCTACCTTGAGGCCCGCTTCGTGGAGGGGATGGATGAAGAATTCGACTACAGCCAAGTCGATGATAATTATCAGTATGATACCATGGCCATTCAGGACGCCGAAGATGCCTGGTTCGATAACGAAGAGCCAAGCTGGGCGGAATGTGCCTCGCAGTCTCCCGCTGGGCGAGGAGAGACGGGCATACAAGACTTTTGAGTTGCGACTTTTCGTTTCATAGGCTGATTTGGCTGAGAGCTGGGTAAGAACAGAAGCTCTTTGGGTTGTCGGGAATGATATTGTAAGCTCCGGTACCGCAGAGCAGGAAACCGCTGCAAGCATCTCGCCGAGTGCTGTCGATCATTAAGTGCCAGATGTCGTATTGTAGAGTCTGTCCGTAGAAGTCTGTCCGTAAAGGGTTGTCCGCAATAGTCTGTACGTCAATTCTCGCCCGTACAAAACCGTACCAGGGCCGTTCTGTATCCATAAAGGTCTGCGTTTGGCCAAGTCTTTGATCGAACTGAATCGTAATTCTTCATCCATACCCGCCACGAAACGGGCCTCAGGGTAGTCATGCCACGATTGCATACCATGATCTCTGTTTTCCGTCTCCGAGACTCAGGCAACAGCGTCATCCTGCTCCCCCTCTCGCTCTTCACTCCTCTGATGTGTATTGGGTATCCAACGGCTTTGGCATATTCTCCTTGCCATTCAAATCTCGTGTATGTTATTGACAGCAAGTGAAACACTGCACATGGTATGACGTATACGCCATGCAGAGAGGGCCGAATAAACCGTGGTACCACTAGGTATTGGCAGCTCTGTTCGACCTGCCTGATTGAGAGGGGAAATAGTATTCTCCACACAGCTTCCGGCGACAACCTGTGCTTCAGTCTCTGCCGGAGTGAAACAAGAGTATCACTGACAACGAGAGATAGTGTTGATATTGCAAAGCTGTGATTGAGCAGCGGCAGAGCTTGTGTCTTTCTTCAACCTCGGGGGGTTGATGAGCCGATCGACCTCGGAGGTCGTGCGAGTACAAGTATACCACGAGACGCTGCGATCTGATGCTGGCTGCAGCATGACGGTGATGTAAGCGTCGGTAGGCTGTCCACTATAGACGTTCGAAAAGTGGTTAGTGCATGTCATGTGTCTGAGATGGGCCAGAGGGAACCTACAGCTCGAAAGTGGCATGTGGAAAGTCGTCACCATCCATGCGAGCATATAGTAATCGCTCATTGACATGTCCTTGTTCATCTTGCCGAAGTTGCATCGAAGTCTCCTTTTCTTCGATCAATCAAACACTTCCGCGTCCTTACGTTCTCAAATTCAGCCCTGCACCGGATATCTCGATTCGTGTTGATGTATTGTCAGCTCGTCCGCCCGCAAGAGCTTCCCCATGGGCAGGCTTCAAAACAGGAAAACCCCCCTGTTGGCCACCGGCATCTCAGGCGTTCTGTCGGTGCCGTGGTGCCATGGGACGCAATGAGACTCCGTATCCGTCGGTGAATAGGACTTTAGCCGGCACTTTCTCATGTTGGAAGAGAGAGGCAAGTGGTATTACTGCTCCAACTCTGAGCGAAGCTCGACTGCGGGGCTTTTGAGGGAAACCCGGAGTCCGATTCTGGGGTCAACCTCGTCGCAATGACATATTCTTTGGCAATTCGTGACAGGGGCTGGAGGCGGCTGCCGTCAGCATGTACTCCGTATTGTTCGCCCAACCGACGGGATTATCGGCCTGCGTCTTTTCGGCATTGGGTTGAGGACTATAAATATGGCGCGGCGCCGAGGGAAGTGAAGATGGAGAATCATTTCGACCTGGAAAAGAGACGACAGTACTAGGGTGTGATTGGTAAAGTCGCCCGTCAACATGCGTGTTTCCCTCAACCTAGCCTGCACTCTGTTGTGCTCAGGGGCTGCCGTGACCGCGCAGTCACCAGTTGTGAACCTGGGATATGCCACATATCAAGGCTCGTCATCTGGTGGAGTCAACAGGTTCCTGGGTATGCGATATGCTGCAGCACCGACAGGAGACCTGAGATGGAAAGCCCCAACGGCTCCTCCCACAGTGTCTGGAGTCCAGTCGGCCACTCAAGTGTGTTCTTTCAACCCCTCGTTTGATACTTCTCCTTATGGCTGATCCCTCGTGCAAAGTTTGGTCCTGTCTGCATGGCCGTGAATGCCGGGCCCTCGCCGCAGGGACAGAGCGAGGACTGCCTCTTCGTCAATGTATGGGCTCCTTCAGGCGCTGGTCCCGGCTCCAATCTGCCAGTCTGGGTTTTCATCCAAGGTGGCGGATTTGAGAGCCTGGCTTCCGCATCCACGGATGGCAGTGGAGCGGTGGCCAACTCTGGAAATAACATCGTCTTGGTAACGCTGAACTACCGAGTGGGAATCTTTGGTTTCCTGGCCAGTTCTGAGATTCAGGCCAATGGAGTAGCAAACGCCGGCCTCTATGACCAGCAAGCCGCCCTGCAGTGGGTGCAGCAACACATTGCTCAGTTTGGTGGTGATCCGGCGCACGTTGTCCTCCATGGCCAGAGCGCAGGTGCAGAGGCGGCATCGCTGCAGCTTGCTTCATTCGGGGGCGAAAACCAAGGTCTTTTTGTAGGGGCCATGTTCGAGTCTCTCCCTGAAATCACCCAACCGACGGTAGCGGAGATCCAGTTCCAATATGATGCTCTTGTGGGCAATGCCGGATGCAGCTCCAGCTCTGATTCCCTGTCTTGCCTCCGGGGTCTCAATACCACGGCTCTGCAGCAGTTCAACGTGCCCATCGTCTATCCTGGCAGGCCGAATGCTCCCAACTACCCGTACGTTCCCTGCGTGGACGGTGTGTTTCTTCAGACCACTGCGTATGAGGCCTTCCAGACTGGAAAGTTTGTCAAGGTTCCCGCGTTCTTTGGAAGTGTCACGGATGAGGGAACGACTTTGGGGGCCCCCAACGCGTCATCGCCCAACGAGATCGAGACCTTCTTCCAGAACAACTACCCCCGGTTGACGAGCCAGAACACGTCTGCAATCATTCAACAGTATCCTGAGGACATCGAGCCTCCGTTCAACGGCCATGCTGCCTGGTTCCCTGCTGCGGAGCTTGCGTATGGAGATGTGCTCGTCACTTGTACTGGGCTCAACTTTGGCAAGTATTTTGTGCAGGCAGGGCAACCCATCTGGACATACCGCTTCAACGTATTGACCCCGACCAACATTGCAAACGGAGTCGGCGTCCCTCACGGATTCGATCTGGGCGCAGTTTTTGGAGGAGGTTTCGAGGACTCTGACCAAACCAACGTGGCTCGTCTGCAAGGAAACTACATCTCCTTTGTCCGCTCGTTGAACCCGAACACCTTTGCCTTTTCCGGTTCGACGTCTTGGCCGCAATGGAATGGGCAGGCGGGCGGGCAGAGGCTCGTAATCAACAACAACAACACAGTGGTCGAGACTGTTCCTCAGGATCAGATGAACCGATGCGCATTCTGGGAGAGCCTGGCTCCCGAACTGGAGATCTAGTCGTCCTGATGCAGTGACAATTGCAACATTGAAGTCACTTTGCGAAGTCGTACACGTTCGCGAGCTCATGTGTATGGGTGAATAGAAATTCGAATGCGATGTGAGCCGTGAGTTTTGATCCTAAATCGGTGTCAGAATATGCAGACTTTGTGAGAGATCGTCGAGTGAAGAAGGCAGATACGTACTTGTTGTGGGATTAGGTCAAAGACGTAGAGGTTGGTTGGTAGAGACGAGGCGCTCAGGAGGTTGAGACTTGACAAAAAAGAGTTGTTCGCCGTGATTCTCCCCTTGCTTTCGTCTTTCAGCATCGTTTTTCTCTCTCGCAACCTCTCTTTCCTCCCCTTCCACTTGTGCTGTTTCCTTCCTCTGACGGTTTCCTTTCCTTCTTTATTTTTCCTTCGCTTTATACTTCTCTTCCAATCCTCTATCCCTGTTCTTTTCTTCTTCTTCTTTCCTATTCCCTAGTTTTATCCTCTTTTTTCTTCTTCTCCGCTTCTTGTTTTTATTTCCTTTTTTTTTTCTTTTCTTTTTCTTTTCTTTTTCTTTTCTTTTCTTTTCCTTTCTTGCATTTTTCTTTTCTGTGTCTTTGCTTTCTTATTCTTGTTTTATTTGCTTGCGTCTCCTTACCCTCCTGGCACTCTAGACTATTGAAACCATATATTCCTTGCAAACAGGAGAAAATGGGGAGCTTGTGTGGTGGGATGCGGCCCCATTAGCCTCCAACGCACCCTTTTGAACACGGAAACCTGCTCAAGAAAGATGTAGGACAATGGGCGAAATGAATGGATGACCAGTAAAAGGCAAAGGTGGTGGGCAACCCGAAGTTGCAGGTGAGCATGCGCCTACAAGAGCACATATGAGGTAGAAGCATACGGCAGCTAGGCCATCGGCATGCAGATCCGGATGAAGTTGATGGCAACGGTAGTGAGTGATGGTATGAAGCAGGACGCGTGAGAGGGTGAACGGATGCAGTGATGAGCGTGCTCGAGGGCATTCGAGCTTCTCTCTGGATAGCCATAGTGGTTGGTATTTGGAGAACTGTGATGGCGGGAGTTACATCGAGATAGCCCAAGGCACTGGTGGTAACAACTTGGATGAGAAAATACAAAATCAACACTTGGTGCTTGGAGTTTCCTCGATGAAGGGTGGGAAGTGAACGAACATTCATTGCAGACGCTTCTCGAGGGATGATAAATCGTACATCGGCGGATACTCGTGAATTAATAGTAAAAGAAAGAAGTACGAAGTCTCAGGTGATGAGAAAACAGACAGGTTGTTGGCATGTTGCCTGGCTGTGCTTGAGTTTGTTTGGTTGAAAGGAGTTGAGCACGAAAGGGAGTTTGGAGAAGGAAAACAAAAGAGGAAAATCAACTGGTCACCTACCCCAAAGCATTGTTCGCTTGCCCCACACCGTGGCTGCCATTCTTGCTGAAGGGCTCGCATCAGTGACGTGTTTGTCGGCTGTTTTCACCTGGTGACCGCTTGATAGGCGAGTTTTGTAGGGCAGTTGCCCCCTATATGTCTCCGGGATGGTGAGAAGGGCAAGTGGTGAATCATGCATTCATCGGCAAAGTCGCAAGAGCATCTTCTGTGACTGCCTATTGCCAGAAACGATTGGTAGAAGTTGCAGGAAACTTCTGCCTAAGGTATATGATGCAGAAGTGAGTTTCCTTGCAATATGTGGGTATCTCTTCACATTGCCTGCAGTGTCTTGATGGCCTAGAAACATGGCGGCAGTCTCTGAAGCTGCTTGGACAACATTAGGACTGAAATCGCATCCTTGACGCATCAAAATCAATATGAATATCTGTGCGAATCTGCCACACACTGAGAGTATAGCCAAGCCTCAAAAGAAGCTGTGCTCTGGCCTCCCTATGCCAACAGAATCCATCTCCACAAAGAGCCCCCTCCACCAACTTCCTTGGTTATCCCATGCCCCCCGTTCACAAAAGTCGCATGTACTCAGCAGGCAACGAGTCATATCTCACTCATAGTTCGGGAGCTTGTTCGTTCTTGGATCTGAGCTGATCCATATCCTGTGGGTCAAACACAGTAATTCGACGACCTTTGATATCCTGGACGGCAGCGATGGCCTCCCAGACAAGAGACGACTTGATCCGACCAACCTCGCCAGTCTCTTCGACAACCGAATTCTAATCGACACGATAGCCGAGGTATACTTCGTTGAAGCGAGCATTGATCTAGATCCACGAGACAAGTTGCAATTTCCAAAGAGAGTGGGGAGCCCTCTGAGATGGCCGTGACACCAACGAAGCCCAGCTCTTCTGCCGACCTGTGGCGGGTGTCTTGGTGGCGTTGGGATAGTCGTTGTCGATTGAATAGGGGATGATGGCCCATTAGGTCACTGCGAGAGAAAATCAGCGTGTGCTTCACTTTCTGGAAACTAGTTGCTGGATCAAGTAGGTTGCCTTATACATTGATGCTCATGGCATTGCGAAAGGCGGGCATTTCCAAGTTATGAGTGCCGTACATTGTCTCCATCTTGTTAACTATCACTTACGGTTTGCGTATTAGAACGGTACACTACAAGGACTCGAGATGATCTACCTCTAGAGCTTAGGTACGTCTAGAGCTTTGCTGTAGAATGGACGTGCTGAAAAGCTGGCAGTTTCCCAGGTTTCGCCTTGCCAACCACTTCCTGGACGGTTTTCCCCATTATTACTTGGTCTTCAAGAAAGCGATACCATTCTTCGTTCCCACGTACTTATAATTTTCTGTACAACTACTCCGTTCCGAAATACTAATAAGGCCTAAACCTTACGTCCGCTTCGAAGGACAGCGATGGATACGGGGGCCAGAGGCTTCGACCACCAGTACCTCCCTATGACGTTCACCAGATGTGCGAAGATCGTATGTTTGAAGTGGAAGTTTGCCGGCCGTTGATAGGATTCTGATACTCTAGAGCGACTTCCATACCTGCAGGAACACTGGACACTTTTATGTATCAGACATGTTGCCGTGATGTGTTGGTATTGGCATTCTTCGTTTACCGCCCCTGAACGAGCACATGAACGAACGTAGGGTTTCTTCCAATGGGGCATGGTTAACTTCTTACAAGTAACCTTAACAAAGACTCAGGCCCATGAGTGCCTTGACCCTTGTTCCTGCATGCAAGGTATTGTATCGACGTCATTCGGATTGGTAGCTGGACTCGTCCTCAACCGACACTAAATAAGCTAAGCAATTAGGCAACTATTCCTGGGGACAAATCGAGCAATCATCGTCAGTCAATATATATTGTTTTCAGCGTCTCCGCCAATCCGTCTCTTGATTGTATCAAGAGACTCACCTCGATCATTCCCATCAGCAACGACGCCGGTAGAGGCAATCCGGAGAGAGCATCTCCGAGACATCTGAGAACTTGGGACTGAAAACCCTGAGCTGGCGCCCCCCTACTTTCAGCAACCGACCGGCTCGAACTCTATTACAGCCACCGATCATGCGTGGCTCAAGCTGAACGCCAAACGCTCTTGAAACCGGGGTAGACCGGCAGATGATTCGCGGTTGGATACAAGGGATGGACTTTGGGGGCCCTGCTAGTGAGATCTGGACCCCGTTTGACCCAAGGCCTTGGAATGTACCCCTCGTGGACCTCAGGCGTGAATGTAGGTGGCGTCGGGATCATGACAACAGAAAGCGAGCTGTAAAGGCTTACGCGGGGTAAGCGTAAACCGCCAGTCAAGCCTCTATTACCAATGTGAATTTACTAATATACTAGATATAGATCCTATCCTGCCCTTCTCTCTGCATCGGTTCGCGTCTCTTGCGACTCGTTTGTGTGCGGTGTCTCACCCAAGCATCAACGCCAATGGCTACACAAACGGCTATCCAGATGAAGGGCCCTGGCAAGGCCGAAGTCGTCACGGACACTCCCATGCCTAGGCTTCGCGACGACTACATCATCGTGAAAACAGCGGCCGTGGCACTGAATCCGACCGACTGGAAGCAGATTGACTACCTCGCCAGCCCTGGGGCGATTGTGGGCTGTGACTACAGTGGTGTAGTAGAGCGGGTTGGCCCTGCTGTCAAGCATGGACCACATGTTGGCGATAGAGTTATGGGAATGGTTCATGGCAGTCCGTGATCCTTTTGCAAGTTGGAGGGCACCATATGATATGCTGACACTGGTGGTTTTTCTTTCACCTCCTAGGTAACCACTCGAACCACGAAGACGGGGCGTTCGCGGAGCATGTCACTGCGAAAGGGGATCTTCAAATCAAAATTCCCGACTACATGACATTTGAAGAGGCTGCAACGCTAGGTGCCGGCATCATCACCGTTGGCCAGAGCCTCTATGAATGCCTGGAGCTTCCCCTGCCCGATGATCCTCCCATGCGACCCTTTCCGGTGCTGATATACGGAGGCAGCACGGCAACAGGCACCCTTGCCATTCAATTTGCCAAACTGTGAGCTGCACAAGGTCTATGTAAATGTCCCAGTATCAAGCCCTGACTTCTTGTACAGGTCTGGCTTAGAGGTCGTCGCGACGTGCTCCCCTCCAAACTTTCATCTCGTTCGCAGCCTCGGCGCGGACTACGTGTACGACTACAACTCACCAAGCTGCGCCCCCTCGATCCGTAAGATTACCAAGAACCGGCTCGCCCACGTCTTCGACACCATTTCCACGCCCGAATCGGCAGAGCTATGCTGCTACGCGATCGGCAGCTCAGGCGGCAAATACACTGGCCTCAGCGGCCTGGCGGAGATTCCACGAGATGACGTTAAGAACCTTCACGTCATGGCCTACACGGCCTTTGGAGAAGCCTTCGACTTTGGAGACGAAAACATTCCTGCGGACCCCAAGGAGTACGACTTCGCCGTCAAGTTCATGGGCTTGGCGCAGGGGCTGCTGTGGCAGGGGAGGATCAGGCCGCATCCGCAGAGCATCAGGGCAGGCGGGTGGAAGGGCATCCTGGATGGGTTGCAGGAGATGCGGGAGGGCAAAGTATCGGGCGTGAAGCTGGTGTATCCGGTTTGACAGAGACGGGAGGAGCCCTATAGGTTCTGGCTTCATGAGGATTGACGTATGTCTCTCTGCTTCTTTTTTCTTGTGCCGGAGTCTGGACCGGGCTGATGATATCCAATATACGAGGGGGTCAGATGTGCGATGCTCATGTACGATAGGAATACGAATGTTCTTAATTTGATACCAGATAAACGGAACAAGGTCTTTTACTGTTATCGAATGTGCTGTCAGTTGTTCAATAGACCCGAGGTACCAAGCCCAAGGGACATCATACAATTAACTACCAAGCCAGTGATTTCATACTCTCGTTTGTTCAGTCACTACTAGTATCTCTGAGTTCTGAGGCCACCAGAGTACGTTCAAAAACTTCCTTTGTCTCTTAAGCTGATTTCTCTATGGGCAGAATCTAGAATATCTACCAAATGATGTGGGTATCCAGTACCAAAGCCTCTCTCCAAATCCCCCGAGGGTGTCCAACCATAGCCGAATGGTATAGAAAGAGATCGAACAAAAAAAGTCAAACGCCTATCCTTGCACCCAAACGATCCAGATGTCTCTTTGCCCTGCCCAACAGCACACTCCCGCATCTTCATCTACTCTTGATAGAGACCAAAAGGGGGAAAGGGGATGGGAAGTAGAAAAAGAAAAGCCCCCCAACGCCCGCAGTGCATCTCTAATGCAGCTCAATATCCTCCATGAAACGCTTAAATCTATCATTTGGTTGGCGGAATTGATATGACTCGCCTCGGACAACTCGGTCAATTTCTTCGCGAACAAACGGAAACACGTCCCGCCATGCATTGCGTCCCATCCAACAGTCTAAGTGGCCATAACCCGGTACAACTCTCCGTCTATACTGGATGCCTCCGCCGGGAAGGCCGGCAGATATTCCAAAGGCATCGATCAAGCGCTCGTACGTCTTCTCTGTAGATCTTGGGGACAGGACGCCGCTGTCCTGGCCGGCGAAGAACAGAAAGGGAATGCCTCGGAGGCGCTCCACGTTCTGCGGCCCTGTAAGCTCCTCATACTCGGGAGCATTGGTGCTCACCTCGCCGCGGCTCCCCATTCGCTTCAGTAAACTCATTAGATTCATGCTCGCTCCGCCAAAGAAGCGATCGATGTTCCGATGAGTCGCCTCGTTGAGGTTTTGGTGACTCCAGCAACGCCCAAACAGCAATGTTGTACGATGGCAAGCAGCATTCCTGCACATTTCGTTTCTCTGTTCCGGGTAAAAGCGAAGCAACTGATTCAGAGCTCGCTGGGCCACAGAATCCTCAGCCGACGTGTCAAAGTCCATCCAGTCCCCCAGCAAAGAGTTGTATATTCTGTCCAAAGCCACGGGTGAGGTGGCCTTGATCATGTTCATAGTGTTCCATATCGGATTCATGAACACCTGGCTGCAGGTGATTCCCAGAATCCAGTCGGATGGGATGGTCCCGTCAAGGAGACCGCAAGCAAAAGCCACAGATCCCATGCAGTGGGCAATGGTGTAGATCTTCCCGCCACCGTAAATGCTGCGGATCTTCTCGAGACTTGACTTGATATCGAGCCTCGAATCGTATGTTGTCCACGCCTGCTTCCGCGTTGACCTCAACTGGCAAATACGATGGACAGTAACAAATACGCGATAACCAGCTCGTGTAAAGTAGTTGACCGCGTTGAAAGGGATGGTCGGCAGGGCAAAGATCTGATGGTCAACGGACGCACCGGGGATCATGAAGAGATTCTCAGTCTTGACCGGAGAGCCTCGTGAGTTAGTAGCAACAGCACCTGGGCTTGGCTCCCACATATGCAGCTCAGTTTCGACTCCGTCGTCAGCAACGATAGCGTACGATTGTGACGGAGGCGTATAGTTGATATAGGAGACAAACCCCTGCTCTGGGTACTCGAGGCTGTTCAGGGGCGTGAAGAAGTGGGACAAAGATTTGGACGTGAAGAAGGACGTGAACTTGGACATGTTTGTGGCTCTGTCGAGGAGACTGCTGCCCGCAGGAGTGAGTGTCATCATTTCCGACAAAAAGTCCATTGGGTGTAGATGCAGGATGCCTCTTGCGACCAGCTTTTCACTGGCATAGATGGGGATGTCCTCGTAATAATCGGCAATGTCATCATCCAGAATGTCGGGCTCCTGGCTGGTATGGATGCAGTCTTGCTCGTGGACGACCTTTTCTGTTATGACAACATACAGCGTTGTAGTAGAGCGCCACATCTGAAGAGGACTCAGAGACACAGAGGCATCAACCACCTTGTAGCCACGAAAACGAAGGCGTCGACCATTGGCACCAACCATATCGCAGTCGTAAGTCAGCCTGCTGGTTCCTGTGACTTTCTGGCTCTTCTTGAACAGCCCCAAGTCTCCTCTTAGTATCATGAACGGCGATCCTTCGATGCTGGGGCAGACAAAAGTGCCGGTAAGCATGCCACTGGGTTGAGATTCATCTCGAAGGCTGGTGCTGTCAAAGATTGTTGCACTAACAAGCAATCTGCCAACCTCACCGCCACCTTTGGCAGCGCGAAAGGCAGATTCAAAGGCGGCCGTGTCTTCGACTGCCGCGTCTGACGAGGCTTTGTGTACGAAACCCGACATGAGCTCTGTGAATTCGATGCTCTTCAATTTCAGCATTTTGGCCATGCTCAGTATTCGGTCAGGAGCTTCGGGGCCAGAATCACAGTAGGTCTCGGAAGAGCGTCGGTCTCTTGGCTTGTAGGCTGGCTTGCCAAAGAGATCCAAGACATCGTTCTTTTTCTCGTTGATGTTGAGGCCGTTCGCTCTGGCATACGCTTCGACCGTTCGTTCCGCGAGGGCCGCAATAGTTGCAAGAGGATTCACTCCAATCGCGGCAGGAATGAGGGCCCCGTCAGTCACGATGAGGCCGGCATGGGTCTCTGAGGTGTCGTTGCCGATGAAGACCTGGCCTAGGTGGTTTGTCGCGCCGTTCGCCCCCGTGTTGTCCCAAGACATTGGAGCTCCACTGTAGATAGAGTGAGAGACGTTAGAGCCAATTCATACCGCGAGTCTATATAATGAGGAGGGAGCCTCGTACCCAAGAGGATGTGCCGTGATCTGCTGCTTGTTCATGAGGTTGTAAAAGGGGGTGTACACCAAAGTGCCGCCAACAGCATCTGTGGCCTTTTCGAGTATGGCATTGAACCTCTTGACTCTGTCACTTTTCCCCACTCCGATGAATTCCAACACCGGCTTGTCGTTCTTTAGACTCAGAGTTGCTTGGCTCCCTAATCTGGTCAGTAAACTCGCCATCTATCCCGTGTCGACTGGTGTAAAAGAAGTTGAGCTTACCATCGTGGGACATGATCAAGAATACCTGAGTGTTGCTTAGTGTCCCTGTCTTCGAAAACGGTCCAAGCAGTCTGCTTTTCCACACACCCATCGCCTGCTGGGCTCGCTGGAGAAGCGGCATGTCAGGGGCATGGCTTCCCGGCATCAGGTCCAGCATACACTGCAGTAGCTGGGAAAAAGCTTGTGGCATGGCGCCCTCCTGAATAATGTAGCCGTTGAGCGGATTCTCATGGCCCTTTCTGTTGTCAATGGCAGAAGTGATGGTTGGGCCTACGGGGTTTGCAGGATCCGGCGATGGCTTTCCGAGAGCGTTCACTTCTTGTTCGCAGTTGTGTCTACATAACACCAAATTGTCAGACTTTTTGAACACCCGAGAAGAAGGAAGAGATATATATAAATCTTACCCGAATGCGAGCACATCTCCGTTGCCGCTCATTCCGCGGCCAACCCAGTCGCTCATATTCAAGCCCATCTGCTTGCTCCGTAGCAGGATTTCCGTCGTGCCAATCGCACCAGCTCCGAGAAAGACGGCCTTCTTTGCATGAACCCACATCAAGTCGCCGTAGGTATCATCTTCTGCAAAGCGGTTGCGGCCCCGGCCATGCCAGGCGAAGTAGATCAGATAACCGCCCCGATCATCTTGGACTTTCTCAATGTACCGCACCTCGCACTTACAAAACATGTCGGCACCCCAATTCCATGCATCGGCGAGGTATGTCACCAGCGTTGTGGTTTTCGATCCGTCATTGACGCCCGTGGTATCTTGTCCAGTGAGCGTCGATGCTTTCATGTTGACGCCGGAGCTGTTGGGGCCGGACCGGAAGCGGGTTGTAAGAGGAACTCTACGGAGCTTGTCATCCAACCCGAGGACTTTGGCTTGATGATTAAAGATGTCCATCTTCTTGAGTGCTGGCCAGTCTTCCGGATAAGGTTCTGGCTCAAGCATGTCCCTGACTTTTTGGTAATCTGCGTATTGGGGAGAAGAAGAGTTAGTCCGAAGGTGTTCCTGTAAGTCCTACATAAGATGGATTACAGGAAAGAAGTGTATAGGTGGGAAAAGACAAAAGAAACAGCAATTACTTGCATTCATCCAAATTGGTTGGGTCGTTACGTATCTCGGGCGGCCAGAAGCCCATCTTGAGAACGTCTTCGTCTGCTTCTAGAAATACATTCGAGTTGATGAGGCTTGTGCCACCGAGACCTACAGATTGAGGTAATGCAGTGTCAGTAAAACTGAACGAGGAGTTACAGACTGGAAACGTCTCTCGAGCACTGATCACTTACCATTGCCGACAAGAGCACTCTGATCACGTCCAAAGAACAGATGATACAAGCCGGTGGTGTTTCCGCTGTCAACAGCAACTCCACCAAAGGAGCTCGGAGTGAAGTCTCCCGTAAGACGGAACTGCTTCGCTGCTTCCATGGTAGTCGTAGGATATTCTCCCGGCCATTTCTCTTCTCCTCGTTCCAGCAAGCAGACCGACTCGCCTGCTCGGGCCATGCGTGATGCAGCCACGGAGCCTCCATATCCGGAGCCTATGACGACGCAGTCATAGGAATCTCGCAGAAGCTCCACAGATTTCGAGATCCTGGGATAGGGGTTTGCACGGGGGCCATCTGCGATGAGGCCGTCTTGAGGGCAGTCCGAGATGCCTGAAGAATCCCCATCTTCCGACTCAAGAGATGCGGTTAAAGGAGGAGTAGGATACATTTGCTCATTATACAAGCATGCATTTGGCATCCCTATAGGCAACAAATGCTGATATAGACCGGCCGTAGGGGCCCCAAAATTGTCGATCTTGTTCGACTGCTTCTCTGCTGTTTGGTGTTGAAATGTAAATGGAGAAGGCTGGCGGTGCTTGTGCGCAGAGCCATATCGATATACTCCATCCATTACCACCAGAATTCTCCGAGGTCAGAACCCCCGGACTATGAAGATGCTATAATCGGCGTGCCTGGGCCACGCCAGCTGCAGCTCGACGGCGTTGGTGGATGCAGAGACAATAGAAAAGACGACGCTGTTGGTTCCTCCGCTAGTGTTTAGCCGTCAATTGATGAATAGAGAAAGGGGGGCCGTCCGAAGCAACAATGCAGAACTAGCAGCACATGGAATGGCCTGTGCTTCCTTCGAGGAGACTGGAAGAACGACGATGAGATGGAATGCGAAGTCGTCTCCTTTTTAACTCCGGAGAGTACTCGTTTGCACCATTCTGCTGCCAGCTTTTCAGCCGCCACAGCCGGCAGCTGCAGAGTCACCTCGTTGGCCATGGAGTCCTTCGGGTGGATGGCAGTCGGTTCAGCTGGCTGCAACTGTCAACCGGAGTTGGCACACATCGGATGGAAGAAAACGTACATGACAGATTCTGTCTTTTCCCAGTTCCCAGGGGCATGGAGTACCGTTGCAGCGGATGGATGGGGCTTGGGGAGAATGTCACATCATGGGTGGCATCTCGGAGGGGTGTGTGATATTGGCCGTCGAACCTAGCCGCCACGCCCGATGCTGTCCAGAAGCTTGGGCACTCGTGGATATGCATGTAGCTGCACCTTGTCTCGGCCCTGGAGCCATCACATGGGGAGGTTGATCTCGCCTTCATTGTTCAGAGGGGAATCTGTTCCTCTCCACTCCACCATCAGCCTCTATCCAGGGTTGACCGAGGCTGTCCGGTGGGGGGTGTTCCTTGTGACGAAATAACTGATCAGCTGAAGAGATGGCATATCCAAGACTTGACTGGATCAATGGAGAATGGAATCGAGGAGAAGAAGCAATCTAAGGAGAGGTTGAAGTCGGAGAGAGGCCCCTCCTTCCCTGGGGGAATGTATGCATGACTAAGCGTCCAGAGGGCGACAGATATCGAGGGAATTCACATGTGATCACCTTACAGGATATTGTCACGACAAGCCTCATTACTTGCCAGGTCAGATTCAGCCCTCGAAATTCGAGCTGTTTTTCTCTTCCCTTTTCGATCTTGCATTCATTCGTCACCGTCTTGCCGAGGGTGATGACGGACCCCTGGCGAGCTGGCGAACCGTCCGATCGATCTGCAAACTCCGTATGTTTAAGCCCCCCCTGTTGCTACGACTGCTGCAGGGGACGGGGGGGGTGTTGAGTAGTCGGTGATTCGGTGAACAGAATCCAGTCGAACTTGGTACATACCTAGTGTTGCCCTGCTGAGATGGAGCGCCAGGTACATGGACATGTAGCATCGACAGTGCGCTGAAAACACGAACCTGGAATCGACTCTCAGCCTCGCAGGCTGTCCTGGCACCCTGGCATCGTCACATTGGGAACAGGGAATCGCCAATACTCTGCCTCACTTAGCTTCTTGCGGCCATGCATGGGTCTGGACCTAGCCCTAGCTCCAGCTCTTGCTTGCTTGCTCGCATTGCCGAGCAGACATGTTTCGTCCTCTTGTTCTCCGGATATAATAAGAATATCCGCCTTGCAATGCGTGAAGAATCCCTTCGACAGAACACCAAACTGCTGCTAACTCTTCAGCAGATGCCAGTATAGTAGTGCTAAAGCACGGCGTTTGAAGCCTGGGGTCCGCCGGAAACGTGGCGACTTGGGTCCCTGTCTGTTCGTACAGTAGCTCGATCATGGCAGCATCGCAAGTGGAGCTACCGAGGCGTTGACAGCTTGATGGAGCATAATCCTACCCGTGGCCCTGCTCGCCCGTCATGGTTCGCAGCGGCCCTCCGTCCTTCCCTCCTGATTGCAGGGCTAGCTTCAACGGGGATACGGCCCGAGACTTTAGACAAGGACCGACAGCAAGAGACTGACGAGGCTGCTGGATACTGTTCTCCATGTTGGTGCGAGTTGGTTGTGGACTCATGTGGCTTCACAGCGCTCAAGGATACATGTCGACAGGGGCAGGGGAAATGGCCGGGCAGGGCAGCATGTCTCGGCTTCGTCATGCACTAAACGGTCATCACAGTCGATATTCTAGCTTCGTAACGGCCTTTTTCGACTGCCAACAGTCAGTTGAAACTTGAAGGTTGCGGAGATGCGATTGAAGCCATCCATCCAGCGCCCTCAATGCCCCCCCTCTTTCTCCCAGAACCTGTAAGAGCTCGCTCCATAGCCACCTGAACAGAGAGGGGCGCAGGGAGCATGGAGGGTGCATCGTTATCAGACGACGGGGTTACAGTCAAACACGAAACCATGACTCCCTCGGCAGCTGAAAGACTCAGACTGAAGATTGAGACGTCATTCAACCGTTCAGCCCTGGAAGCACCCATCCCCTCGTCCGACGGTCTTGATACTACGCGCGATTTGCTCTCGATGGCTGCGGGCTATTACAACTCTCGCCTGACCAGACACACGATATGCCGTCGCTTTATGTATTGCGGCTGTGGAGCTGAGTTCGTCTGCATGAAGGTCCGCAGCGACGCCGCTCTCATCACAACCTGCCCCATGGTTGGGTTGCAATGAACTTGAACAGCCCCGATTCCGTTTTCTCCAAAGACTCTGTCATTGACACAGCCCTGGCATCCAATATTGGAACGGTCACATCACCGGAGGTTTGCTTCGGCCAACAGCAACGATTCAGGTTGGCGGCGTCCGGATGCCTCGTCACATTGACAAGAGAGTCCTCTTTGTTCCCCTTTATTTGGAGACATGTGATGGGTGAATTCTGGCAAGAAAGCGACGCAGTTTTTAGTTCGTGTAGTTGACTGGGCCTATTCCATCACTGTGAATGTCTCAGTCGACGGCATCCTTCATATTGATCGTATATGGATGTCAAACCATGTTATCGCCGCGTTGCGAGATAGTACAGAGTAGACTTGGTAGGTTAAGAACTTTTCGTTGATGTACTTGGATCCGACGGTTACAGTTGTCTAAATTGGGTTGCATTTGCCCACATATGACCGCCATCCACGGCATCTGCAACTCGTTCCTGCTTTTGAGCCATTTCTTGCGATTAGCAGCACACATGTTCTGTTCCGGCTTCAAGAAAATGACCGGCAGATCCTCCTTCCGGCGACGAGGGGATTCCAGTAGTCGTTACGTGATGCTTTCAAATCTGCTGGCCCAAGAGCGTGATATCCTTGATGCTATTCCAGAAGTTTGTCTTCAGCATGTGACAGAACCAACAGGAACCACGTTTTGGTCCTTCACGTTGTTCGGCACTTGATGGCAGTCCACCAACAAAGCAAGTCACCCAACAACCCTCGACCAAGATCCCGGTCCAATGTGACGGGACGGGCACAGGTGACGACGACTCTTTCCCCCCTCGCCATTCTTCCGCGGCCCAGAATTTTGTCTTGCCCGGCGTCGTCACATCGGCGAGTGACGACAACAACGTAGCTGGAGTTACATCGCTGCCTCGCTACCGATCCGGCAGCCCGGTGTTTGTGCTCGTTATTTGCGGATGGTAAGAAGCTTGACATTGAGGAGACGGTGGAGAAATGCTTGGCCTCGTCTGTCCATAGAGTCGGATTCCATGGCCAGTTCCTGCATGTTGCCTCGCTTAAAGAGTTGGAATGTTATCAATCGTGGACATGTGCATATGCAGATTAAGCCCTGCTTGGACCATCTGCCGAAGGAATGATGTGCATCTACCCGAATGAGTTGCGAAACCAACAACTGCGGGAAGGCCCAACAGCTGTTACCAGACTGAAGTTGTTTCATCACTCAGCCTTGATATGAGTCGTCAGATATGTTTCCTCTTCATGAAATCCAAATCACCTCGATTCGTAATTGTCGTCTTGCCGATCGAGGTTTCCCAGCGGCTCTCGCGCCAAAGTTTCACTCCGCAAAAAGCCAGGGTTGCTGCCATGAGCTAACAGGGGGGGCACGGAATGCCTGTCTCCTCCATCATGAGGTCTCGGATTTCCGTGACGAAGTTGACACATAGGCCGCCAGACTGCCGCGCCCGTCTTCGTAGTTGAGTCACCACCGGAGAATGCCATGCTCTCAGGCGAGTGAGTCTTGCATGATCCGTGGGTCCACGCATACGCATACCATAGTTGCAGCTTCAGGGGGGGTCCCGGATCGTCTGCTCAAATTGGCCAGGAACCCGGCTCAGCCGGGCAAGGGTTTTCGTTTCCAAGTTGTCATCGTAATGCATTGTTTCCCATCAGCTGATTCTTCAATGTCTTGAATACTCGTATTCCATCCAATCGCGGCAGTGCAGGAGTTCATATCACAGCGATGATCTTGGCGGAGGGTTAACATCCGGCCAGGCTTCACCTGGGGCATCTCAGCCTCATCATCGGGTTACGTCGGGGCAAGCCTGGTAGTTCAGTCGAATAGTAACTTGAGCTAGGTTTAGACCGTCGTGTACAGCTTGGTGATCCGAATACATTGTGGAGCTTCGCATCACGAGCTGCTTTTGCTTCAGCTACTCCGTAGTCGCCGTTCAGCCAGGCTTCTTCGGCGACTCTATCAGACCGAATCTCCATTCGCAGTTGTATGCTGGCTCTTTCGGCCACTGCAAGTTGATATGTGGATCTGTATTCATATTTTTTTCGTTTTCCAGCCAAGAGGAAGCACAAGGGCCGTGTATCGCAAGTTCAAGCTCGAAAATAGATGCCTCCATGGAAGTAGTTGTCTGTAGTAGTCAACTCAGCTATCACTTCTTCCACGTATGCCTCTTCTCATGAGCGAACAAAGCTAGCAAAGTCTCGGAAGATGCCTGCAAGACTGTAAGTTAATCATGGTTATGACCTGTAACAACATGTGTTAAATCTTTGTCAGTAGAACAGCGGGGTGCAGACAAAGACTGAAGCCACCAGCCAATTCACCTTAATGAATTTCAAATGCCATAGGGCACCAGGAATAAAAGTTCAAGCATCTTCTTTTGGCCGCAACCGGCCTTCCCGCTAAATATACACATTGGGATCGTTCTTCCTCGCCTAGTTGCCGCCCGCCACCCGCTCCGCCTCCAGTTCCCTCTCGGCCTGCTGGTAGTACTTGGCCGTGTCGACGCCGTGCTGGTTGTGGTTGACAAAGTTGAACCACGGTACTGTGCTGAAGAAGAGGGCCGAGTATCTGCTCTGGCGGGCCGCGACGCCCTGCAGGTGCGGGCTCAGCCTGCTCTGGCCGTACAGGGGCTCTCCCGCCTTGACCTTGGCGACCATCTCCCGCATGTCCATCTCCACTTCCCTCGCGTTTTCGGTGGCGCCGTAGAATCGGACTGTGAATCATAGTCAGAATATCGGTTTCAGTCGTCAAGGATCCCCCACAGCTTTCTGCTTGTTCTCTCCCCCTCTTCCCCTCCCCCGCACATGAACTCCGGATGTAGAAGACTCGAGGAAGACGTACGGGCTGATCGCTGGTAGAAGTAGAGGAAACCGCCGGCCAGACCAATGAATCCGGCCAGCCGCATGGCCTTGGCAAAGCCTCCCCTGCCGACGTGCGACGGCGCGAGCCTCTCGAGGGCGTAGAGAGCGGCGGGTGCAAAGGCCGCAGAGGCCGCACCAGCTACGTAGTCTGACGTTCTCGCATATCGAATAACCCGCTTGAAGTGACTGCCCAGGCATCCGTCAGTATTCGTATTCGTCCAGCTCCCAGCTGCCTCGAGCACCGCCCAGAAGATTGTCTCGCAATATCAAAGAGGGAACACGTACGGATCGTTGTCGATGAGCTAAAATATCCCCAATCAGTCAGTCACTCGTCGTCGTGCAGCCAATTGAGCGCCAATTACATACCGGATAGCTGGTCTCGACGACCTTGCTGGTCCCGACGAAAGACGACGGGGTCTGCTTGGTCACTGTCGAAGCCATTTTGCTGGTAGTTTCGCGACCCCGAAAATTGCAGCTACTCAATTGGATCTCGAGATCTGATGCCTGTCGCTGCGACTTGCGATTGTTAGTGCCTCAGGAAACAAGGAGATCACGTGGTTTGCGGGATGCTCGAACTCGAAGCTGATCACGTGAATCAATTAAAGCTGGTGGGTACATACCTTGGGAGCTGCGACGCGCTGCCCCGCCATGATTGAGAGGGAAGACGCGTCTGGTATAGCGATTTGTTAAAGAGGAAGATAGAGAGTTGATATAACCAACTGAAGACAATTGCACGCAACAAAAAGCCCCAAAAAAAATATAATTCAGGGGGAACACAATCATCATGCCCTCAGCCGCGGCGTTTGAGCGCTTGCTGGACCATGGCGACGATCTAGACGACTACGGCCTCGACTCAGACAACCCATTCGCATCTCCCCCACCAGAATCGTCCACCAAGAAGCGAAAAGAGCCCGACTCTGGGCTGGGAATTGAGGAGGAGGTTTCAGTCCAGAAACGTGCGCGAGTGCCAGCTGTCAAGCTTGACGAAGAGAGGTACTACCTATATATCCTATGCAGCAATAACTACCTGGATCAAGCATCATGCGTGTAAGTGAGAATGTGCTAACTCCATCGCCAGACTGCTGGGCCCAGATGGTATTCCAAAGCTGAGAAAACGAGCCGCCGGCCTCAAACTAAAAGGCAAGGGTCACGAGGTATGCATTCTCAAGCCTCAATCTTCCTTTCCCATCGCATACGCTGACTTTGACGCATAGTTCTCCGACGCCTCTCGCCTCCTCTCCTTCTACCAGCTATGGCTGGACGACCTCTTCCCTAAAGCCCGGTTCCTCGACGCCCTCGCCATGGTCGAAAAAGCCGGCCACAAAAAGGCCCTCGTGACTGGTCGAAACGAATGGATCAACGAAGGGCGTCCCAAAGCGAGCAACGACGATGAAGACGATGACTTTGACTTTGGGACTGTCGCCATTTCAGGAGACTCGCAGGCTGCTATTGCACAAGACACACAGCAGAGGACACAAAGGACGCCAGAGAGGGATAATGACGTCCCTGATGATGATGATCTATACGACGCTACTCCTCGGGCGCCAAGGTCGACAAATGCGCTTCGTGTTGCGGCGCCGTCAAACGATGCCCCCGACGATGACGACCTGGAGGCGCTCATGGCTGAAGCCGAAAGCATGGACAGCCGGCCAGGTCCGGGTGCTCCTACAGCCACTGCCGTCACGAAGCAAAGGAATCAGCCTGCAGAAGAGGAAGACGATGATCTTGATGCCCTCATCGCCGAGGCAGAGGAGCAGGATCGATCCAGCGGGCAGCCGACCGGGAAGAATACGGGTAGCAGCAGCGCTTCAGCAGGCAAGGGGCACGATTTTGCGGACGAGGAGGAAGCCATGCAGGAGATGGAGGGGCTGTGGTGAGACTTCTGGAACGAAAGTGATGGTCTGTTGTGTCATGGATGGATTGCGACAATTAGGGACATTGGGCTGGCGTCTGGGGAGTGATTTCTGCTTGTTTTGATTGGCGTTGAAGGGATGAGGAGATAATTTGATCATGACTAGATATAGGTATATATGGTTTACAGATTTAGGATAAGCACTACATGGTACTATTACAACTCGATGCTACTACTCCGTACTCCGTGCTACTCATGCGTGTTGTTTCGCACTAATGTTCCGCACAGATCACGGCATCGATTTCCGTAAAGTCAGGTACTACTTCGTGCGTTTCCCAACGATGTGGTTTGATGTCACAGTTTGCAGAGCGGAGGACTGTATTCACTTTGAATGAAAAGTAGATCATGTAGAATAGTAGGCGTTGTATTTTTGGTACAGGATATCATCACTACCATCTAGAAAAAGAGTAAAGGGGATGAAGAGATCATATCATAAAAAAGGCTCATTTTAGCCTTGTCATCGTCCTCGCTTTGCGCCGTACCCTTGAAAAGGCAGCCAACCCTTGTTGCCGCTGCCTTGTGCCATCCGCCCATTGCCCTATTAAAACACATATGCTAAACTACTACTTTGAAAACGAAGGAATCTGGTGATGGTGGTGTTGTTGTCGGCGTTTGTCTGTCGAGGCGCGCTTCTCGGGGTCGAGAGCCGCGGCCTGCTTCTTGTGCTGCTTCAGGCGTATCCTCCTCTCCTCTACCTTCAGGGCCCACCACAGGGTGATGAGGACCTCTCTAGACGGCAAGGCCACGCTGCGTAGGCACCGTTCCAGCTCGCTGTCGCCGCGCGTCGCACAAGACTCGGAGGCCGGGATCCCGCCCCGATCGTCGCGTCCCTCAGACACCAACCGCAATGCCGCCATCGTCGCATCCATGAGAGGACGCGCCAGACTGGGGCTGCTGGATAGAATGTCTCGAAGGGATCTGATTCTCAGGGTCGTGGATCTCGAGGTCGAGCTCGTGGTCCGCAGCGGCATAGTTGCTCGCTGCCACAATGTCATAGGCGGCGTGGTTTGCGTCGTCTGTGAGGAAGTCGTTGATGTCGAAGTCGTAGTCGGAGGGGAGAG